>NC_056727.1:414840934-414948434 GCF_019279795.1 Protopterus annectens | reverse complement strand
CTGTGGCCTTTATAGTTGTTGTAGATGTCTTGTGAAGTACATACCAAAAGGGGCATTGTACTCTATAATGGGATGAGTAGAGGGGAACAATGACCTCTTTTTTCCTGGATGAGAAACCTTTTGTGAGGAGGTGTGCCACATAGAAGGATTTCCTGACTACTGTGGCAATGTGATTATCAAAGGAGAGACTATTGTCCACTTGTGTCCCAAGGTCTCTTATCACACTTTCAGTGTTAAGTAGACTACTGCCTATATGGTAGTATCTGGATACAGAGTTTTTACAAAAAGGGATAACAATGCACTTTTTGGCATTGAGCTTGAGGCCATGGCTTTGACACCAGGCATCTGTCTCAGTGAGACCCTTTTGTTGGATGTCCACATCGTTAGGAGTTTCAATTATGGCTCCTAGTTTGCAGTCATCTGCGAACTTCATTATCCAAAGACCTTCTGTGTTAGCCTGTACTTCTGAGAAGTAGATACCAAACAGAAGAGGACCCAGGACTGAACCCTGTGATACTCCACTTGACGCTGGTCTGTAGTCAGATTTGGAGTCTGCTACTTTCACAGTGTGGGTTCTGTCAGTGAGCCAGTTGGAAACCCTTCTTGTGACATAGGGATTTATACCTAGTTTAGTGAGTTTACCTGTGTCGAAAGCCTTGACGAGATTTAGATAGGCTGTGTGAACCACCTTACCCTCATCTACAGCTTTGGTGACAGCTTCAAAGAAGTCTATCAAGTTTAGAAGATATGATCTGCCTTTTACAAACCTGAACTAGGTGGGGTCCAGAGTATGGAAATTATCACTGTCATTGTTTATAAGTTCCATGGTGATACATTCCATAGCCTTGCAGACCAGGCTCATCAGGCTAATAGAGTGGCAGTTCCCGGGGTCCGTGGTGGCTCCCCCCTTTGTGGAGTGGGATAGCTATCGCTGTGCACCATTCAGTGGGCACAAAGCCTGAGGTGAGACTATAATTGAACATGGTACTTAGGTGGGGTGCCAGTTTGTTCTGTGGTTCATGTAGAATGCAGCCTAGGATGTTGTCAGGTCCCATGGATGCTGTGTTCTTGGCTTTGGAGGGTGTGGTTTTTACCTGTGCAGCAGTGATTACAGGAACTTTGCATTCTTCCAGTATAGAGATGGGCCCTTTAGGGGCTGAGAGGGGGGTAAAGTTAGCACTGAACCTATCTGCCAGGATCTTAGTAATATCAGCTGGTTCTGTATATTTAGTGCCATTGTGCTGAAACTCAGAGCAGATGAGCTATATGATAAAGTTATCTGAGTTTAATTTATCATTTAAGTCATGTAAACCACTGAACTGCACTAAACCATAACTGTATAATATTAGTACACAGATGTCTTACTTCTTAACTCTCAGCAGTTTGAATTTTAGCTTTTAGGTCCTGTGTATGTAGCGCTACAATGTACTGAATAGTTACTGGTCATAAAAGTCAACACAAATGTACGTAATGTAATGTATCTGCCTTTATTTAGATAGAAACCTGCACAAACAAATCTGAGAAAAGTAAGACAACATGTCTGTAACATCAGTTTCATTAATGCCATCTCTTTAGATCATCTAGGTCAAGTTTACCTAGGGGTTCACAAATATTGGATCTGGTTATCACAGACATAGCCTCCCCTATGCTCAGCACCTACTGTTACCGCACCATTTGATAAGTCTGACCACATTTCATTAACATTCATCAAGAAGGTAAAACCTGATTTAGCACACAATTCTCCTGTTTTAAAGATTACCCTAAGGCAAACGTACTCTGGCTAACTAATGATATGATGAAGTTTAGGCACCAGCCTCACCTTGATGACTGTATCACCCACACAGCTATATATGCAGATGATGTCAATGCCTACTTAAAAGCATGCATTCAGGTATTGATACCAATAAGATACAAATACAATGTCAAGTGTAGGAATGAACCTCAATGGAGGAACCCTAGAACAAAATATACTATACAATAATAACAACCAACTTGTAGCCCTTTAGAACAAATTCAATACTCAATCATCTACAGAAGAGCTCAAAACAATTGACAAAGAACTCAGAAACAAAATTAAATCCTCCAAAAAAGCAAATATGAATTATAAATTGTCAGCTATTGAAAGGACAGCCACAGAGCCTTCTTTAGTTATGTCAAAAGCCTTAGTAGTCATGCCCAGCTTTGCACAAAACAAATACACAACTCAAACTCATCTACTGAGGACATAGCCAACATATTAGCTAACAAATTCAGCTCAGATTGTACCCCCTATATCTCCTTCCTAACTTATAACTTTCACCAATATATTAGCATACCCACATCAACCCTTCTGAGCATGTCCTGAGTACTCTCTCCAAAGCTAAAAATAGTAGCCCCATGGGTCCACAAAATGTACAGTACTGCCTTCTTGTCAGTACCAGACATTGTCTTGAAGACTTGTTAGTAAACCTGTTCAGTCTCAACTTCTCCAATGAATTCATACCAGATGTGTGGAAAACTGCTGCAGTCATCCCACTCCAGAAGAGGGGACCAACTACTGACCCTGGGAACTATGGAACATCAACATGCTTATCTGTGAAACAGTGACACACATCATTATGGAACTTATTAACAAGGATAAAAGCAGTCTACAAGCCTTAGACCCAATACAATTTGGGTGTGTGAAAAACAGATACTGCCTTCTGCATGTGGTGGACTTCCTTGAAAAAGACACTGATGCATTAGATGCAGGAAAATCAGCTCACACTGACCATCTGTATGTTGCCAAGGCCTTTGATACCATCTTACATTGTTGCATTCTTGTTAAGCTAATCAAACTAAATGCAAACCCATATGTCTCCCAATGGACTACAAACTGGCTTACTGACATAACCCAGTCTATTAGTGTTGGGGATATGCCATCATTGAAAAAAGTACTTACCAGTGGTGGATCCTCAGGAACTGGTCCTGGGACCATTTGTTTGTATTTGTTTCTCTGATATCTAGACAAACATCAGTCACCTATGGCTGACCAAGTCTGTACATAAATGCAAACTTTGACCTGTAATAAACTCCCCATCTTGACTTCCAGATTTTTCATGCACAAATACTGTTTGGGCCATGGTCTTAAGTTAAGCGCCAAGAAATGCAGCATTGTGACCTCTGGCAAACCCACGCATGTACCACATAGGTTACATACCTTTCAAAACTAACTCAGTCATTAGGGAACAGAGCACTGTCATTGACAACAAACAACCCTTTCATCGCCATGCATCCACTGGCATTCAGAAATAATTTTAGCTAGCCAGGCTGATTACTAAAGTACAGCTTTGAGGCATAAGGAAGTTATCACCCCATTCTGCTCCTCTCTTATCAGGTCCCTTACAGAATATATGTAATGTGCCTTTTGGTATGTACTTGTCTAAACATATGACTCAGCTTGGTACTCATCTAAGCATATGATTCAGCTTGAGAGACAACAGTATTTCCTCAATAAGACAATTGAGGGCATGTCTTCCTTTAGAGAGGGGCCTCTGGCTAGCCAACAGAAATTCAAAGGACCCAGTCCTATGTAAACTCCTTCACATCCAAAAGAACAAACAGTATCCTAAACACTCACTTAAGAGTTGTAAGCTTCCACCAAAACATTAATAGGAGCAGCTGGTGAGATCTCTCTTTGTATCTCACACACACACACACACACACACACACACACACACACACACACACACACACACACACACACACACACACACACACACACACACACACACCCTCACATGCATGCACACACATACACACACACACACACCCTCACACACACACACACACACACACACACACACACACACACACACACACACACACACACACACTCTCACATGCACAAGCCCTCCTTTATGGACTAGACTCCATTTGGATGTATAGCAAAGTAGTGCTTTGACCCTCCTTAAGTGTAACCTAGACTAATGGATGTGCAATCATAAAAATGCCCTGGGCCTGGTCCCTCAAACCTTTATTTATAGGGGTCAACAATAGATATTAATTATTCATGTTGATGGGTATTCATGTTACCTGATGTGTAGCAAGGCTACAAATGATCCAGTGGATCAGTAGTCTAGTATCAATCTATGCCCCTAAGAATGTATAATAGAGTAATACCTACGTAATGAATAAGAAGCTATTCTTTGTGTTTGTAGACAGATGGTAATACCACATCCGAACTATCATTCACAGTTTTGGAGATCACATTTCTGCAAAAGACACAAATAAAACAGAGGCCATGAAAATAATGGCAGCAAAAAGGCTCAAGGGTTATACCTGAAGAGGGAGCAAATATAGAAAAATATGTGGTAGAAAAATTTAACACCTAAAAAAATGAAAAAATGCAAGAGGAAAACACATTTCAAAGTTAAAGCCATATAAGAATAAGTATACACAATCCAAACTATTGTGAGAAAAGCAAAGAGGTGACATAAGGAACTCTTGCTGTGTTTTTATTTTTCACAACGGGGGCTGTCAATGCCTCAAAAGAATTCCTATTTGTAAAATGTTCTAAGTAAAGCAGAAACCTACTCCTCCATTTAATAATTTGGAATTCTGGGAATAAAGAATGTCCAACACTAAACCACTGTTGCAGTATTTATACTATGTGGGTTATAGTTCCTGCAAAGGATAAGATCAGTGGTCAGTTTTCAAAGGTTCAGAGCACTTTGCACATGCCCAAACTGCCAGGAGCTTAAGCAGTGCCAAATAAAAATGCAGTTTGGATGACAAAAGATTCACAGTTTTCTAGCTGCCAAAATGTACTTCCTCTGTGGTCTCTATGGAGATGATGGTCAGATAGTGATCCTTCGAGGTTGGTCATATAAATACCCTCCTGGGGAATACCTTCCACAATTTTATTTTTCTGAGAAAAACCTGTTCTTTTTTTCTGTATGTATATATTATTTTTATGCTAGAAAATTTATTTTTATGGACTGGTATACCTTCCAGTGAAGGTTTATTATGTGAATGCTTGTATGAATAAAAAGGTGTAAAAACTTGTGTTTTTGTATGCTTTTGTCAATGAATATTTGTAGAATGTATGTGCTAGGGACAGGACATTGTGTTTCAGGGGACTGTCATTTATTTTTTTGCCTCAAAATCCTAATTTTCCTGTATGGGGTTTTAACCAACTCTCACAGAATTCACTACCTCTCTTTTCAGGATTCTTTTTGGCTGGACCATGGAGGAGTTGACAGTTGACTCAGTTCTTCCTTCCTTCTTCTGTCCATAAAAAAAATTCTGCTAGAAAGTATTTGGGCATCAGGCTGGCTGTTTCACTGCCTTACCCACCAGTGGGTCTCTTTGCTGTGGCTGGGCTTGCTTCTTTGGACTGGTCATTGATCTCTAGTTCCCTGGGAAGACACTAAGGACCAGGAATTATATATGTTTAAGTAGGTTTGTTCTTATCAGGAAAGGGAGAACCATTCATATACGTCACTGTGGAAGTAGCAGATAAGAGTCTACTGCAAAGCCAAGCTAAGCTTCCTGATCTCCAGGATAGTGCCTCATCCATGAGTTGATCCTTTTACAGAGTCTTCCAGGAAAAGAAAACAAAAGCTAGGAATATTACTTATCCTGTTTCTTATTACTTTGGTCAGAGAAGACTTGTCAGTACTTGCTATGGAATTAAATTCTTGTTTTGCTATGGATTCTTGTTTTAAGATTTCAGTTTCTGTTTCTTGACTTACTTCATATAGGAAAAGAAAGAGTTCCTCCTCATTCTCATGCTGATTTTCAGGGGCCTGATAAGAGAGGAGCAGAGTAATAAATTCCTTATACCTCAAAGGGGCTCATTAATTTCTACACAAATTGAAGTATCTCATTCTAATGAAAGTGTTACTCTAGAGTTCCCTCCAGAATAGCTATCTTTTTTGAGACCTTAGCTAAAATGAAATAAATATTTCAGTGTGAAGATAATGAAATCCCTACTTCCCAGCAAAAATATTCAAATTTATTGCAAATGGACACTCTGCAATCCATACCTATGCCTCCAGCTTTATCAGCTTTTGATTTCTAACCAGCTTGCAGTTTGTCTGGCAGTCAACCTCCTGATCATAAAAAGTCTGATAGGTTATAAAAGTACCCCAGACTCATATCTGTTTTCAAATTCTAAATAAGACCCTGCAGTAATTTCCATATCCAACACTTCTGCTACTAAACAGATTGCTAATGCTAACCCAATTTTATCTGACAAGGATAGAAAAGCTTTTGATACATTTGGAAATAAAGTGTTTTTTTTTTTTTTTTTTTTTTTTTTGCTACTTTCACTTTCAGAATTTTGGGACAGCCAGAATCATGTGTTTTATTTATAGGTGTCTTTTTTAATATGACAAAGTTCACTATTAATGTCCCTCTTCTGAGAAAAATAACTCATTGAATTCCCTAATTGTATGTTCGTCATATGAAATCAAACACTATTTAAAGTTGTCTTATGGATCTGCTGATACTGTTTCGAGAACTGCTGCTATGGGGCCAGTTTTGAGAAGATTTGCTTGATTACTTGTCTTAAAACTTCCCAGAAGATGTTAAAACTGAGATTTTCAATTTTCCCACTGAAAGGATGATAGCAATTCTCCTGCTGAAGTTCTTAAATGATTTGATAAAAGGGGAAACTGATTCAAGGGGTGATCCACATTTTAGAACCCTTTTCTAAATGTAATAAAAACTTCCAATCTAACTCAGCACCCTGTTACAAAAAATATTTAAACAGCAAATTACTAGCAAACACAATTTTAAAACCCAATGGCAACTGAAAGAACTGGAAAGCCTCCCAGTACCAAGGAAAGTCCAGCAAATCAGAATGGCAACTTGCCTCTTCATGTTCCTCCCTTCCCTTTCCTACCATGGAAACTATTCCTCAGTCTACAGCATCATCTTTATCAGCAGCTTCAGATTATTTCATACAAACAGTTCTGAAAATCATCCAACTGGCATACAGCTGGCAATGGGAATCCCTTCCTCCTTTTTCCTGTAAACCAAACATTTCTGTTTTTTCCAGCTTTATGGGATAGTGTCCTCAGATTAAATGGGAAAAGGTTTTTATTCAAGGATTTTTCTGGTCCCAAAGAAAGAGGAAACTTGGAGACACCAGTCCAAGACTTCTTTCTTAAACTTTTTGTAAAGCCACAAAGCTCAAGATGTCATCTCCCCAAACCGGTTGCCATTCTTTTACTCAGTTTCATGGAAAAGATAGACTTAAAACATACTTATCATCACATTCCAGTTGGCAAATGTTTCGGATGTTTCATAAGATTTTCTGTACCTGGATTGCACTGTAGTTCTCTGTCTTACCCTTCGGTCGATATACTGCACCAATGATAGTTACAAAGTGTCTGGCTCCACTGATTACTTACTAGAAATGTCAAGACATTCACATTTTTCTATATTTGGAAGAGTGTCTTATATTTGTAGACTCTTTTTACAACTGTTAAGATTCTTTGACAAATGTCATAAACCTCCTGTTCAGTCCGGGGTTTGAAGTGAACTTAAAAAATCCTCAGCTTTCTAGGATGTCTTTTGGGTATTTCCCTAAGAAGAGCCTTTTTTCCTCCTCTAGACAAAATAGAACTCTATAAAAAAACTTCTTGAGCTTTTACAACCAGTTTATGGTATTTGCTAAGGAATGTCTCAGGATTCTGGGTGTCATGGCTTCTGTGATTATCACTATTCCCTTGACCAGACCTCACTTGATAGTAATTCAGTATTACCTCATATCAGTCCGGTCTCAGCATCAATGCAATTTATCTTTTCAAATTCCAGTGCCTGGGTTTGTGAGAAGGGAAGTATTGTGGTGGGTGGACCAATTTTCTCTCACTCCAGGTCTTCTCTTCTCCCATCCACTTCCTCTTTAGTCTGGTACAACAGATGCATTAGACTTTTCTTGGAATGCTGTATCAAAAAGGTGCATGCACAAGGTCTTGAAACAAGCAGTATAGACAAAAGCATATCAATGTCAAAGAGATGCTCTCAGTAATAAATGCTTTGAAATCAATCAGCCATGTCTAGTCCCCAGGACATCTTCAGTTTATCACAGACAACACCGCTACTGAGTACTAGACTTACTATGGTGGCCTGGAAGGTCACAACGCAGTTCGGTTTGACTCTTCAGGCCACATGTAGTCAGGCAGACGAAAATATTGCAGCAGACAAGCTGAGAAGGACCAGAACAGACCCTCACAAATGGAAATTATTCCTGAGAGACGACTTTCAGGAATTGATTCAATTATAGGGAACTGTTCAAATAGAGTTGATTGCCTCCTTTTGAAACAGACAGTTAAAGCAATTCTACTCCTGGATTCCTTGCAAAATAGGTCTTTACATTCCTATGAATGGGAATGTTACTGTATACTTTTTGCACTTTCCACTGATTTCTAGGGTTCTTCTAAAAATCCAGAAGGACTCCCCAAAGATAGTGGTGGTGACTCCCTTTAGGTCCAGACAGCAGTGGTTCTCCCTTCTTTTGAAATTGGCAAAGGGCAATTACCACAAGTGTTTCCACAAACTGGGGTGTTTGATATACTCTGGCCTAAAAATACTTCAGTTGGCTGGCTGGGTGATATTCTTTTGATACCTTTTAGGCACACCCTGTTCTGTAGACGTGCAGCAGGCACTAAAAGGGACTAAAACAAATGTTACAAGAAAATCATATATGTGTAAGTAGAAGAGATGTTCTATTGTTGCCTTGCTAAGAACCAGGACCCATTTAAGGCCTGCGTGCTTCTCTGGTTCTAGATGATTTGTGTGAGTTATTATTCTTTTACCTTTCTTACTCATCTGCCAGGATTAATCTTTGAGACATTTCTGCTTGTCTGACCTTAGACTCTCCCATTTCTACCTGTCATGAAGTTAAGCAATTTTTGAAGGGGGATTTACATATCTGTCTACCTGGAAAACAGGTGGCTCCTCCTTGGGATTTTAATTTTGTGCTTCATAGGTTCATAGGTAGGTACTAGGCTATTGGCCCTAGGGCCTATACAAGCCCAGCCAAAAAGGTACCCTGGCATTTGCCACCCAAGAAAATTATTTTCCTGTGCCACTGTCAAGCAGAGCCACAGAAGTGATCCCCAGGGTAAATTTCCTATTTCCCATCCAATCATCAAGATTTTTCTTGAAGAGTACTAATGAGGCGCTTTGTTTGATATAGGTAGGTAGTTTATTCCAGAGTATGGGAAGTCTGTGGGACAGGACTCGATCCCTCCAGCATGTTCTGTTTATTGTGGTGAGAAGGTTTAGGTCCCTAGAGTGTGTAGCTCGGAGGTATTGGGACTTCTTTAAGTGGAGCATGTCCAACAGCTCTGGGTTTGACATAGCTTTGTATGTTAGACAGAGTTCACCTCTGAGTAGGCGATATGCGATGGAGTAAAGCTGGAGTTTTTGAGACGGTCTGCATAGGGCATCTGACTGAGGCTGGTAATCCTCTTTGTGATGTATTTCTGTGGCCTTTCCAGTTGTTGTAGATGTCTTGTGAGGTACATACCAAAAGGGGCATTGTACTCTATAATGGGTCTAATGAGTGATGAGTAGAGGGGAACAATGACCTCTTTTTTTCCGGATGAGAAACCTTTTGTGATGAGATGTGCCGCATAGAAGGATTTCCTGACTACTGTGGCAATGTGATTATCAAAGGAGAGACTACTGTCCACCTGTGTCCCAAGGTCTCTTATCACACTTTCGGTGTTAAGTAAACTACCGCCTATGTTGTAGTTCATGGGTACAGAGTTTTAACCAAAGGGTTTGACAATGCACTTTTTGGCATTGAGCTTGAGGCCATGGCTTTGACACCAGGCATCTGTCTCAGTGAGGCCCTTTTGTAGGATTTCCACATCATTAGGAGTTTCGATTATGGCTCTTAGTTTGCAGTCATCTGCAAACTTCGTTAGCCAAAGACCTTCTGTGTTAGCCTGCACTTCAGAGAAGTAGATTCCAAACTGGAGAGGACCCAGGACTGAACCCTGTGGTGCTCCACTCGTCACTGGTCTGAAGTCGGATTTGGCATCTGCTACTTTCACAGTGTGGGTTCTGTCAGTGAGCCAGTTGGATTCAAAAACTAACACTTCCTCCATTTGCACCAGCTCATGAGAAGTGAGGTTTCTGACATGGAAATCTGTGTTTCTCATTATTTATTATTTATTTGTGTATTACTGGGGTAGTCCGACTGGGCTAGTGCCCTTTTTCAGCGGAGGCCCGGGGAGAAAAGCTCCACAGTACAATTAAGCAAAACATTTACATAACTGAAGTAAAATCCAGTAAGAATACAATACAATTACAGGATTAAAGTAAAGGATAAATATATATATATATATATATATATATATATATATGATAGAGTAATTAAGCAGCAGTTCATTTAGATACAAATAAAGAAATTGCTCTGATTTCTAAGAGTATCTGAGTTACAAGATCTGATACTGAATCAGCACTACCTCATTTTCCACAAGGACAGGATTTCTTTGAGAATGAATCCTACTTTTATGCCTAAAGTGGCTTCAGAGTTTACCTTAACTCAGTCTATTAATATCTTTGTATTCATTCCAGAACGTAAAAAAATGAGGGAGAAAGAATCCTACATACTCTGGATGTCCACAGTCCACTCCGATATACTTGGACAGATCTAGATTCTTCAGGAAAGCAAATCAGCTATTTTTCTCTTATGAAGATTAAGAAAAAAGGCAACCAGTATCAAAGCAAACTATTTCTAGATGGTGTCTCATGCCATGTCTGTTTTGCTATTCTCACCTTAACAACCACTTGCAGGAAGGATTAGGATCCATCTTTCTGGGGCTTTGGCTTCTTCTGTGGCTTACTTGAAAGAGGCAAGCACTAGAAGTATTCTAGAGGCAGAAACATGGTCCTCTTTATGTACATTTGCAAAGTGTAACAAACTGGATTATGTTTCCAGGTCAAGAACAAAGCTTGCTAGGATCACTCTCCAGGGGCTTCTTGATTCTTGAATTATTTCTCTTCTCTGTATGTTCCTAAGCTATGGTAATCTTCCCAAATAGCTTAAACTTATTTTATTTTATTTATTTTATTTTATTTTATTTTACATTTTACCTTATTGTAACATGCTGCAACAGTGACATGATGTTGGACATAGTACAGCTGTGTAAGTAAACTTCCCATATGTTTTAATAGATCATAGTTGTACTAGCTGTCTACCTCTTGTGTTTTGTGTTTCATGTTTTGCCAGGGTGAGTATGTATATACCCTTGTATTTGTTGTTACATATGCTTATTATTGCTTCTCCTTTCTCAGCATTTTTTGCAGGGCTATAGTGACCCTTCTTGAAACAAGAAAGCACTAAAGCTTTGGAGCCCACACTTCCTTTTATGTAGTTATGCTCAAGCACTTGACATTTAAGGCTCAGTGAGATTTGCATTCTGTCTGATGGTCATATATATTCTGTAAAATATAACCCAAATAGCTTAGGGTACTGCAACAGTGATCTATTAGAAAATTTACTGTTATAGTACGTTTACTCACACAAGCATACTGTTAGTACTCACTGCATCAAACTGTCTGTCACTATGCAGTGTATCAAGAAAACAACAAACAGTGTTTACTAAAGAGCCTTGAAATGTACGCTCATAACATTAGTTGATATTTGGTTTTATTTCAGAGGTGATTTGGTGGTTGCTTTAACAAACATGCGTTTTACTTTCTCTTTTCAGTTTTGTTTACTGCAAAATTTCCACTGGGCATTGAGAATGGTGATGCATAGTACAGGTAAACTCTAGAATCTAATAAAGAAACAATGCTTAGACCAGTGTTACTGATATTTGATAAGACCGTGTAACCTGTTTTAAATGTATTGCTAAGTTTATAAATGAGATATTCCCCTCTGTTTCTTAATTCATGCCTTTACTTATTAAGATAAAGGAGTCTTTGTGAGTACAAATTCCAGGACCTGATGGCAAAAGTGTTTCATGTAGGAAGTAAAGTGAACTTAAGCCTGTGTACATGTAAAATGGTGCTTAGAGGTAAGCAAACTCATGAGTGTGTGTGTTTACCTTAACCACTGTGTTATACGAGCTATCAAATAAATCTGTTCTCAGTAAAAAGTCAGACAATGCTAGTGAAAGTCATGCATTTTTATAGGATATCTCATACTTCATTAGGAATTGTAAACAATTGCATGATGTTCTGTGAAGAATAAAATATAGCTTCTCTTTATCATCCTGAAATGCCCTTTATAATCTCAGTCTCTTGAATATACATCACATTGGTCATTTGTGTTTTTACTTAGCATGTTTAATAATGTTTTATTTGGATGCTGTGAATATTGTTTAACCTCCTTGTCTAAAGACACTCATTTGAAAAATGATTGTACTCAGGAATCCACAAGTTAGTTATGATTCCACAATTAAACATGTTCCTTGTTTACTTAATCTGTGCCCTTAAACTGTTCATGCAGATTGATCTTCCTATGTTTAACCTTGGCCTATTGCTGTGCAACACACAGCCAACCTCATCCTCCAGTTTGTCCACACAGTTAGATAGTTTTTTGCTGGTATTTCTATGCTTACGCTTTTCTTGATTAAGAATTACCTGGCCAGTACAGGAAGTGTTTGAGTCATAGCACTCAGAGCACTCTTTTGAAACTTCAAGTCTCTGACATGAAAATAAGTTCTCAGTGTCTGCATCTATGCAGTTCTAATCAATAAATCAAATTAACAATTAATGGTATTCCTGTTTGTTAACAAACATACAGCTCTAACATTTTGGAAAAATAACAGTTTGGTAAAATAACTGCACCCATAGCTCTCAACTATCCGGATATTTGTAGAATGTCAAGATGTTTTATTCATATTTTTAGTCTGTTTCTCATAAAATTATAGTTTTCTGGCAAATCATTTAGGAGTGCAGTCACAAAATAATGGCAGATGTTTGATTTTCAGACGTCATATTCGTCAGAAAATGTATACTAATGCAAAACATGTTATTCTATCAACTAAGTTTGTAAGAGCAGTATATTTTGGGCCTTTGCCCCCCCATTATTTCTGACTTTATCCAGATTTCTTGCAGTAGGAGGTTGAGAGGTATGACTGCACCCCTAGATGTACCTTTGTGTTTAGTATGTGATCAAGCAGAACTGTAAACAAAATGTTTGTTTTTCTAATAGTACATGTTTTCTTACTTTCATTCATAAAAATAATGAATGCATCCGATTCATTGTGTCCAGCTCAGAACTCAGCTCCATGTTGGCTTGCACTCCATCTACCTTTGCATTGGCCCACAAGTCTCTTTGGTTTATTTTATTTTTGTCTCTTGGTTGTCTTTCCCAGATAAACACAAGACATGTTTGCAGGTGTGTCCAGCTTATTTACTTAGAAATGGACTTTGCCACTTGAATTCTTTGTTATCCTTACCAAATGATGGAAAAAGGGGTGAAAGAATAAACCAATGGAACTGAGGATATAAAGAGCCACACACCCAGCTGATATCCTGTTCCTCCCTTTTTTGCATAAAAAAGAGAAAGGTGAAAATTTAAATAGCTTGAAATTGAGTCTGAATATGAATATGTATGATAAAATTAAATATCTAACTTGTTTTTATAGTTAATTATAATTCAAACTTAAAAAAATGAAGACTTGTACACTGTTTAATAAGTTTGCTAGGATTATTCTAGGGTAATGACCACCAGGGTCTTTATAAGCCTAGTTGTGTAGCCCAACTCAACCCAATTTTCTCTCTGAGTACCTTGGATGCCTATATGGTGGCGAATGGTAGCAAGTAGCAAAGGATTATGTGGGGGTATATTAGTTGTGGATTAACTTCTTTACTGCCAACCTCTGTCCATGAGAGACTTGGGGCTCTGACCAGGGATGGATTTATGATATCTCATCCATGATCAAGTTTCATTTCAATAGGGTCAAGGATGGACTGTAATTCATGTGGAAGGGGAGCTTATTCTATAGTGCAGGGATTCTTTGAGACACATATCAATTTGACCAACATATTCTATTTATGTTCCAAGTAAAGTTTAGTTCCTTGGATATAGTGTTTCTGGTGCTGTTTGTTTTGCGGATGTGCAACAGATCCATCAGAGATGGATATGAGAATACCTTATATGCCAGGCATAGATCCCTTCTGAGTAATCTGTAGGAGACTGAGTATAGTGATATGGACTTATAGTGATCTATTTAGGACAGGGTATACATACTCTGGTTTCTTCTGATGAGAAACCATTGAAAGCATTCCAACTGTTGCAAGTACCTGGTTAGGGACATGCCAACGGGTGCATTTTACTCAATGATGGGTCTAATAATGGCTGAGTAGAGTGGTACTATAACTTCTTTGTACCTATATGCCATCCCCTTGCTTATGAGCTGGGTGACATGGGATGATTTTCTTATTATCTGAGCTACATGTTGGTTGAAAGCCAAATTACTGTCTACATATGTTCCCATATCCATAACTACCAGGTCATCTCTTGAAGATGTTATATCAATGAAGTAATTATCTTGCGTGAATGATTTCCCAAAGAGCATTATAATGCATTTCTTTGTTTTGAGTTGTAATCCATGGCTTTGGCCTCAATCATTTGTTTGTGTTAGACCTTTGTGCAGGATGTTGGTGCAATGGGAGGATTCTATGATAGTTCACAATTTATAGCCCTATGCAAACTTGGTAAGCCAGAGGCCTTTGGCATTATATTTGAATTCAAAGAAGTAGATGTCAAACAGGAGCAGGCCCAACACAGAGCCCTGGGGTACTTTGCTGGTGACCTTGTCCCGTGGTGGAGGTGATCTCACCAATCCTGACTTTCTGGGTCCTATCTGTGAGACAGCCAACAATCCAGTGAATAATGTAGGGGTTTATATCTAGCTTTGAAAGTTTCTCAACAATACCTGAGTGGGATATTGTATTGAACATCCTGCCCAGGTCAAGGTATGTAGTACCACTTTCTCCTCATCCACTGCCTTAATGTCCCTCTTGAAGAAGCCTTCCAGGTTTAATAGGCAAGACAAGCCAAACTGGGATTGTTCCAGTGTCTGTAGGTTGCCAGTGTTCTTTTAATCATTTCCCTGATAATTTCTTCCATGGCTTTGCATATTACACTTGTCAGACTGAAGTATTTGTAGTTTCCAGGATTGGTTGATGGTCACCCTTTATGAATATGGATGATTATTGTGGTCCACCACTCACCTGGTCCATAACTTGTTTTGAGGCTATAGTTGAAGAGTGACTCAGGTGGTCCTGCTAGGTCATGTTTTAGACTGTTTAGGAGGTAACTGGGAATATTTTCAGGGATCACTGCAGCAGTGTTTGTGGCCTTAGTGAGTACCATCAGGATCTGCTCCCTTTGATAGTTGGGGTGGTATGCTAAAAGGGATTTCAACAGGGATTACTGGGGGGAAGTTAAAGCTAAATTTATCAGCCAGTCGATTTGCAATGTCACCCTTGTCATGAAGGTTGTGCCATTTATGACCATTTCTGCACACTGCTGAGTGCTAACTTTAAGGTTCCTGACATGGCTATTTTGATAGTTCCTGCGTCACAGTCCTTTGCTGCAGAATAGTGTTAGTTTTACTTGGTTTTACTCTGCCTTAGCATATGTTAGTTGTTTTGGTCTACTTTCTGCACTGCTCAAAGGATACAAGACTCACAGCATCTTTTTGCTGGTACTCCCAGATCCATTATCAAGGACAACACTGGAATTGTCTTCCCTTAACACTCAGGCTATTAACAGTTGACACAACAGGTTGGACAACTTACAGTCTTAGTTCAGCTCCTTACTCAAAGTTTAAATTTGCAGCAGCAAGGTTCATCTGCAGGAATTGTGGTTTCTGGCAATCTTTCTTCAAGTTTGGACAGACGAAGCCCTGAGGTTATCCAGAACGTTACTGGTTCTCATGCCATCTCACCTGAAGGAAATAATAGTGGGACAGATTCAATAAACCCTACACAGTCTGCTAAGAATGTGTGCTCATAGTGGCATGATGCACACATGGTAGCACACTGTTTTGTATTGATTAAGTGGCTCTACATGGTGTGTAGAGCCGTGCAACCATGGTAAACACTGTAGTATGCTAATTACAGCATAAGCAGCTGAATTGTATGCTAATCAACCAACCAAGATGAAAGAGCTATTCAACAAGCTATAAGGGAACCGTGTAGACTCAGTGCTGGTTTTCCCTACAAATTACAAAACCTATTGGAATACACCCACAGAAAGGAGTCTGCACAGAAAGAATGTTAGGGGCTGTGGTTGCATTAATCCATGTGTATGTGCAACAGGCTGAAGTCTGTGCTGCGACTGCTGCTAATAGACCATGACCAAGAAGTAGAACAGTTTTCAGACTCCAGTTAACTTATCACAATATGCATGGTAGATAGAGACACACTACAGGAACTCTACAACCTCTGTCATCCTCATCTCAGACCCAGGGCAAACCGAGGGGAACCAATACCAGTGGAGACAAAGGTATGTGTAGCACTTAGAATTTTAGTTATTGAAACCTTTCAGAACAACAGGGGACATGCTGGTGGTTTTACAGGCATCGGCATCCAAGATCCTCCATCACTTCCTAAATGCTATGCTCCAACATGCCATTGACCACATATATTTCTCTTGTACTCCTGAAGACAAGGCCATACACATGCAAGAGTTCTACACTGTAGCACTCTACCCTCAAGCACTGGGTACCATAGATTGCACACTTATAGAAATCAAGGCACCACAAAGGGAACAGGGAAGGGTCTACATAAATAGAAAAGGCTTCCACTCCAGGGGGTTAAAACTTTTTGCCCTTTATATGTCCATTAACGGTACTTTTAACAAGAACTTTGATGACATGTCCACCCTAAGCCCATGTGTAATCAACCAGAATGTGTTGTTAACTGTATCAATCTAAAACTATCCCCCCAAAAATATTTATGTTAAACAGAACATACGTAATGCTGTCAATATTTTATTACATAAGAGATATTTAACAATTAAGATAGGTAAACCTACATGGAAACTTCTCCTGGGATATACCTGTCCTCCCTGAAACAGCAGCACCAATGTCAATGACATGCTGTTGTGCACTTTCCAGTGAGCTGTCTGGATCCCTAACAGTGGACAGGAAATCTTCATTTGGTGTCAGTGGTGGCACTGTAACAGGCCCACAAAACCATATGTTCATGGGCCACTGCAGCTGCTCTTCCACAAGCCAATGAAATCATGTCAGTGGCCCTATGGTGCACCTGATCATATGGCCTGCTCTGTCCACCTATTGCGTTCACAATAACCACTATCTGCTGACAAATTTGCATTCTGCCAGACATATCCCCACATATCCTCTCAAACAGAAAGACACCATGTCACCTAAATGCTTCCACAAATACTTCATTCTCGGAGTCAGTAAAGATGGGGGGGGGGTCTGCAAGGATTGAGACACTTTGGTGCCATAGTCCTAGGTGACATAAAACACAAAAGAAGGATAATACACATAAGTATCACATAAATAAAAGTCCTGAATCGATATAACACATAAAAGGTAGGATTTCACTAGTACCCAGTGGAGAAACATAAAACAGTCAAGATATTCAAATATAAAACAGGAATTGTGTAATTGCAACATATTACAGTTACACACAAATCAAGGTTGGATCCAAAACAAGGAGAGTAACAATAGCAAATCTTGTTTGTGCCAACACAGAAATGGAACTTGGCTCCACCACCTGCAAAACAACAGACAAATGACACATTTTGCTAACAAGCAATCAGTGAAATGCTAAACGTGTAATCATATAAACTGTCCCTGAAACATGTGTACGCATTTACCACAGAACATTCCATTTTATGCAATTGCCAGTCATCTCTACCTGTGGCCAGCTCTCCCCTACAGGTGAGTATGGCCCATCCAACAAGGCTAACATCCCTATGTCACTGACAATATAAAACATTTACATTTCACGAAAATAACAATAGAAGAATGTGAAGAGAAAAACAGTTGTAACATTAGCACTTGTGATGATAGTTAATAAAGCTGTGCGTCTAAGAAAGTAAAATGCCCTGACAAACATGCCTATGCCATCAGTACACTTCTAAGAAATACATACAGGTGAAAGTAGCATTTAGTAATGGAGATATATATATATATATATATATATATATATATATATATATATATATATATATATATATATATCTACACACACACACACACACACATATATATATATATATATATATATATATATATATATACATACATATATTAACAGATTTTTACTGATATTTCAGCATGTCCAGTATATAGCTGAAAAATGCAAGCATATTGTATCAAGATCAGTACTCTTCTGTGCAGATAAATCACAAAATAATATCTTCTTCTGTGTTATCCACATAAATGAGTCTCCTCACCTTCAGGTTCCCTAGCTACACGGTTCCCTTATTATAGTGTAGATTCAGGGCTGTGAGTATGGCGAAGATGCAAATGAGGTGTGAAATCATTAGAATTGCTGAATTCCAAATACATGGCTCCATGTAGCAAACGTAAATATAGTGCAGGCTCTCCCTTAGTGATTGTTGCTAATGGATTGCAACTGTGAATGATTACTGGAAGGGTAAAAGAAAACACAACAGCAATTCAGACTCCCCTACCTCCAGTGGGTTTGTCAGCCAGATTATACTTACAAAATGTAGAAGTAATTGTATCAAGATTTTAAATGTAAGTAAGCAGCACACATTTCACAGTTTCTGTTCAGTAACATCCAACCTCACCTTTATTGCTTGGCAACTGTAATATTATTGACATTTAATACCCTCACACATTCTAAGGACAATGATACAGAAAGCCTTACAGACTGTATGTCTCACATTAATGATCTGATAAGACAAGAATGAGCAACAAACACAGAGAGATAAGAAAGAGCTGCATTTATGCAAGAAATAGTCATAAATGGCTGTGTAATCACTCAGTGCACTGCATCTGAAAACTGCCATATGTTTTGTTAATACTGTGGATGATGTTGCAGTTGGTTGTATGCACAATGGTTTTAGTTCTCTGCTGCAAAGCTATTTTTGTAACAAAGAGGGATAAGACACCCCTGCTGTGTTTTGAAGGTTCATTCGAATGAGAGTTCAGTTCCAGACCTGTGTAAAAATATTTCATGTGTACCATCATAAATTTTGTAGTGTTTATTTAACAGATTTCTTTTCTTCATTTCACCTAAGTTTCCTTTTTTTATTATTATTATTTTTTTTTTAATGCCAGTGTTTGCACAGCACATGGCTTAGCACAAACACGGGAAATGAGGAAGCACAATTAATGCCAAGTTTTGCTGTGTTTATCTCGTTTGTGTGATGTTTAGCATTGCGCAAACCTAGACTAGTACCCCAAATAGGAAACAGACAAAAAACCTGCAGACAGGGTGTAGACATAGTAAAGGTCAAAAAGGATGCATTGCTGTTGTTTTTGCTTTCCATCGCAGAATGTCACATAGTTGTGAGGTGGTTAGCAAGCTTCTCCAACACCTGCAGCCATCAAACAGCTGCAGACAGGAAGCAGACAGTCAACAATTTCAAAATGGATACGTTCTATAAATTCTGCTGGGCACCTCACAACCACACTAAACAGTGTTGTATGGCAGTTAACACACAAAAGTTAGGAATGAATAAAGAATTATGCAACTGTTATTTAACTATTCTGTGGCAGCAGGTGTAAGTGTAGGGCTGTAGTACAGGTGGTCTTGCGTTCTAATACAGGGAGTGTAACATATTTTTACTGTGACAGTTCAGTTTATAGTAATCTACAGGAAAATAGTCAAGGGTTATTTCAATGCCAGAAATGTTGTTAAATCCAAGAACTTGTCCAAGCAACATAAAAAGAAAACTCAAACCACAAAGACTGAAGACTATTCAATATAAAACAACAAAACTATTTTATTAAACACATAGTTAGCACTTTTGTGCAATATGCACTTCTTCAGACCATAGTATCAGAACAAAATCAACCTTTAAATACAATCTAAAAAAATATTAAGAACCACCCCAAGCAGTTTCCATGGCAATTAATAAATTAATGCCACAGTCTGTGTAGTTTGAGTACAGGATTAAGGGGAACACTGTCATTTAAACCAAAAAACTAATCAGACTGCAATGTGATGATCCATTTTGTTTCAGCAGCTTCAGTCCTATCCTTTAGGGGACCACTTCTAACATTCTTATGAATTACAAAAAGATAAAAGTAGAAAAGTTACCAACAACAGCTCACAAGTTGTGTCCGTAAAAATAAAACAGATAAATGTGAAAACCAAAATGGACACAGCCACGACAGCAGAAATCTCCAGTATCAAACTTTACTAGTGCACACAAAACAGAAGCGCTTTCACAATAGCTTCATCAGATGTAATAAAAAAGCACTTCTAAGACACACCTTTTTTATACAAAACTGATATGATCACATGACAAATGCAATTAAAAATTTAAAAGTCAAAGTATAAAAATATATAAAAAACATAAAAAGTATATTTCAACATACATATGTGACCTACAAACTCACAAACATTTATAAAACTATTTTATTATTGCATAAATTTAATCAATAAAACTATCTCCTTAAAGGTCTAGATTTCAAAATAGGCCTAAGTGGTACACTTTCACTCAACCCACAGCCTGCATCTGCCCTCATTCTGACAATCCAATTTGTTTCCAGCTCCTCTGTTGTTTGCCTTATATCTTCTATTCTAATACTGTCAATAATCCTACCAATAACTAAAAACTTAAAACTATGTGTGGAATCTGTATCATTTACATGTTTAACTAAAGCAGTAATACAATTACTTTTGTTTATATGATAAATCTGTTCCCTAATTCGATCTTTAAAAGCCTGTCAGTCTTGCATATATAGAACTTACCACATTTTAAGCAGTATGCAAAATATACCACATGTTTGGTTAAACACGTGGCAGAGAGGGTAAAGGTATACAACTTTCTTTGATCAGGATGGTAAAAAGTGCTTCCAGTGTCCAAAAACTGATAATAATTACAATTACCACAGGGTGTGGTACATACACCCTCTCTATCATGTTTGCCATACGTAGGATAACATAACTTCATTTTCAAAGATTTACTGTTCCTAAACATGAACTTTGGTTCAGGATCTACATATCTAGCAACTTCCTCATCCATAGTAATGATATTCCAATGTTTCCTTATTATTCCCATATATTTATCTACATTAGATGTATAACATAAAGGGACCTTCAACTTAGTACTGTGTGAGTTGTTATCTCTCCTTATGATACCTGCATTAGCATTTCTTGCAGAAAAATATGGTTCAGCTCTTGTACGTCTCTCCTTTACCACTGTTGTAACATTCGGTGCAATAATATTTTCCTCATAACCTCTATCACGAAGATGGTCAATTGCTACATTATCCTGCTGTTCAAAATCAGTATCTCTTACATTCAACCTAGAGGCCCTATAAATTTGGTTCCGTACAACATTTCTAAAAATATGAAGAGGATGTGAGCTCTCCCTATGCAACAGATGGCTCACATAGCATTCCTTTCTATACAGTTTAGTTATAATTTCATCTGTCTCTTCTCTAATAACCTTTACATCTAAAAAATAAATTCCAGATGTTGAATGATGATAAGTGAAACGTAAATAATGTGTAGTATTGTTCACATATGCAAAAAATTCTAAAACTGTTCATGTGTACCCCCCATAAAATAAAAAAAAAATCATCAACAAACATTCTGTAAAACAACACAAATTCATTATAGGGACCCTGAAGTACATGACTAAGTTCCCATGCTACCATAACTGCATTGGCGTAGCTATTGGCACACGCACTGCCCATAGCCACGCCATTGCATTGCTTGTAATATTGCTGGTCAAAAACAAAGACATTCTGTTCCAATACTATTTCCAATAGTCTAACTAGCAAATCTATTTTCTGTTGATCATAGAATACATTTGCAAAAAAAATTTTACACACAAAAGCCCTTCATGGTTTGGAATCACCATAAATAAGGAGACAACATCCAAGGTTACAAAAGTGCACCTCAGATTGTAACGACTAGTGTAATTATACAAATCCCTAAGAAAATGTTTTGTACTCCTAAGAATGTGTGCTAAATTATCCAAAACTGGTCATAAATGTTTCTCAACAAAAATGGAGACAGTCTCAGTACTCCAATTTCTGACCAAGACTATTAGTCTTAATGGTGAATCTAGTCTATTTTTATGGAGCTTGGGCAAGCCCTGTATTAAGGGTACAGTAGGTTTAGTAACTAAAAAATAGGAAAGTAAATCATCATCAATTAATGCTATTTCATGTAAACATTTCAAAAAATTGTGTATATCAAACATAATTGTTGTCAATTGTATAAGTGTAATTTTCATATAAAAGGAAGCATCTGCTAACATATCATCCGTATTCATAGAATACCAGATTTTGTCAAGGACCACTATGGGTCCACCTTTATCAGCCGGTCTGATAACAATATTGGTATTCAATTCCAGACCTCTTAATGCAGACCTTTCATCTCTAATTAAATTTGCTTTTTTTTAAATTACCATTCTTCTCATTAACATTATAATTAAAATCATACACATACTGCACACACAATTTTTCAAAAGCAGTTACTAAGGAATTCATTTTTGGTACAAAAGTACTTCAGGGCCCCTATAATGAAGTTGTGTTGTTTTACAGAAGGTCTGTTGATGATCTTTTTATTTTATGGGGGGGTACACATGAACAGTTTTTAGAATTTTTTGCATATCTGAACAATACTACACAGTATTTACATTTCACCTATAATCATACAACATCTGGAATTTATTTTTTAAATGTAATGGTTATGAGAGAAGAGACAGGTGAAATTATAACTAAACTGTATAGAAAGGAATGCTATGTGAACCATCTGTTGCATAGGGAGAGCTCATATCCTCCTCATATGTTTAAGAATGTTTTATGGAACCAAATTTATAGGGCCTCTAGGTTGAACATAAGAGATATTGATTTTGAACAGCAGGTTAATGTAGCAATTGACCATCTTCGTGATAGAGGTTATGAGGAAAATGTTATTGCACCGAATGTTACAACAGTGGTAAAGGAGAGACGTACAACAGCTGAACCATATTTTTCTGCAAGAAATGCTAATACAGGAATCATAAGGAGAGATAACAACTCACAGAGTACTAAGTTGAAGGTCCCTTTATGTTATACATCTAATGTAGATAAATATATGGGAATAATAAGGAAACATTGGAATATCCTTACTATGGATGAGGAAGTTGCTAGATATGTAGATCCTGAACTAAAGTTCATGTTTAGGAACAGTAAATCTTTGAAAATGAAGTTATGTTATCCTAGGTATGGCAAACATGATAGAGAGGGTGTATGTACCACACCCTGTGGTAATTGTAATTATTATCAGTTTTTGGACACTGGAGGCATTTTTTACCATCCTGATCAAAGAAAGTTGTATACCTTTACCCTTTCTGCCATGTGTTTAACCAAACATGTGTATATCTTGCATACTGCTTAAAAAGTGGTAAGTTCTATATAGGCAAGACTGACAGGCTTTTTAAAGATCGAATTAGGGAACACATTTATCATATAAGCAAAAGTAATTGTATTAATGCTTTAGCTAAACATGTAAATAATACAGATTCCACACATAGTTTTAAGTTTTTAGTTATTGGGAGGATTCATGACAGTATAGTAAGGCAAAAACAGAGGAGCTGGAAACAAATTGGATTGTAAGAATGAGGGCAGATGCAGGCAGTGGGTTGAATGAAAGTGTACCACTTAGGCCTATTTTGAAATCTAGACCTTTAAGGAGATAGTTTTATTGATTAAATTTATGTAATAATAAAATAGTTTTACAAATGTTTGTGTGTTTGTAGGTCACATATGTATGTTGAAATATGCGTTTTATGTTTTTTATACATTTTTATACTTTTACTTTTAAATTTTTTAATTGCGTTTGTCATGTGATCATATCAGTTTTGTATAAAGAAGGTGTGTCTTAGAAGTGCTTTTTTATTACACCTTATGAAGCTGTCATGAAAGCACTTGTATTTCATGTGCACTAGTAATGTTTGATACTGGAGATTTCTGCTGTCGTGGCTGTGTCCATTTTGGTTTTCATATTCTTATGAATTAGCTGTAATACCTGAAAAAGAAAAGAGTATCCAGGATTTGCTTTTATATGCTTATTAAGTGCATTAGTATTAACATCCTTCCTAATTTCACCTAAATCCTCCAAGATCCTATCTTTCAGGCAATGATTAGTTTCACCTACATAAAAACATAAGCAGTCTTTACACTTAGCCAAGTAAACCAGATCTTGACTCTTGCCGTCTGCATAAAATTTAATTTCATACTTCACACATGTAGAGGGATGGACAAAATAATTAACACCAGCGATTAAACTACACGCTTTGCAGTTAAAACACAGAAATGTGTCTACCTCATTTGATAGAATTGACTTCTTCAGAGATGCATTTTTTACACCATAACCTTCGTTTCAAGGAGTGTTTATTCTTAAAAGTGAAACTAGGTTTCTCACCAACAATGTCTTTTATCAGATTATCTACAAGTAATATATACCATTTCCTTCTAATGGTATCACAAACCATACCTATATTACTGGCAAAAGACAAGGTAACCCTCATATTACTCCAGTATGACTTTGTCTATATCTTTGAGGATCTATTCTTTTGGAAAAAATGGTCTTCTTACTATGTCTCTCATATTCTTCCACCTGCTGGGCTATAACTCTAACTTCCCTGGACATATATCCTCTTTCAAATTATCTGTCTAATTTGTAAAAGCCATATCAGCATCAGCAGCATCTGTATGTAGCCTGCAGGCCCTTAAAAACTGTCCTTTAAGTGTATTACAATAGATGTGTGTGGTGCATACTAGTCCAATGCAGCTTATTCTTCCTCCAACAGGGTTTCCTAAAGATATTGCTTCCTAACTGCCCATGACCATTCTTAAAAAGCTGAATATCTAAAAACTCTATAGTCTGATGAGAGAATGTAATTGTGAATTTCAAGAAGTCAGTGCTATTATTCAAATTGTCTATAAGCATTTTCAGCTGTAGTTCACTCCCCTCCATAACAAAAATAGATAATCAACAAAGCACCTATAGTACACCATTTTTTCTTAAGATCTAAAGTATTAAAAAGATGTTTCAATTCCCAAAAAAGCCACAACAATATTGGCATAGCTATTGGCACAAGCTGTGCCCATAGCTATGCCAACTTTTTGTAAAAAAGTTCATCATTAAAAACAAATACATTATTTTCAAGAATCACATTCAGAAGAGCACAAATCAATGAAATGTTACTACTTGAGTAATCACTGTTATCAGTTAAGAACCACTTAACTGCCTCCAAACCATACTCATTAGGTATAACGGTGAATAAAGTACAAACATCTAGTGTCACCAAAATTAGGTCTGTACAGTCAATAGAACTAACACATTCATAAAGCCCCTGTAAAAATATGCTGTGTCTTTGATAGCTGCAGCTGCCTTAGTCAAAAATTGGCTTTAATTTAGACTCAACAAAAATTGATAAGGATTCAGTGACCCAACCTTGTCCTGCTATGATGGATCTCATAGCTGGTTCTGTAGAGTGCTTATGTATTTTGAGGAGACCATGTAAGACTGGAAACAAGGGTTCTTCACCATTCAAGTACAAATATAATACATAGCTCGTCAAACTTGCCATAAGCAATTCATAAAGCTCATCATACACTTTCCTAATCAAATATTTTACCTCAGAAGCTGTCAATGAATAAGAACCCAGATTTTACACATGTTATTGCAGGGGATTTCAACCAGGCAGCTCTAAGGTGAGTATTACCCAACTAATACCAGCATGTGGGATTTGCAACAAGGGGTAGCAACACCTTGGATAAAGTATAAACCAATACAAGATGGTATATAAAGCAGTGCAATACCCACACTTGAGCAGCTCAGACCACCTCACCATCATGTTAATGTCAGCATAAACACCTGCACTAGTCAGGGAAAAAACACTGTGAAGCAAATCAGAGTATAGCCAAATGGAACAATCACAGCACTCTAAGATTACTTCAACAATACAAATTGGGGCATATTCAAAGAGGCTGCAATAGCTGATCTTACATGTTAACTTGGGTGAATACACAGAAACTATGGTGGCATATATACTTAAATGCATAGATGATGTGACCATCAACAGAAACATCATCATAACAGCACACCAGCAAAGTATACAAGCTTCTGAAGGAATGTAATGTGGCGTTCAAATCAAAAGACACGGAAGTTCTCGGGGTGGGAAGGGCAAACCTGAAGAGGGGGATAAAGAAAGCAAAAACGGCCAATGGAAAGAATGTCCAGATTCACTTCATGGACATGAGAGACCCCAGGTGCATGTGGCAGGGCATAAAAGCCATAACTGAGCACAAACCCCTGTCAGCCCAATGCAAGGACAACACAAAATTCCTGGATAGGCTGAATACCTTTTTCTGCAGGTTCGAGGAGAGGAACAGCTCCAAGGCAGTGAAACTCACTACAGACACAGGAGATGAATTGCTCAGCCTAAGCTCAATAGAGGTGAAGAGAATCCTACAGCAGGTGAACCCTAGGAAGGCTGCAGGACTGGACAACATCATGGGTAAGGTGTTACAGGACTCTGATGAACAACTAAGCACTGTACTCATGGATATATTTAACATCTCCCTCAGTCAAGAAAAGGTACCCAAATGCTTCAAAAGCACAAATATTATTCCATTGCCAAAGAAATCATCTCCCTCAAGCCTTCAATACTACAGATCAGTAGCCATCATGCCCGCCGTTATGAAAAGCTTTGGAAAGTTAGACAAAACCACTTGATAGTAAGTCTTCCAGCAGCACTAGATCCACTCCAGTTCACATATCATGCCAATTGCTCCACAGCACTGCATATGTCAATGGCACACCTTGATAACAAGGACAGCTATGTTTGCATACTGTTTATTGACTTCAATTCAGCATTCAAATCTGTCATCCCACAACAGAAAACTTGTTCATCCATCTAGGTATTAATGTTCATATGTGCAACTGGATCCCAGACATCTTGACTGAAAGATCTCAAAGGGTATGTGTAGGCAATAACTCTTCAAAAAGCATCACAATGAACACAGGAGTACCTCAAGGCTGTGTGTTAAATCCACTACTGTTTACTATACTAACCCAGGACTGTAAAGCTAGATTCAGCATCAACCACATCATCAAGTTTGTGGATGACACTAAAGCTTCTGTGTTGGAGGGAAGCCTGCTAGCTTATCAGTGGGAGTGGTAAGCACTAGATAATCTATCTACCACATAAGGAGTGGTTTCTGGCCCAGAAATTGTAGTTATTGACCGTTTGAGCAATTTTTCCATCTCTCTCAACTTTCTGATTTAAAAGCCCGCATTTGCACT
Source organism: Protopterus annectens (assembly GCF_019279795.1). Taxonomy (NCBI): domain Eukaryota; kingdom Metazoa; phylum Chordata; order Ceratodontiformes; family Protopteridae; genus Protopterus; species Protopterus annectens. The sequence continues at coordinate 414,921,002 of NC_056727.1, read as the reverse complement.
TGTTTCCCCTCTTTCCTGTAACTAGTCTAGTCCAGATAGAGAGTTGCTGTATCCAGGACTGTGTGTAATCCCCTGAGGTCCCCAAGCCTTATTGTGTTGGAGGGAAGCCTGGTAGCTTATCAGTGGGAGTGGTAAGAACTAGGTAACCTATCTTCCACATAAGGAGTGGTTTCTGGCACAGAAACTGTAGCTATTGGCCGTTTGAGAAATGTTTCCATCTCTCTCAACTTTCTGATTTAACAGACCACATTTACACTTGTTTCTTTCCTGTAACTAGTCTAGTTCAGATACAGATTCTTATTTTTAGCACTTCAATTTTCTTATTCGTGCTCAGCACTTGTTCAGAACTTGTTGTAAGCACTAAATAAGCTACAAATTACTACAGCACTCAACATTCCTCATCACCTAGAAGAAAACAGTTTTTGTACTTACTTTCCTCGCTTGCTTAGAGAAAAACAGCTCTTGTACTCACTTTCCTCACTTGTCTAGAGGAAAATAGTTTCTTTATCCAGGCATGTCCAAGGGTCAGCTCCCAGTGTTCTCTCCTGTCTATCTGATGAATCTGGGCATCTTGGGGCAATGTAGCAATTGTCTCATGTACACAGACAACCTTCTCCTCCTACCACCCAACACTACAACCTGTGAGAGATGCACTTATCTAGCCAAACTGGAGGTAAAGTTCTCTCCAACAAAGACTGAACTTGACAGTCAAAAGAAGAAGGTAAACACTTGCACCACACCACACTCATCACATAGTCCCACTAAACCTACACCACCAAAATCCACACATAGAAACACAAAAACATTCACAGAGGCTCTCAATAATAATCTGATCAAGCAACAGAAACCTCCAAAGTAGAAATGCAAGCAACCTCCACCCCCCCAACACAACTCAAATGACACATAGCCCACAGATTCAGTGTGCCACTCAACCACAGCCCATAAAGCAAAACAATGCACCCAACACACTAGTCATAGGTGACTCTATAGTCAGGCACACTGATATCCCACGCACCAGGCTAAACAAGGAGAAGGTTACTGTCAGCTGCATGTCGGGTGCAAGGCTCTTCCACCTAACCCACACACTCAGGTCACTCAACAAGTACAAATATGACTCTATCATTGTCCATGTTGGTGTGAATGACCTGAGATGTACCTCCCTGGATTACATGAAAAAAGACATGGAAGAGCTCTCTGATCTTGTAGTCTAGGCAGGTATGACCCTAGCCCTGAGTAGCATCCTGCCATCGCCCAGAATGATACCACAGTACAAGGACAAAATGATTGACTTTAACATATGGCTAAGCTTCTGGTGTCATTCTAAGGGGATCCAGTATCTGTCTGCCTGGGATGACATGGTCGACAGATCACGATGCTTTGCCAGACATGGCCTGCACCTGTCACCCCTCAGATTCCAGATACTGGCTAAGACTTTTGCTGGCCCTATAGTGCTTTTTCTAGGCAAGGTTCAAATGACAAATTCACCACCGTAACAGGGACAGACAAGCAAAAACTGAGGGTAATGCTACTCAATGCTAGAAGTCTAAAATCTCAAAATGCACTCCCTCGAGGCATTCCTTAAAATGGAGAACATCTATATCTGTGCAGTGACTGAGACCTGGTACAAGGCTCCAGAAAGCACCCCTGCATTACCAGGCTATAACTCATACCACACGTTTCGGCCATCTAACCTGGACCGGAACACCAAAGGTAGAGGTGTGTACATATTCTTTAAGGATACCACACCTCCAGGCTAGTTGCTCAGCATAATGCATCCAAGGTTATCCAAGTGAAACTAAGTCTGGGCAAAACTGCAATCCAAATTGTAGCTTGCTACAGTTCCCCCACCATGCCCCAGGATTCCCACTCCTCTTTTCTTGATATACTGGAAAATATTAGGGTTCAACCAAACACCCTAATAATGGGTGACTTCAACTACCCCACCATTAACTGGGAAAACTACTCATGTACCAACTCCTTTGCTTAATGCTTTCTGGAATTCATAAATTCCAATGCCCTGGATCAACATATCCACACCCCCACCAGGGGCAGCAATATCCTAGACCTGGTCATTACCAACATAAGTGACCAGTGTTCCACACCTGAAGTCACCTCCTCGGTAGTCAGATCCGACCATAAACTAATCACCCTAGATATCCACATCCCACCCCAATTAAGGAAACCATGGTAAAAAAGTCAACGTCATGCTTCTTAAAACAGAAGTGGTGAACTTCATGACACCCATACAGATAGACAATACAGTTACAACTGCTTAATCCTACATAAATACACTTTATAAGCACTAACACCTGTACATGCATCGTGCTATCCCAAACAGAACCAATACGCTATCCTCCAAAAAAAGGAAGCCAATCCAGTGGTCCCCTGCCATAAACAAACTCTACAAGAGAAGGAAGAAACTGTTGCAAAAGAGAGTAAAATCCCATGAGTGGAGGAGCTCCTTGGTCAGCTTCAGTAAGAAGCTGAGATCCCTTATAAGATCCTCCAAAGCTAGCTATGAAAACAAAATCACCACTGATTCTAGGGACAACCACAAAGCATTCTATAGCTAGTCAAGAATCTCAATGGCAACACCCAGATCTGCTCTGAGTTACAGCACAACGGCACAAAAATTACAGAACCAACTGATATTGCCAACATCCTGGCAGATAGGTTCAGTGCCAACTTTACTCCCCTCTCACCCCCTAAAGGGCCCATATCTATACAGAAAGAATGCAGACTCCCTGTAATCACAACTACACAGGTAAAAGCTGCACTCTCTAAAGCCATAAACACAGCATCCATGGGACTGTTCAACATCCCAGGCTGCATTTTACACAACGTTCAGAACGAAATGGCTTCCCACCTAAGCACCATGTTAAATCATAGCCTCACATCAGGCTTTGTGCCCAATGAATGGCAAACAGCAACAGTTATCCCACTCCACAAAGAGGAAGCCACCACTGATCCCAGGAACTATCACCCTATTAGCCTGATGAGCCTGGTCTGTAAAGCCATGGAACATATCATCATGGAACTCATAAACAAAGACATTGGTAACTTCCAAACTCTGGAACCCACCCAGTTCAGGTTTGTGAAAGACAGATCATGCCTCCTGAACCTGATCGACTTCTTTGAGGCAATCACCAAAGCCATAGACGAGGGTAAGGTGGTTCACACAGCCTAATCTTGACCTCGCCAAGGCTTTCGACACCATCCCCCATTCTGGAATTATAGATAAACTCACTAAATTAGGTATGAATCCCTACATCATAAAATGCATTGCCAACTGGCTCACTGACAGAACCCACACTGTAAAAGTTGCAGACTCTAAATCTGACTTCAAACCAGTGACAAGTGGAGTACCACAGGGATCAGTCCTGGGACTTCTCCTGTTTGGTATCTACTTCTCTGAAGTACAGGCTAACACAGAAGGCCTTATGCTAATGAAGTTCACAGATGACTGAAAACTAGGAGCCATAGTCCAGTCCCCAAATGATGTGGACATCCTACAGAAGGGCCTCACTGAGAGAGATGCCTGGTGTCAGAGCCATGGCCTCAAGCTCAATGCCAAAAAGTGCATTGTCATCCCCTTTAGTAAAAATTCTGTACCCATGAACTACCACATAGGCAGCAGTCTACTTAATGCCGAATGTGTGATAAGAGACCTTGGGACCCAGGTGGACAGTAGTCTCTCCTTTGATAATGACATTGCCACAGTAGTCAGGAAATCCTTCTACATGGCACACCTCATCACAAAAGGGTTCTCATCCAGGAAAAAAGAGGTCATTGTTCCCCTCTACCTGACACTCATTAGACCCATTATAGAGTACAATGCCCTTTTGGAATGTACTTCACAAAACATCTGCAGCAACTGGAAAGGCCACAGAAGTACCTCACAAAGAGGATTACTGGCCTCAAACAGATGCCCTACACTGACCATCTCAAGAAACTCCAGCTTTACTCTGTAGCATATCGCCTACTCCGAGGTGATCTCTGCCTAACATGTAAAGCTATGTCAATCCCAGAGCTGTTGGGCATGCTACATCTAAAGAAATCCCAATCCCTCCAAGCTACACACTCTAGGGACCTACACCTTGTCACCACAATAAACAGGACATGCTGGAGGGATAGATTCCTGTCCCAGAGACTTCCCATAGTCTGGAACATGCTACCCATCTATGTCAAGCAAAGTTCCTCATTAGCACTCTTCAAGAAAAATCTTGATGAGTGGATGGGAAATAGGAAATACACCCTGGGGATCACTTCTGTGGATCTGCTCAACAGGGGCACAGGAAACTAACTTTCTTGGGTGGCGTAAGCCAGGGAACCTTGCTGACTAGGCTTACTTAGGCCCTTGGACCAATAGCCTAGTACCTACCTATGAACCTATGAACCTATAAGTCATGGGCCTCATCAGTAAAGGAGATGAAAAAGATTATAGGAAGGAAGTGAGAACACTGATTGACTGATGTGCCAAGTACAACCTCAACCTGAATGTCAACAAAACAAAGGAGATCATAATGGACTTCAGGAAAACACAACCACCTCATTCTCCTCTCATGATTAATGATGAGATGGTGGAAATACTAAATAGCACAAAATTCCTGAGGGTTCACATTGTGGAGCATCTATCTTGGTCAATGAACACCTGTCATATAGTAAAGAAGGCTCATCAATGTCTGCATTTCCTGAGGAAACTGTGGAAAGTGAGTCTACTGCCTCCTATCCTCTCCACCTTCTATAGACGTACCATAGAAAGTATCCTAACATGTAACATTTCAGTGTAGTATAGGAGCTGCTCAGTTTCAGACCAAAAAGCCCTACAAAGGATAGTGAAAGTGGCAGCGAAAAGATAACGGGCTAAAAATCTCCAGCACTATAGGAGTTATACACAGCATAATGTCACAACAGAGCTACAGAAATAAAGAAGGATCTTATACACCCTGCTTATGAACTGTCCACATGCTTGTCATCTGGCAGAAGATACCACAGCATGCACTGTAAAATGTCATTGAATGAAACAGCTTTTTCCCTCAGGTGATGTGACTTTTGAACTCTTGACATTAATCTCAGGGAAGCTGAATACTGACAATATATGGGCAACCAACTGTTTTGGTGCAAATAAATGAAAGACAGTTCAAATTCTAAACATAAACAATACACAGATGGCAATGAATGCACAATATTATACTAACTAGATCATCTTATTCATCTGAAAATCAAACAGTGCAATAGGAACTTGAGCAATAAGAAATCATTCAGCTGCTGAAAATTATAGATAAGGTAAACTATGGTAATATGTAGTAAAATAACCTGTCTAATGTGAAATGATGAATAAATGTCCATTGCATGTGTTACTGAATGAATGTATATGCCTTCACAATTTGAGCCTGATGCATGTAATTTCGTTAAGACTGCACTTTTGTAGGGTAAATGACAATAAAATTTACTTCAGATAAAACAAACCAGTCCTGGGCTAGGTGCCTCTCAAGATAAAGTCTCTGTTAATGAAATAGAAAACAAAAGAAGCACTCCACGGCTTAGCGGCAACACTTTATTATAGAATAAAAATAGTAAGCGCTTTCACGTTACGAGGAACGTTTCTTCAGACTTCAAAAAACACATATCCTGACTGCATTTAAATATATATCTATACACTTACTAACCAACCACTAAAGGCAGATCATTAAACAATCAAGTGAGATAGTTAATTAGTTAATTTATCAATTAATTATGTCTTCATTAATTAGAAATATATACATCTATAGGGAAACTCTATATAAAACCTTATATAACAAAACGTACTATCTATACATTGTAATCAACTGTTTTAAAATTTTAACAAAAATTCTTGATACTATATAAATATATATATATATGGTATGAATATTATAAATAATAAATAATAAAATAAATAATGAATAATGATCCTATTTAATAATATAAAAATATATATAAATATAAATGAATATATAAAAAACACATTCTGTAGATTTTATAAATGAATGTGCTTATAATAAAATATCTATCTTTATGGTAAAAATAGTACAAAACCAAACTTGTAATAAAAACATATGTATATATTCATATTAATATCATATAAATATATCACTTATATAAATAACCAACAAAGTTGTATTTCTTTGATGAATCTAAAAGTTTCTATAAAATATACAAAATAAACATCTTATTTGAATATAGATACTATATACATCTTCTAATATTGATAATATTAAATAATAATACTAATAATATTCATGATTGTTATAATTATCATATGATGGGAATAGACATATTAAAATATGTATATATATATATATATATATATATATATATATATATATATATATATATATATATATATATATGTGTGTGTGTAGGAAGAAAACTTTTTGTAAACATCTACAGCTATCAAAAATGCATGTACAATATAAACAAGTGATGTTCCATGAATAACAACCTAAGGCTGGTTCAATGTTTATATGGTTTGGCTAATAAAAATGGCTTGAGTGAGATTTTCTCATTCAAGCCATGTCCTCTGTTGGCTTGTAATCTTATTATCCATTTGTTCTCTCTTTCTTCTGTATAATTTCTGATATTACCCAGTCTCTCTGTTTTTACAATCACTTCCAATGCCATGAATTTAAAATTGTGTCTAGATCCTACTGTAATAACATGTTTAGCCAAAGCATTATTTTCATTTTCTTTGTTTATGGCATAAACATGTTCTCTGACCCTTTCTCTTAGGGTCCTATTTGTTTTTCCCACATAAAATGATGCACATAATTGGCATTGGGCTATGTAGACCAAATCTCTAGATCTGCAGTCAGCATATTTATCAAATGTGAACTTTCTTCCATTATCAGGATGGATAAATTCATTCCCATTAAGCATATAACTACATTGATTACAATGTCTACATGCAAAAGTACCCTTCCTTTGTGAATGTATTGACTCTTTTCTATTGTCTTCATAACAAAGTAGTCTTTTTAGAGACTTCATATTTTTATAGGTAACATTTGGTCTATCTCCTGCCAATTCTCTGATTCTATCATCTACCATTAACATTCTCCAATTATTATTTATAATTTCTTTAATTCTACTGTTCTTGATGGTATATGGTATAACTAACCTACTTATTTTATTATCAGGTTTTTTCTTGCTCATCATTTGTTCACTTCTGTTGTATCTAAATAAAAAAGGTTTCCCTTTATCCTTCCTGTATTCAATATTTTCTGAAATAATGGTGTTTACATCCTGTCTACCATAACCCCTCTCTAAGAAATTATTCTTCAACATATTTTGTTGTTCATCATATCTCTTATCATCAGTCACTAGCCTGGAAATCCTTAGGGATTGACTTTTCACTATATTGGGGTAGATGTGTCTTGGATGCATGCTGTTTGATGTAGTAAATTATTTCTCCAACAAGATTTTCTATATAGATCTGTACCTATTTCTTTGCCCTCTTTTTTAATGTGTACATCTAAAAACTCTATATGGTTAGATGAAAAAGTATATTCAAATCTTAAAAAATCTGTTGTGCCATTTATGTATAAAACAAAATCATTCAGTTGTTCCAATGTACCATTCTATACAAGGAAAACGTCATCCACAAAATGTTTATATAGTTTTATGTTCTCCTTGAATGGGGCATCTCTTAACACATATGGGCCCTCCCAGTATGCCATAACTAAGTTCGCATAGGAATTTGCACATGGTGTCCCCATTGCTACACCTTTCTTCTGTAGAAAATATTTGTTATCATATGTGAAGACATTATTCGCCAAAACTATCTCTAATAACATCATATATCTCATGATAAGGTCTCTAGGGACATTCTTTTCTATTAATAAAAGCCTAACATATTCCATGCCTACCTGATTAGGTATACATGTAAAAAGAGAAGCTACATCCAAGGTTACTAAAATATCATCTTCCTTGTTATCCATAGAATTAATATAATCTGCATAGCTATATAAGAACTCTTCTGTATCTTTTATTACAGATCTAATTTCATTAACTACTGGTCTTAATTGTTTTTCTAAATAAATAGATAATGGTTCCATAGCCCATCCCTTTCCAGAGACTATCAGTCTCAAGGGGGGGGGGGGTTGGTTAAACTTTTGTGTATTTTGGGTAACCCCCTAAAACTAGGGATTACTGGTTCTTCAACCAAAAAATATACATATAAATAATTATCTATCATATTACAAAGAAGTAAATCATATAGCGTCTCATGTGTACCTTTAATTATTTTATCTAATGACACATTATTTAGAGCTTGGTATGTATCAGCTTCTCCTAGTAGACTATTCATTTTATCAACATACATACATCTATCTAATACTACCACAGAACCTCCTTTGTCAGCTTGTCTGATAACTATCTCCTTATTAATCTGTAAATTTTTTAGGGCTTCATTTTCACCATGACTCAAATTATAAAATACAGGTTTATCATTCGCTTTCATGTAATATTCTAGCAAGTCCCTTTCACATGCTTTTTCAAATGCTTCTAATACTGAATTAGCTTGTGGTACAAAAGTGGAAGGTTTTTTAAAAACATTCTCAACAGTTTTTTCATCATTGTCAAACATTAGTTTTAAACCCAAATTTCTTACAAACATCTTTATGTCAATTACAATATCAGTAACGTCAGCATACCTCGAAGGTATGAAAGATAAACCTTTATCTAATAACGCTTTCTCATTTTCAGTCAATGCATACCTGGAAATGTTAATAGTTAGTCCTTCTGTATTGAACGTAGAACTTTTTTCTGGAATTCGTGTCTGTCCTCTGAGTTCTTCCATTTCTTCACATTGTTTAATGGTGACCAAGCCCGTCATTCGACTTGCCTTATTGGAAACGGAAAAGAATGTAGATCTTCTACTTCAAGTAAAACATCTTCCGAAAAAGAAACACATCCATTGCTAGTAATTCTCTTCTCTTTTGCTCCCTCTTGTGTGTCTCGTTGGTCAGCTCGCTCCCTCTCGTGCATCCCTTCGGTCAGCGTTCGCTTCTCCCTTCTCCGAATGCACCATTACAGATCCCTTTACTGTACATGAGTTACTGGCTTCTCCACAAGCCGTTGTGTTTCCCATTGACGTCATCGCATGGGGCATGTTGACAACAGAGCCCTCTTGTGCATTCTGATAATCATTGCTCTGATTAATACGCGAAACACTGTTAGATGTAGCTTGAGCATAAGTAGCTTGAGCATGGCTATTTCCTCTTTGCGTTACATTCATTACTGATTTCTTAACATTGTTGTCACCCTTCACAAAATCTCTCGGCCAAGAGAAGACTTGTCCTCTCCTGAAATCATTATAGTCCCTTTCAAGTTTCTTTCTTTTATCCTGCAGCAAACTGTTGTCCAGCATAGATAGCATAGTAGTCAAATCCTTACGGAATATCTCCATTTTAGCATATTCTAATAGCAATTTTAATTCACCTTCTAGTTTGTTTATTTCTTGGCTTAACATGTCCTCAATTGACCTATACTGTTCTATTAAAAGTTTAATATAGCCATAGCTGGTTTCTAAATTCAATTTTTTCCATTTGCATAACAAATCAGGATATGTGTTTCCAGATGTTGGCATCTTTAAAATCCGTAGTCCTCTTGGCACGACTTTGAAGCTAAGGCACGCCTCCATGTGCTGCCTTTGCCATTGCGTATTCTTTAACTTGTGGAAACTATTTTCTAGTTTCCTTGTCAACTGGAGCACTTCCATGCTCCGTGTTGTGTTTATTTGTCTTAAACCATCGACAGTCAATTCATTTTTAGTTAACTTCAAAAGTGGATTATTGTCCATAATTAGAAAGTTACGGAAAATAGAAGAAGAACCTTCTGCATTTCTTGACAATTCTCCAACTCCGTTTTTTAAGCCTGTAGCCATGTCCCAGTTCCGGTGAGAGCAAAAACACACAAAATTCAGATAAAACAAACCAGTCCTGGGCTAGGTGCCTCTCAAGATAAAGTCTCTGTTAATGAAATAGAAAACAAAAGAAACACTACACGGCTTAGCGGCAACACTTTATTATAGAATAAAAATAGTAAGCGCTTTCACGTTACGAGGAATGTTTCTTCAGACTTCAAAAAACACATATCCTGACTGCATTTAAATATATATCTATACACTTACTAACCAACCACTAAACGCAGATCATTAAACAATCAAGTGAGATAGTTAATTAATTAATTAATTTTAAAACAGTTGATTACAATGTATAGATAGGACGTTTTGTTATATAAGGTTTTATATAGAGTTTCCCTATAGATGTATATATTTCTAATTGATGAAGACATAATTAATTGATAAATTAATTAATTAACTATCTCACTTGATTGTTTAATGATCTGCCTTTAGTGGTTGGTTAGTAAGTGTATAGATATATATTTAAATGCAGTCAGGATATGTGTTTTTTGAAGTCTGAAGAAACGTTCCTCGTAACGTGAAAGCGCTTACTATTTTTATTCTATAATAAAGTGTTGCCGCTAAGCCGTGGAGTGCTTCTTTTGTTTTCTATTTCATTAACAGAGACTTTATCTTGAGAGGCACTTAGCCCAGGACTGGTTTGTTTTATCTGAATTTTGTGTTTTTTGCTCTCACCGGAACTGGGACATGGCTACAGGCTTAAAAAATGGAGTTGGAGAATTGTCAAGAAATGCAGAAGATTCTTCTATTTTCCGTAACTTTCTGATTATGGACAATAATCCACTTTTGAAGTTAACTAAAAATGAATTGACTGTCGATGGTTTAAGACAAATAAACACAACACGGAGCATGGAAGTGCTCCAGTTGACAAGGAAACTAGAAAATAGTTTCCACAAGTTAAAGAATATGCAATGGCAAAGGCAGCACATGGAGGCGTGCCTTAGCTTCAAAGTAGTGCCGAGAGGACTACGGATTTTAAATATGCCAACATTTGGAAACACATATCCTGATTTGTTATGCAAATGGCAGAAATTGAATTTAGAAACCAGCTATGGCTATATTAAACTTTTAATAGAACAGTATAGGTCAACTGAGGACATGTTAAGCCAAGAAATAAACAAACTAGATGGTGAATTAAAATTGCTATTAGAATATGCTGAAATGGAGATATTCCGTAAGGATTTGACTACTACGCTATCTATGCTGGACAACAAGTTGCTGCAGGATAAAAGAAAGAAACTTGAAAGGGACTATAATGATTTTAGGAGAGGACAAGTCTTCTCTTGGCCGAGAGATTTTGTGAAGGGTGACAACAATGTTAAGAAATCAGTAATGAATGTAACGCAAAGAGGAAATAGCCATACTCAAGCTACTTATGCTCAAGCTACATCTAACAGTGTTTCGCGTATTAATCAGAGCGATGATTATCAGAACGCACAAGTGGGCTCTGTTGTCAACACGCCCCACGTGATGACGTCAATGGGAAACAAAACGGCTTGTGGAGAAGCCAGTAACTCGAGTACAGTAAAGGGATCTGTAATGGTGCATTCGGAGAAGGGAGAAGTGAACGCTGACCGAAGGGATGCATGAGAGGGAGTGAAAGCTAACCAACGAGACACACAAGAGGGAGCAAAAGAGAAGAGAATTACCAGCAATGGATGTGTTTCTTTTTCGGAAGATGTTTTACTTGAAGTAGAAGATCTACATTCTTTTCCGTTTCCAATAAGGCAAGTCGAATCATGGGCTTGGTCACCATTAAACAATGTGAAGAAACAGAAGAACTCAGAGGACAGACACGAATTCCAGAAAAAAGTTCTACGTCCAATACAGAAGGACTAACTGTTAACATTTCCAGGTATGCATTGACTGAAAATGAGAAAGCGTTATTAGATAAAGGTTTATCTTTCATACCTTCGAGGTATGCTGATGTTACTGATAGTGTAATTGACATAAAGATGTTTGTAAGAAATTTGGGTTTAAAACTAATGTTTGACAATGATGAAAAAACTGTTGAGAATGTTTTTTAAAAAACCTTCCACTTTTGTACCACAAGCTAATTCAGTATTAGAAGCATTTGAAAAAGCATGTGAAAGGGACTTGTTAGAATATTACATGAAAGCGAATTATAAACCTGAATTTTATAATTTGAGTCATGGCGAAAATGAAGCCCTAAAAAATTTACAGATTAATAAGGAGATAGTTATCAGACAAGCTGACAAAGGAGGTTCTGTGGTAGTATTAGATAGATGTATGTATGTTGATAAAATGAATAGTCTACTAGGAGAAGCTGATGCATACCAAGCTCTAAATAATGTGTCATTAGATAAAATAATTAAAGGTGCACATGAGACGCTATATGATTTACTTCTTTGTAATGTGATAGATAATGATTTATATGTATATTTTTTGGTTGAAGAACCAGTAATCCCTAGTTTTAGGGGGTTACCCAAAATACACAAAAGTTTAACCAAAACCCCCTTGAGACCGATAGTCTCTGGAAAGGGATGGGCTACGGAACCATTATCTATTTATTTAGAAAAACAATTAAGACCAGTAGTTAATGAAATTAGATCTGTAATAAAAGATACAGAAGAGTTCTTATATAGCTATGCAGATTATATTCATTCTATGGATAACAAGGAAGATGATATTTTAGTAACCTTGGATGTAGCTTCTCTTTTTACATGTATACCTAATCAGGTAGGCATGGAATATGTTAGGCTTTTATTAATAGAAAAGAATGTCCCTAGAGACCTTATCATGAGATATATGATGTTATTAGAGATAGTTTTGGCGAATAATGTCTTCACATATGATAACAAATATTTTCTACAGAAGAAAGGTGTAGCAATGGGGACACCATGTGCAAATTCCTATGCGAACTTAGTTATGGCATACTGGGAGGGCACATATGTGTTAAGAGATGCCCCATTCAAGGAGAACATAAAACTATATAAACGTTTTGTGGATGACGTGTTCTTTGTATGGAATGGTACATTGGAACAACTCAATGATTTTGTTTTGTACATAAATGGCACAACAGATTTTTTAAGATTTGAATATACTTTTTCATCTAACCATATAGAGTTTTTAGATGTACACATTAAAAAAGAGGGCAAAGAAATAGGTACAGATCTATATAGAAAATCTTGTTGGAGAAATAATTTACTACATCATAACAACATGCATCCAAGACACATCTACCCCAATATAGTGAAAAGTCAATCCCTAAGGATATCCAGGCTAGTGACTGATGATAAGAGATATGATGAACAACAAAATATGTTGAAGAATAATTTCTTAGAGAGGGGTTATGGTAGACAGGATGTAAACACCATTATTTCAGAAAATATTGAATACAGGAAGGATAAAGGGAAACCTTTTTTATTTAGATACAACAGAAGTGAACAAATGATGAGCAAGAAAAAACCTGATAATAAAATAAGTAAGTTAGTTATACTATATACCAACAAGAACAGTAGAATTAAAGAAATTATAAATAATAATTGGAGAATGTTAATGGTAGATGATAGAATCAGAGAATTGGCAGGAGATAGACCAAATGTTACCTATAAAAATATGAAGTCTCCAAAAAGACTACTTTGTTATGAAGACAATAGAAAAGAGTCAATACATTCACAAAGGAAGGGTACTTTTGCATGTAGACATTGTAATCAATGTAGTTATATGCTTAATGGGAATGAATTTATCCATCCTGATAATGGAAGAAAGTTCACATTTGATAAATATGCTGACTGCAGATCTAGAGATTTGGTCTACATAGCCCAATGCCAATTATGTGCATCATTTTAGGTGGGAAAAACAAATAGGACCCTAAGAGAAAGGGTCAGAGAACATGTTTATGCCATAAACAAAGAAAATGAAAATAATGCTTTGGCTAAACATGTTATTACAGTAGGATCTAGACACAATTTTAAATTCATGGCATTGGAAGTGATTGTAAAAACAGAGAGACTGGGTAATATCAGAAATTATACAGAAGAAAGAGAGAACAAATGGATAATAAGATTACAAGCCAATAGAGGACATGGCTTGAATGAGAAAATCTCACTCAAGCCATTTTTATTAGCCAAACCATATAAACATTGAACCAGCCTTGTTATTCATGGAACATCACTTGTTTATATTGTACATGCATTTTTGATAGCTGTAGATGTTTACAAAAAGTTTTCTTCCTATATATATATATATATATATATATATATATATATATATATACATATTTTAATATGTCTATTCCCATCATATGATAATTATAACAATCATGAATATTATTATTATTATTTAATATTATCAATATTAGAAGATGTATATAGTATCTATATTCAAATAAGATGTTTATTTTGTATATTTTATAGAAACTTTTAGATTCATCAAAGAAATACAACTTTGTTGGTTATTTATATAAGTGATATATTTATATGATATTAATATGAATATATACATATGTTTTTATTACAAGTGTGGTTTTGTACTATTTTTACCATAAAGATAGATATTTTATTATAAGCACATTCATTTATAAAATCTACAGAATGTGTTTTTTTATATATTCATTTATATTTATATATATTTTTATATTATTAAATAGGATCATTATTCATTATTTATTTTATTATTTATTATTTATAATATTCATACCATATATATATATTTATATAGTATCAAGAATTTTTGTTAAAATTTTAAAACAGTTGATTACAATGTATAGATAGGACGTTTTGTTATATAAGGTTTTATATAGAGTTTCCCTATAGATGTATATATTTCTAATTGATGAAGACATAATTAATTGATAAATTAATTAATTAACTATCTCACTTGATTGTTTAATGATCTGCCTTTAGTGGTTGGTTAGTAAGTGTATAGATATATATTTAAATGCAGTCAGGATATGTGTTTTTTGAAGTCTGAAGAAACGTTCCTCGTAACGTGAAAGCGCTTACTATTTTTATTCTATAATAAAGTGTTGCCGCTAAGCCGTGGAGTGCTTCTTTTGTTTTCCATTTCGTTAATAAAATTTACTTGACTGTCTACTGTGTTTCTGTATGTATAATTTGGCTATCTACTTGGATTGCCTTCACACTTAAGACACATACAGAAATAAATCTATATAGAAGGATCTTGTTAGGTCACATGCATACCAGGTTACCACCTCAATCTGTCATCTATATTTATGAATGATTCATGTCTATATCTGAGAAGCCCTTCTTCTGTGGAAAAGATGGAAAATAACTGCTTTGGGAAAAAATGTTCTGTCTTTTATACATAGGTTTGAATCCCACACTTTAAAATCCATTTTAGCAGTCTATAAAGCCAAACAAACATGTTTCATGTCATGAAATCCATGCCCCCAGTGCATGTCTGCAAAGTTAAATCACCTAACAGTTATAGCAGCAGACACCCCTCAAAATAATGTCGACTGTCAGATTAACATTTCAATTTCAAAAATTGCTTTCATCTCTGTCACTGTCGCTCTCTGCTTATCATTGCACAAACATGGTTGGCATTGATTCTTGTGTTTGCACACTACCAGTAAATGTGACAACAGGAATTGTCAGGAAATCATTATTTCCTATTGCTATTGCTTTGGGATTATATATGTCTGGTGTTAGAGGGGAAGATGCCCAATTTAGGGTGCAGAGGTGACATATTCAGGAGTTCAGAATACTGCACTCCTGGTAAAGCACCACAGCTAAAGGCTTCTGCAGAGGGACTATTCTGGCTCCCAGTACAAGTCTGAGGCTTGGAATAGTCTGGCAAAGGCTGTATGCAGTTTGACTGCCATACCACACACTGGAGAACAGTGCAGGCCCCACTCCAATGACCTAAAAAGGTGCAAGAGGGATACACTTAACCACTGGTTGGATTAGTTTTAAACTAGTGACATCTCACAGTTTTGTAAGTATGCTAATAAAGAAAATTTATAATACAAAGAAAGCTAAATATAGGCAAGACTGGTATGCATAATGCTCTTCTTTTCTTTTCTTTTCTTTTCCAGAAACTGTGGTGAATAGACAGGTTCATACTGATCATCTGGAGAGACTGAGAGATGCAAGTGGTATGTATGCAGCACAAGAAAGGCATTATTGTATCTTTAAAAGTTAAGGAGAAATGTTTTTGGTTTCTATACAGTAGTAGCAAAGTAAGCATGCATATCATTACTGTAAAAGCAAGTATGAATGTGTAAGTCTGTAGTACAAACCAACTTTAGGAGTCAAGTGTAGGACTGTAGTCAGATGTGAGTTCAAATACCATGAGTAACAACTATACAATGCTGCAATCCTTTAATAATATTACATAAATTAAAATTTATACAAGTGGCATAAATGCCCTGCTGTTAACTGTAATCTGTATAACTGGACCAAGCATATGTACAGTATATGCACATTTCAAGGATTATTTTGAGCAATCCATAATTATAGTTTGTAGTTGTTAAAATGTATACTTAAATATAATACTTCAGATAAAATAGTTGCATAATTGTGATAATGCATTGTATGTCACATATGATGGTACTGATTTTATCTCTTTTTTCTCTCACCCCAACCCTTATCTCTTTTTTTAATTTTCTATTATATGTCATCAAAATATCTCCTTGGCATCCATCTGTAACAAATCACTAATGCTTCACAACACAGAGAGGTAGGCAGACCCAGTGGGTCAGCCTGCCCACACTCCACTGGCTCCAGCAATGATGCCCAACACATCTAGGACCCAATCTGGCAGTGATGTCTCTGCCTGCCATGCACTGCCTGTGCTCTCAGATAGCATAACCATGGCAGCTGGTACTGCAGTACCATCCAGAAGTACTGGTAGAAGTGGGGATTTCATCACCTGCCAGGAGATGCTAGGGTTGTTGCATAAGATCATGCACAGCACCATTGGTGTACGCCTATGCCTGATGGAGAAGCTGCTCTCCCTTGTGGCCCATAGGGAAGAAGGCAACAAGCACTCCAGCAGCCAGCAAAATAAAGGGACAGTGGTGACATTCCTGTGGGTGAGGACTAGATTTTCACTGTACCCATGTGTGATGTGCATGAGCTTGCATTGTTCCCTTCCTCATCCCAATCATGGCGTCCCCCAAATGTTTGTGTCCCTCACCATCCCTGTGTCTTGTCTTGTTTGCCCTGTTTGTTTCCATTTGCTTCCTCACTTACCCAAGTTACCTCACACAGAAATGCCAACTTTCCTCACCCAGCATTCCTCTCTTATTGAAATAAAAAAATAATGGACACCTGTCCCACAAAAAAAATATCATCCCATACATAGCTCTCCATTTCACACACATGTCTTCTTGACACACTTGATTTGGTCCATGATTGTGTTGTTATCACCCCTCTTTGTGGAGGTAACAGTTCAAATTCAGTTAATATTCTGCACATATTTTAAGTTTACACAGTTGAAGAAATTTATAGATATGGTTACTTCCTACTTCCCTCCTGCTCATTCCTATATTACTTTCCCTTTGTTCTTCCCCCTGCTTGGCCCATTTCACCACTTTCTTATCTACCCATTTTAATACCTATAATCAGGTCAAAAAATAGACTAACACACAACACACATAAGTACCAGTAAAACCAATGGAGTCCTTCACTTTTTGGCATCTATGTTTGAGCAGAGTTTGGAATCATGCACCAATGCTAAGCAATGGTGAATGGCTCTTTTTGATGCAGTTACCTCCACACAACACTGCTCAAACACACTGCACTACATCAACACACAGTATCACATGGGGAATATACTGTAAAGAATACTTTCATTGCATTATCCCTACTTATTTAAAAGTAATACACACACCTGGATTGGAACCCTAGATAATCTGGGCTCAAAAAGTAATGTGTCAATGAATTTACAACCTCTGCCACAGAGTCAGCTAAGCAGAAGGTTTGTTTCATATACTCAGTAGTAAATTTCATAATGTTAACAATGAGTTTCACGTTTGAGAACAGCTTAAATATGAGTAAACAGGGGAAGCAGTAGAAATGTGTATCTCACATTCACAAATATGTTGCCAACCATCGCACAATTTGGTGGTGTGCCATGCAAAGTGGACAATAGCATGAATTACTTTTGTCTAATGTCCATTTAGTGTTAATGACATGAAACTGCATGTGGAAACAGAAAAAAATGAGCCTATATCTAAGAAAATGTCTTATATTTACAATGCAGCCATCTTTAACCTCCCCCTCTATGCACTGCAACCCTGTTGTCTCAGTACTTGTTCACAAATATATCAACTATACTACATAAGTTAATAACAAATATTGTGTTATATACCAAGCACATCTTTACAATGACAATACACATTCAGATTTTTCAATACTTATAGTAGTGTGGACATCTGTTTGCATATAGTTTGTAAAGCTGTCTATTAAAGCATACCTGCACATTGGAAGACAACCACCAAATACTACATATTGCACACTCATCAATCTGCTAACATGCAAAATTTGAAATATCTTTACAATTGAACATGCCTACACATCCATTTCATGCACGCCTCCCAACATCTTCTCTCCAACATCCAGGGATGATGTCCTCAACTATACATCATCCTGTAGCCTTGTAAAAGTCAGAATATCGTTGTGGAAATTGTGTAAAGTATTGAATTCTCTAGTCTGTTTACCTAGATAGTCAGGGGGTTTGTTCTCACTGCAGTCAACTGTGAGGTGTGTGTGTGTGTGTGTGTGTGTGTGTGTGTGTGTGTGTGTGTGTGTGTGTGTGTGTGTGTGTGTGTATATATATATATATATATATATATATATATATATATATATATATATATATACTTGCTTGACGTTAGAGGGACCATTTTACAACAGCATGTGGGACACTGTTATTACCATATTCTCCTCACCAGACACTACTGATGTCATCACCTATAAACTGTTATCTGACACTCACCAAGTAACACTTGAGCTGTGGTGCTTACCTTAAATAGAGAGTTTTCTAGTCTGTGTATTCCAATAGGTAGCGGTTCTGTTCTCAGTGCAGTCATTTGGGGTGTGTGTGTATTTGTGCATTTGCTTGACATTACAGAGAGCATTTTACATCAGCCTGTGGGACACTGCTATTACCATCTTCCTCTTACCAAACTCTGCTGATGTCATCAGCTATAGCTTATTTGTAGATGCACTGTATTCCCATCAGGACAGGGTCAGAGACTGGCCTGTAGGCCAGGCATAAGTCAACCTCATCCTATACGGTACAGATTAAAGTGACAGGGCTTTCAATCTATCCACATACACCATGGCATGGTTTGTAGGCCCTGTATTTTCTTTGTGAGAAACCTCTGTGTTCTCTCCAGCTGCTGCAGGCATTTTGTGAGGTACATGCAAAAGAGAGCATAATACTCTATTAGTGTTCTGATGTGGTTTGAGTATATTGCTGTTATATCATCCTCAGATATGATGTGATGGCCTGAATTATGAGGTGCATGATGTAGCCCTTCTATACCACTGTGGACACTTGGTGGTCCAAGTTCAGATTGCTATCTACATGTGTTTGCAGGTCTTGCCCCATGGAGTTTCAGCATGGGGGGTGTTATCATGCTGTAATTATAGAAGAATTCCACTTTGCAGAAGGCCAAAATAATGAAACATTTTTGAATTTATTTGTAGACCCTGTGGATTTGGCACCATTTGCCTGTGTTAGCCCCTCCTGTGGTATATTATCATCATTGGTGGACTCAGTGATTACACCCAATATGCAAGAAAAAGCAAACATGTTAAGCCAAAGGCCTAGACTTTAATCTGGTCTGTTGAAAAATAGATTCCAGACAGTAAAGGGACAAGCACAGATCTTTGAGGTATGCCAGTGGTGACAACTATGCTAGTAGAGGTGGATTCACTAGCTTTCACAGTATGTGTTCTATCTGTGAGCCAGTTGGTTAACCAAGGGTTAAGGGTTAATTCCCAGCTGGGAGAGTTTTTCAATGCTACCTGAGTGTGGGATTGTGTCCAAACCCTAGGCCAGACCACGATAGGCAGTATGCTCTGTCTTACCTTCATCCCGGCCTTTCTCACAGAATCCATGGGCTGTGACAACATCATAGATCACCTATAGTGTGACTCTGAAAATAAACCTACCCGACACTGTTGGATACACACTTCAACACACCCTCCACATGGACTATGTTCCCATAAAAGGGTGTGCATCAACATGCATACGTTTGAGTTGGGAGGACACACCTGATGCATGCATGTATAGACACATCCTGCTTCTCCTTATCTGTGAGGTATACCAACATCTCATTATGGATCTTTTCTAAATGAGTGCTAATAATATCCTGACTGTGTGCAACAGGCATGTGTGACTTGTTAATGCTACGTCCATGCCTGTTACATCTGTTGGATGTCCTCAAAGAGGTTATCTAGGGCATGCATGATGACAACACTATCATCTTGTGGAACTTGATCAGGCCAAAGCATTTGACACAAATCCACATTGAGGTATTCACTCAACACTGTCAGATGTGGCCATAAACACCTATATCACCAAGTGGGTAGACCTCTGGATTACATATGTTGCACCTAAATATGTTGAAATGTGTAAAGTGAACTATAACTCAGGTCCACTTTTCAGGTCAGTGCATCAGGGGTATCTGCTAGGCCCTTTCCTATCCATTATTTAAGTCGCAGATGTCAAGAATGACATACACATACTGTGTCCAAACAGCTGCCTGGAGGACTACAGATTTTGGGCAATCATTGATTCCAACTATGATATTAGTATAATCCAGACAGTATCAGCACATACCAAATATTGCTGTCACAGCCATGATAACACATGAGATGAAGCAAAAATATGGAGAAGGGATTTGTTATGTTATGAAAACAAGCACACAACCGAAGGATAATGTAGACATCAAACCCTATAAGCATACGAATTGGTATGTGACCTGTGTCCCGGGTTAGTTGGTATGTGGAACATCCACCAGCATCTAGCCAAACCGGTTATTATTCCCTTGTAGGTAACACAGCTAGTGAGAATGTGAAGGACATCCACATTAAAGGCCATAACACTTCCATAGTTCACAGCCTTCATCACACCTATAACTGAATAAAATTCAACCTTCTTTGTGTACTTCCCTAAACATCTTCCAGAGATGTGTAACTGAAGTGTACCATCTTTGCCACAGTGAGCTGTCACATATCTTATTAGCCATACCTAGGTATTCTTTCTGTTGCATAAATATTATTGTCTGATGGTGTGGAAACTCCATCAAGGTGTTATACCAGATGCATGTGCAATACCTGTTCCCATGATGCACCCAGTACATACATAACTGTTTCACAATACTGATGACATGACAGTGTGGATTGTGCCATCTACCCTCCTAACATCTCCAGCAGATTTTACAGTGTCAGGATGGTGTGCTTGATTACCCTCATAGATTGCTTTCATGTCATAATAGTTGTACAAGTGTGTTCATGCGGAACCATCTATGATCATATATGTTGTGTCAGAGATAGGGGATTATTGGTGGAATTATTCTGATATTGTCCATGATTGTTTGTGCTTCTTTTACTGTTAGCCATGAGCCTGTAACTGTGTGCAACTTATTGGAGACTTCTGCTGACATTATAAACATATTCAGGTAAGTCAGTTTGCACAGCTTCATAATATGCCTCTAACCCCAATTGTATATAACATCCCTGATAGCTGTCCTCTCCATTGCTCATGTCACGATGCTTGTATCAAAAAGATATCTTCTCCCTTGTTATGTAACCTTATCGACAGTCATATAATATACATTTTCACTGCACAGTCTGTACTGTACCATGCTGATATATTATTAGTATTCCTTCTACAACTATCTTCCATTTACATACCCTCATCTGTTGTACAGTATGATGTTTCTCATGTCCTCTTTCTCTGTGTTTATTCCTACAATTCATCTGTGTGCACCTTTTCAATACAGACACTTCCCCTGACTGTTTATTTTAAATGGCAGTCCATGTACCCGTACTGATCATTTACATAACTTTTGTACAGAATGCCTGGAATGGGACTCCACAATACTTTGCACTGTACACACTGTCCTGTAATGTGGTTTTGACCATATACATTACTAAATGATAAACCCTGGTAATCACTGTGGCATTCCATGCAATCCCACTAACTTAGTTTGCTCAAATGTAAACAATTTTGCTGTCTGTGTTGCTTTACATGATTTCCTGGCTGGCAACAGTGTTACTGGCCATGAAACCACACTTGCTTACATTTAAACGTGCTGCTCAACATATATATGTGATTAGCACTGCTGCTCACTGCACAAACATGTAAACTCCATGTAGGCTTTGCGCAAAGCCCACATGCAGTTTATTGAATCTCACTGACTGTGCTTGATGTTGCTTCAACTTTGCAGACAAAACCACAGACAATTGCTTTTGCTTCTGCTGCACAAGGCTGGATGAATACAGGAACTATTGTTTTCCATAAACGAACCAGGATCGTTCTTCTGGCAAGAATAAAGGTAACTGTTCTTTTTGCCTTTCATCAATGAGGCACATGCTTTAGATAGTAATTTATTTAACAGTCAGCCTTTACTTAACCCTAATTGGTTTTCCAATGTGAATGATTGGCTTGCTTAGATCCTTTCCTTTAATGTGGTTGGCAGAAGTAGTTCTGCTTGCAAAGATGAAACATTCATACAGCAAATAGCCCACTTTCAGAAACTGGTGCTTAATTTTCATAAGGTGCAGAGAGACAATTTACATTTGGATTTATGCTTACAAAAAGGGCTAGTCCCCAAACCATTACAAATGTGAAAGTTTCCCAATGGGGTTGTTTATGGGTTGGAATTAATTTTTGAGCTGACTGAAATGTTTAACAAGAATGGATTGGAGATGACTAAAGTATTAATTAGGGGAAACACAAAAAAGATGAACCTAGCATTAAGTTGAATTTGTTGTTTGAAAAGTATACCGAAGCTTATGTCTAAGTTGTTGGTTTTGTGGACCTACATGTTGACTTTGTAAAATCTAAGAAATTTAAAAAGTTGGAGAGGGAAGAAAGGGACTATAAAAGTAGTTTAGCTTTCCCTATATCTAAGACTAAGGGGCCTGGTTTGTTTAACAGTGAAGAATTTGATACTGGCCCTGATCAAGACAGATTTAGTGGATGGTGCATGTAACAATTTATACCAAGGAGAACAAGTCATTTCTAATTACAGCCCTTTGGATTTTCTGTTTTTTCAACAATCCGATAGACCTATAATATCGAGGGATCAGCCATCCAACATGAAGGAATTCTCCTGACCGAAGAGATGGAAACCCAAGGGCTCATGGGGTTGGAACCCCTCCAACAGATGATATCCCCAGGTAATTCATGTGTTTCTTCCAGACATGGTTTTAAAATATTTAACTATTCTGGTATTAACATTACCGATTTGCACTTTGGTTTACCTTTGTGCCCTCTTCAAAGTTTGCTGCTTTGGTCTGTTTATTGGAACTCAAAATCTTCAAAAGGAAGTTAAACATCTCCATTTTTATAGGAACAGTAAAAGTGACTCCAACACAAAACCATTTATGAAAAAAGTGTTTTCATTACCCCTTGAGCCCCATTAGTAAAAATTTTTGAAATTTGTGTAGATGAGACACACTTTGGCACATAGGTCCTGTCAATGGTTTGGGCAAAACTTGAGCCACTATTAATGAAAATTGTTGTTCAAATTAAGTAAAGACACCACAGTTAGGATTATGAAACCTGCCGGGGGGGGGGGGGGTTGTCCTTATGAATTCATTTGATTATTCAAATAAAATTTTGGAATTGTTGCTAGATGCTAAAAAATACATATGAACTCCATCTTTCTTGAGCCAAACTGGGTTTTTGTCATACAATTGCCAGTGTTACACTACAGTTATTTCTAAAGAAGGAGCTGCTCTGGACACTCTGTGGTTAATTAGTCTTCTGGCTTTTTCGATGTCCGAAAGTCTTTGAACAGCTTTCCATTTCAACCTGGGAATGATAGCTAACCAAACTGAAAACAAAAGAAGGTAAGTATGTTTAATGGCTGCTGAATTACAAAGAATGTAATATATTAGTTACCTATTGAGAATGAAGCTGAGATCATTCTTCCCTACATACAAAACTAGTAGAGCATGACAAAGTCGAATTTCTTGAAGCTAGTGCAAAAGATACTTAAGTAATTGATTCCATTTAGGCCAGGAACTCCTTTTCAGATTATTTCATATTTGATGCAGTCTAATACAAGGTTCACACCGCTTACACAAATTCCAACTTACTGGTATGCTTGAAAAATAAAGGAAGGTCCAAAAATGAGCAAATTAATTTTTCCTAAAGGAAAAATGAAATTGAATAAAATCAGTTGTTACTGAACTGGCATACATAACCTAAATAGGTCTTGGAGGACCACTTGCCTTGGCTCTTGAGAACTTCTGTGGACTGCCCTTGAGCTGCAAGTTCAGAAGGTCATCCAATTCTGAGAATATAAACTGAAAAAATACCTTGATTGACTAAGTAATACATTTCTGAAGCATTTATATACAAAATAAATACTGATCTTGAAACATTTAAGGCAAACAAAAACTAAATTATTCTTATTTTGCCCTGGGGTTAAATTTTTAGTGCATTGCCCCAAGATAAGAGATTATTTTCTTCTGTAGGGAAACTTGGTGGTCAGTGCTTCTTGGTCTGTCTTAGAGCTGTAAATCTATATAAGGACTGAATCCTGAGTAAGAACTACTTTAGACTGCTTGAGGGATCCAACAAGTTCACTGACTCTGAAAGCTCTGAAGTATAACCATGTGAATAATGCTGCAAGGAGGAAGTATTTGTAATAGGAGTCAGAATTGGTGTGTAAACCATGCAAAACTGATTTAAATAATCTTAAGCTTATGGAGGTGCCTCTTTTCAATACTGGAACCCTTTTCTGTGGTCCATCTTTACAAAACCCTACTATCCAGTGTTTTGTGATTTTGTGGATACTAAATATTCCAAAAAAAAAGCTTAAAGCTCATACATTAACCCTGACCGATGCTGATGAAAGGCCTAATCAGTTGCAATGGTAAATGTAACGTAAATGATATGGAATGACCACTCGTGGTCCTGGATTTATAAACTGTGGAAAAAATGAGTAAAATGTTTGATTGAAGAGGTGTAAGTCTTCTTGATGCTAATAAACTGCAGTTTCCAAAACCAAATGACTATTATTTTTCTTCTCCAATCAAACATACCTATTGAGGGATCAGAGTTGGAATTGCTAGTGGAGCCAGTTTTTGGATTTCTGAACCTGTAATTGAGAAAGTAGATCAGCTAAAATGTTATTTGATCCATTAGTGTTCTGCAGTGAAGGACATGTTAATCTTAAGGCAGTGGGACCTAGGGTTGCCACCTTTTGTTGTGGCTAAAATCAGAATAAGGCCATATCCCTTGCACCGCCCATAACCCCACCCAACTCCTCCCCTCTCCCATCCACTTCCCACCAATTTCACAACATCATCTTCACATCAGCCAAGGAGGAACACCCTCTTTTTTCTGTTAGTGATGCCTTTTTTCTGCTGATTTACAATGCTTTTCTGTAAAAAAGCATAGTAATATCACTGATTTAACAAACTTTAATAATCTGTTTCTTTTTTTGAAACCAAATACAAGAGTTTGTACAGTGCTTTTGGACAAAAGAACAATCAGTTTGATTTCTGGAGAGTGCAGAAAAATGGATAGGTGGCAACACTAAAGGGAAATAATAATCTTAGAACAGAGTTGACCCAAACATTTCTACTTGCCTTCTTAGTTAGTATATCCACTTCAGCAGAGGCATCTGTAAACAATTGATTTTTTTCATTTGTTACCCATTTATTCTGCCAGAAAGATAAACCATTGAAATCCAAAAAGAAAATTCAACCATAGCCTATGGTAACTCTGACTCTTCTGTTGATTCTAGTTTTGTTATGTTTTTTACAATCTCCCTTGAAAAGGTCAGCTATTGATCTGTTGAATGTTCTGCCCAGTTCAATGCCCAGTATTATGGCTCTGCATGCAAAATTAAGCAGCCCCAATAACTCTTACTGTAGTACAACTGTTTTAAATTTTTTTCTGCTTGCAAGCAGAAACAGCTTTGAGTACTGTCTAACTCTATGGTCAAAATGTTAACATCTTAGCATGGTCAAAATGTTAACATCTTAGCAGGGCCTTCTTTTTTATCTGGGCTAAGGGAACATCAAGGGAACTGCATAAGTCAATGAATGACTGAAGTGCTTCCTTTGCTCTTGCATGGATTTAGGGGACACCAGTGATCTGCTCACTAAGGCCATCACCATACCAATTGCCACTGTTGATTTTTGTGATATATATATATATATATATATATATATATATATATATATATATATATATATATATGACCCACTGGGCATATTCCTCAAGGTGACCGAGTGCCACCTGATCACTGCCAGTTACTCTTTGTGACTCTGCAGTGGTGTAATAATGCCACTCTCATGGACATATCTACCATAACAGTCTTCTATATTGCCTTGCAAGGTAATAATGGTTCCACAGTTCCATATCATCCTAGTCAGTTGATGTTTCTAGCAGTGGCTTTCCATGGAAGGGATGCCACCATGCCTCAAGCAATTATCAATCTGCATCATTCTTCCTGTGAACCCACAATCTCTGTTAAATTCACACCCATGTAACCTCCTGCTTGTGCTTCACCTGTACCGCCTGTGACAATGTGAGGTATTTCCATCTGTGTCAGGGGAGAATAGGGCAGTGCATGTGTAACATATGCCAGCATAGTTAGCTGGAGTTTTGTAAATGATGTTGTTTCATTTGACAATCACACTGACTTGTACAGATGTTTGTGTTAAAAATGTATCAGCGGTGTTATTATAACTGATTAAATGTTTATGTTTAAACAAAGAATTCTGGAAGGGAAGATTGCAGGTTTTTGAAATTGTACTATAGAATACTGCAACAGATCTTAGCAAAGCTCTGAATGTGTATTGTACCAGAGTCAAGTTATTAAATGTGATGTCATTCTATAACCAACACTGAGAGGATGGAATTCACACAACAGCTTGTTTTGTTTTCTTTGGAACCTGTTATAAAAAATATATGACAGTTATCACAGTTAGTTAGTTAGTTAGTTAGTTAGTTAGTTAGTTAGTTAGTTAGTTAGTTAGTTAGTTAGTTAGTTAGTTGAGTTTAGTCAGTTCAGTTCAGTTCAGTAAGTTAAAAGCTCATCACCTTCCCTTGTGGAAGTAAGCATCTCACCATCTGATCTTGTCTTGCTGTATTAATTAAGTTAAATAGGGAACAGTTATTCTTTAGACAGTCAAGAAATACAGTGAGATCAGTTAAGTACTGTTTTTCTGCATCTGTTTGAATCTGCCCAACTGTGCTATTTTTATTTCTCCTGTGACTGAATCTCTGATGTTTATTGTACTTAGATATTTAGTAGTCTCTTGTTTTCTAGTTTATTATTGATTATTAAATATTTTATACCTTTCATTGTGGCTGGTCTTTTAGAAAATACTTTAAAATATTGAGAGTACTTGTGCTTATTTTATTGATGCCTTGGCTACTCCAAAAAGCCTGGCTGCTTTGGTTACACTATACTATTTATGTACTGTGTATAATTGGGGTACAGCTAGTAAATCTGTACCGGTCTTTCCCAGGAGTGTGTGTGTGTTTGAAAATCGAATACCCTGGTGTGGGTGTGTTAGCTACTTGAAACTGGGACACAGTGCTCCAAAGTGATTCTTGTTTGGGATCTGGAGAGACAGAGAATCCACTCCCAGGTCTGGAGCAGGTTCCCTGCATGCTCTTGGGGGAAATTGTGCTTGATGCATTGAGCTGCATTAAAATACTGTGCAGGTTCATTCCTGTTCTAAATGACCATCTCTCACCAGTGTCAGTGGTGAGGATTGGGGCTCCTTGATTGCTGGCTTGGGGTAAAGAGAGGCCATCACACCTCCTTGCACCAGTACTATGCAATTGCTCAGAATATCTGGCCACCTGTCCCTGTCAGGAAGCTCCACCCCTTATAACATCTACCCAAATCCTCCAAAACTACTCAGCCATGGAACATAATAACCCTTCCATATCACCTACTCTTTCCCCTTCCACATATGTAGTCACTGCTGCATCATGTCATTGTGTTTCACCCGACCCTTGTAAATAATGACAAGTGTGTCCTGCCCACCGCTGTATGATAGGTTAAGTAATATCAGATGCATAGCCTGTGCATAATATTGCATGCATCAATTTTAATCTATATTGTATCTTTTCTGGCCCATAACTGTGGTCCAGATGCCACATCTTTGCTAGTTGTCCAACATACTGTGCCCACCTTAGCCTAATGTGGGGTTTGCCTGTAGTCAGTTCCTTCAATGATTACTCACCTGGTACCTCATCCACTGCTGGTTCAAGTCTGTTTGGCTTTCTGGTGCAGTCCCCTGTTCTGTCTGTGAACCACCATGTTTGTAGTATTTCAAAGATAATGTTGCTGAAAGTCTCCAGAGGATTCTGTAACACACATCACCACAGGAATCTAGAAAACAGGAGCAGGCCTTCAATAATCTGAAGACATATTTAGTGATGTTGTTTATCTGCAACAATGCAGAGCAATATGACATTGCAGCCATATTCTGCATTTTATGTATTGTCATGAACCATGGCTCCAGAATGCATCTGGTAAAATGTTTCTGTGGGAATTCACCCTATATGAATAGCTGGCATAAGTCAAATGAGTGCCAGTTACCTCTTCTGACCTATGGCCATAGGAACTTCTTGTGTAATGTATAGGCAAATTACAAATAATACCCTATTCACTGTGCACCATATGGCAATTAATGGAGTAGAAGACCTTCTGTCTGACATGTCAGTAGCCATATGGACAAGGTGGGGCTTTAATGGTTGAACGTCAGGGAAACAGACAATTTTATAGAATAACTACATAGATGGTATTCCATTCCTCTGCAGTCCAAGGAAAACACATATTCTCTTCCACATGCTGCAGCATGACATCAAAAAACTATTATAGTATCGAAAAAGCAGATGTCTGGGAAACAATGAAAGTCACCATATCAAGGATGGTCAATGTTATGCATACCTTGGGGTGTACAGAGACTGGCATTCCATTTGTCCAGTGGGATTCCATGTGAGTATGGCACATGTCTACAAGCTTCCATATAGTGTCTCTGTCCACATGATAGCATTAAACTATGTCCCTGTCATGGATGTAAGTTTAGGTTAGGCACAGTTGAATCCATCTGCAATCTCTTGGGCAATGGAACACATCCTGGTGATTACTAACTGTAAGAATGGCCCCGCAAAAATGCTGATCAGGTAATGAAAGTTCTGCACCTAGTATCTTAATCTATTCAGTCTCTTTGTTCATCCAAAAATGACAGTGTACACATTTGATTTCTGATGCAGCTCATTCTGATGTTGTGATACATTTCTTAATCATGCCATCATGCTGTTTATCCTCATTTGTATTCACAGTTGCTCTTATTTCTATAATGTCACTCTGGTCTATATTAGAACACTGAAGTTTCAAAACTTTGAGTGTTCTAATATCGAACTCTATCAATCGAAAATTTAAAACATCGAACATACAGAACAGCAAATTTTTTCCTAGGGAAAAAATTTGCTGTTCCAAAACACATACACACAACACAAGCACACCAAACAAACAGCAATCCACACACATACACCTAAACTCTTACACCTAACCCTACACTAAACTATACATACACCACTAACTATCCACTTACCTTAACCCAAACCCTAACCCTAAGGTCCATCACTATTGCACAGTCACCTCACCCACGCCCTAACCCTAACTCACCTACCCCGCCCTAACCCTCACATCCACACAATCGCACACTTACCTGAACCCGACCCGTAACTTTCCACCACAGTGCTGAAAATACTGAAGCAACAGAAAAAGACAACTGAATTCTTTCCCTAGGAAAAAATTTGGATTTCTTTTTCTTCGATATTTTCAGTGTTTGCTGAAAACGGGCTGATATTAGAACACTCGAAGTTTTGAAACTTCAGTGTTCTAATATAGACCCTGTCACTCATTACCAAATCATTATGCAGTCATTTGCATCTGACGGTAACTGCATTACTTTCCGAGGTAGTGCTGCTATGTATCCAAACCACACCGACCCTTTTAACCACCACTCATTATACTGTGTCATTTAAAGCAGTTGTTAATTGTTTGTGAATCATGGCCTCTGTGTGAAGTCCATTGTATGCTATTTCTATTACAAAATATTGTGTTGTTTTTGTTTCTTTATTAAGTTGGAAGAGAATGTTGCAAATAATAACTAGTAAATCAGAATAGCCATACTTTTTGATAAAGCCTGAGGAGAATATAATAATGCTTTTTCTTCCTTCTAGGTCTGTCATTTTTTTCTTTTATTGATTATATTTCTTTAGAATGCAAATCAGTTTTGGATGTAGCATTAGAAATACTGTACTCATATTCCACAATCCTATAAAATGATTTAGACAAAACAGTACTCATAGTTGTGAGTTGTGCAAATATTGCCTCTGTAACTACCTCTAATGCATGAAATCCCTGTAAAAAATATTATTACATCTACTTTTGACTTTCAGGTCAGCCAGATTTTTCTTTCGTATAGATAGTAATCCCAAAAGTGTTGTAGTCAGCAAAGCAGGCAGCAGATCCAATGGAAAAAAAATTATTGAAATAAAACACAAAAGTAGCAATTGGGACAGCGTGTGCCCCCATTTTTGCAACCCTTGTTATGCTCACTTGGGAAAACAGATTTTTGTTCCATTCGAAGTTTAGTAAATTTTGTTCATCTTACTCAAGGTACCTTGATGATATGTTTTTCATTTGGGATGGAGATAGTATTGACATAGAACCTTTCATGAGTTTTTTGTCAAACACTACTGACTTTTTAAGATTCACCCATGGGATTGGACATGGTAAAATAATTTTTTTGGATGTCCACCTGGAGATAGTAGGGGGTACTCTAGTGCCCAGCATCTATAGGAAGGATACTTTCTCAAACTTCTACCTTCACTTTACTAGTAACCATCTGATACACTGTAAGAGAAATTTAGTTAAGGGGCAGTTTATACAAGCTGCCTGTATGATAAAAAATGATGAACTTTTGATACATGAGTTTGAGAATATTACAGATATGTTTTTGGACAGAGATTACCCTCTAGACTTGGTCACCAAACTTAAAATAGAGGTAATGGACAGAAAGAACAGTCATTTCCCTTGTGACCTGGGGAAACTTGAATTGTTAGTTGGTTTATATAAGGGTTCCGAGCCTAATCAGGTGAATTTTTCACATGGTATGGCTATTAAGCATGATGGATTTAGTACCATGGTCGAGGAGATTATTACCCATAATTGAGCCATTCTGAAGTTGAACAATGATTTACATTACCACCTAGGTAACAAACCTACATTTGTTTATAAAGTTCATAGTAATTTGAAGGAGGTGCTAGAAAAGCACAAATCCTCACAGAGATTAGGCACAAATAAGTGCGGCAGGTATAGTTACTGCCGATATATTTTGGAGAAAGATAGAGTTACTTTAAAGAATTTACATCAAAATGTTGTTACCCTGAGAAAGGGGGATTGCAACTCTACAGGTCTGATTTACATTGCAGTTTGTAACCAATGCATTGCTTCTTATGTAGGGAAGATGGAGAGGAAACTGGCCAAAATAATTTATGAGCACCTGTATGATATGAGAAGGGTCAACTTAAATAATGCCTTATATAAACACTCTCTGTCCTGTATTGGTTTAAAAAATTTTATTTGGTATTGTAGAAATTGTTCCAAAGGACCCTAGGGGGGTGCTTGGGAGAACAGATACAAATACAAGGAACTTTTTTGGCAGTTGAGATTAGATGCCATGGTTAAGCCCGGCCTCAGTGAGTTTTCTTCCCTACAGCCTGTTCTCAGACTAAGAGCTGCTAAATTGCAAAATAACTATATTAGTACAGTTTCAAGGTTGATATTTATAATGAATTTTGTATTTTTTATGTTTTAGACTTAAAGAAATCCCAATCCCTCCGAGCTACATGCTCTAGGGACCTAAACCTTGTCACCACAATAAACAGAATATGCTAGAGGGATAGAGTCCTGTCCCAGAGACTTCCCATACTCTGGAAAAAAACTACCTAGCTATATCAGACAAAGCTCTTCATTAGCATTCTTCAAGAAAATCTTGATGATTGGATGGGAAATAGGAAATTCACCCCAGGGATCACCTCTGTGGCTCTGCTCGACAGGGGTACAGGAAAATAATTTCCTTGGGTGGTGAAAGCCAGGGTACCTTTTTGGCTAGGCTTATATAGGCCCTAGAGTCAATAGCCTAGTACCTACCTATGAACCTATTTAGAAAGAATGTAGTTGTATGATGTGTTGTGATATTTTTTATGCATTTGTTTTATGCATATGTTTTAATTTTATGTCGGTCCTATTTTTTGTGTAACTTTGGTTAAGACTTTCTTGGTCTGGTTTTAAGTATAATGAAAATTTAAACAATGATACTTAAATGCATTAGTTTAAGTAGTTTTTTCAATTAGTATTATTTAATTGATTCAATTTAATTGCTTCAACCTAATTGGAACTAGCACTATTTTGTAGTTCTATTTAAACAGGGTTTAATTAACAGTTGACAGTTCTGATGAAGTCCAGGGATGGATGAAAGCTTTTAACTACTTTTGTGTTTTACTTCAATAAAAAAAATAATAATAGTTGTAATTCTTTTTTCAGTTCAAGGACGAAGATTGCTAACAGAAGAAAAATTTGAAATAAGTTATTTCCTTTCTTTCTCTTCTGAAATGTCATGCCGCTTAGGTTTGTACTCTGCCAATCCAAGGAAACATGTACAGTTGAACACACCAAACTAGCAACTAAGTAGCAA
Organism: Protopterus annectens; assembly: GCF_019279795.1. Classification (NCBI taxonomy): domain Eukaryota; kingdom Metazoa; phylum Chordata; order Ceratodontiformes; family Protopteridae; genus Protopterus; species Protopterus annectens. Next base: position 414,888,140 of record NC_056727.1, on the reverse strand, counting down.
AAAAATAAAAACAAAGTCCACATATAAAAGTATATTTTTTAAAGATAATAGAATTAAGCACTAATGTCTCATCATATTAAATAAAAGACTTCATTAAAACTAAAAACATCCCCACATACATATTTAAGTAAGCACTCCATTTATGTACTGACATTTAACCAATGAAATTCTTACAGTTACAGTACACAACTAAAACACATGACAAACTAACAGTAAAAATATATAGAATTAAATGCTTCAAATGTTACAAAATATGTAAGATCAAGTATAGCATGTAATCATAAGTTTGGAATCTAGGAGAGAAAAAAACTGATAAAGATCTGTAAGGTTTTGTTTAACAGTATTTTAAGAGGAAGAGAAGTACCAACATCCTGAAAGAAAATGGTAGTAGCTGTAATACTTAAAGAGGGTAAAGATCCATCAGATCCAGCTTCTCCCTTTGCCTCCACTGAAAACGTGTTCCCTGAGCCCTGTGGACCTCCCCGGTCATCAAACTGAAAATAAATAAATAAATAATACAGGTCCATTTCAATACAAAACCATGACTATAAAGTGTTCATGTCGATAATGCCTAATAAAAGGCAAAAGTAATACCAAAATTGATAGATATGCATCAATCTGGTTTTGTGGAGGGCAAAAAACATTCGATAACATTAACAGAACATTGATGATCCAGAGGGAAGCAGAATGTAAGAAAATACCATTGTTGTTGGTGGGTCTTGATGCAGAGAAAGCATTTGACAGAGTAATCTGAGACTTTATGAGTAGAGCAATGGAAGTATCTAAATTTCCTGAAAAAATTATAAAGTTATAAACTTTCTTGGGTGGTGTAAACCAGGGAACCTTACTGGCTAGGCTTACTTAGGCCCTTGGGCCAATAGCCTAGTACTTACCTATGAACCTATAAACCTATGAAGAGGGTATATGAAGGATTGGAGGTAAAAATTAAAGTGGATGGGGTCATCTCTGATAATTTCGGCTTCAGCAGAGGAACCAGGCAGAGGTATCCTCTTCCCCTTTGTTATTTGCATTATAGTTAGAACCACTGGCAAAGAAAATAAAGGACTCAGAAATTCAAAGGCATAATTGGTATAGTAGTCAAGAAAAGCTGTCTCTATTTGCAGATTATTTTATTTTATACCTGCCAAAACCAGAAAGAGACATTTCAGTACTGTGGAACATTTTTAGACAGTTTCATATCTTTTGGGATACAAAATTAATGAAGCTAAAACAAAGGCAATAGCAGTAAATCATGTACCCACAAATAAATTGGTCCAACAATATCAGGATTTTTGGGGACATGATAAAATGAAGTATTTAGGAGTATGTGTTGAAAACGATTCTGGTGTGGCAGCTAAGGATATGTGAGAAGAGGCTAGACAAAAGATAATCCAATAACTAAGAAAATTGAAGTTTTCTTATATAGAGATGGATTGTAAGATACAAGCAGTTAAATGTTTTAGTCCTATTAGTCTTGTACACAGGTCAGGCATTTTCTTATCAATCAGAAGAGAAGTTATAGATAGCAATTAATAAAGAGCTGAAGGCCTCTAATCTGGGGGGAAGACAGCAAGAGTCAAATGAGATAAGATGATTCTTCCAGTAGAACAGAGAGGATCGGGATTACCCGATTTGAAGGGGTATTTAAGCACTACACAGTTAATACTACTAAACACAGCACAAGCAGAAAACTATAATTCAAAGTGGAAGGTCAAGAAACAATGAGAGACTGGGATTTTGGATGCAGGCTTTTAAGGAGAATAACAATAATCATGCAGAAAATTATATCCATACAGTAGCAGAAAGTATCCTAAGAACTAAACCAACGTGGGGATGGAGAAAGGAGATTCTGCTGACAGGAATGACTGCAATTAGGGTTACAGACAATAGAAAAGAGGGGTCTGGAATTTATTGGAGAAAATTGTCAAAGTAACCAAAGTATTGGGAGCAAATAACTAGAGAAGAAAAGATGATAGAATGGGAAGACACCAAGAATTTACTTGGAATGCAGGTTAGAGATTGCCTTCCCTATCAAAGATTGATATCACAGTATAGGAAAAGAGAAAGAAATCGGGGGATCCTAAATGAAAGACCAACACTGGTAGAGTTTTTAGTAGAATGTAGAACAGAAGCTGCTATTAAAAAAGGAATAATTAGTAGAGCATATAAAATATTGCATGATAAAAATAAGAATCAGAGAAGGTTAGAAAGGATTGAGAAGAGAGACTGGATAAGCAATTCATGAAGCGACAATGGTAGGACATATCTATGTCTCCCAAATATGCAACAACATCTAGGACATTTAAGATTTATGCTGGGAAATGTTTACATAGATATCTTTATACCCAGAGTAGACTCCAGAGAATTTTTCCTCAGGTAGACAGCAAGTGTTGGAGGTTTGACGGGTAAGAAATAGGTAACTGGGGACATATTTTCTGGGAGTGCAGTGAGTTGGTGGACTTTAAGGATTCCCTGCTGATTGCATTGTCAGAGATGCTGGGTTGGCAGATTGGTGTGATGAGGGAGAATGATTTTTCTAAGCTATGATACAGAACTGGAAATGCCTAGACATCTTAAAGCCTTGCTGTGTCTAACCGTCAAAAAAAGCAATTACCAGAAAATCAAATTCAAAATCTAAACCAACTATACTAGAAGTAGTGAATATAATAAGAGAGATAAAACAACTGGAATTGAGATCTTTAGAAAAGAGTAGGGTTAACTTACATAGAAAAACTGGATTTGTAGGAACAATACATACAGGGGAGGAATGAGAGCTGCTAATATTTTTTACATGTTCATGTATTTTTTAACATTTGAAGCATTATATGTTATATATATTTTACTTTTACTTCATCATGCTTTTTAGATGTGTACTGTAACTTTAAGAATAAAATTGGTTACATATCAGTATTTAATTGGAGTGCTTATTTAAGTATGTATGCTGCTGGATGTTTTTAGTTCTGTTCAAGTTTTTTATTTAATAAAACGAAAGTGCTCAACTCTATTAAATTTTAAGAATACATACTTTTATATGGGGACTTTGTTCTTATTTTTTATGCAACTTAATTGGTTCTTCAGTGTGTTAACTGTGTGTGCTTCTATGGATTGGAGGAGTGCAGAACGATTTGGTTATTGCTTTTCGATGCCTCGGGTTTAGTTTCTTTCTCTGATATTGAAACTGAAGCATTTTTTTTTGTCTCTGCATCTGGAGATTCTGTCTCCTTCATTTTTTAGGATAGTTGGAAAAAGGACACACCACAGGTCTATTGAAACATGTACAATAATAGGAGATATAAAAATAACAGTAAATACCCAGGAGGAAGAAAGATACCTGGAGAACCAAAAGTAGACCGGTAAAATATAGTCCCAAGTATTTTCAATCAAAGAAATTGAAACAGTATGAAAATAACCAACAATCAGTCAGACAGGCCTGGAGCTGGCAAACGCACAGCCTTGCAGCTCGGTCACCATCTTGTATTCCTCTTTTAGGAAATATTTTAACCACAATGAAAAATCTTCACACAATGTGCACATATCAGTCAGATTATTTATTTTTATCTTTAATTCTCTCAATAACTGCGGTGGCGGTGCTGCGGTAGCGGTGTTGCCTCACAGTAAGACGTTGTCCTGTTCGATTCTCAGCTAAAGCGTCTTCTGTGTGGAGACATGCATGAATGGGTGTACCTTCATTGAAGGTTGTGTGTTAGGGCCGGCAACTCAGCACGTAAAAATCAACTGCCAATCATTAGCGGACCGGAGTTCCGCTGTGGCGACCCCTAACCGGGAAAAGCCGAAAGATACAACAACATCTTTAATTCTCTCAGTAATCTAGCCCTCATTTTCCAGTTCTCAGAAAGATTACCATAAAGAAGTCTACTAGTGTCTAAAGTTGCACAATTTCTCAAATGAATGATGAAACTACCTATTTTCTATTGTTTCTGTCACAATATAACATGTCATATTAATGGTGGCCCAATTAATGACACAGATATAGATTAAACTGTAGCTACAAAAATGCACTAGTTTATTGAGTCTCGGAATGCAAATAGGATACAATTTGCTAATAAAAGTAAATTATACGTTCACCTTTTTTTACAAATCAAATGCTCAAATTATATTTGCCATATAAATACACACGAGAGCTGAACAATGGACAAATATCACCAAAAAGTAGTTACCCTATACTGTATTATCAGGTAATAATAGAAACAGCATGGAAGTGGTTGTCATATTTTTAAAGAGAACATTTAGATGCAAAGGCAGATCAGAAAAGTAGATTGTGTTGTCTTACATGCAAAATCACTATAACAGACAAATGTTTACTATTTAACTTGTATGCCCCATGTCCTAATCAAGCTGACTTTAACTTACTAATACATATATAAATCATTGCTACATTGTTGAAGAAGGCAGGAATATAGTTACTGATCTCCTAAGAGACAGATGCACTTTTGAGATTTTAAGTATTTTTTCTCTGTTTATTTGCTAAGTTTTTCTGCATAGCTGCCTAGCTTGAGCATTTTCTGGCTTGTTAAACTTGATTTCTGTATTAGTAGCTGTATTTAGAGCACAACCAAAAGCTGTTTGCTGAATTTCCTGTTTGCACTTAATTTTAAATCGTTTTTTTCTTAAAACTTGCATATTTTCTGTCCTTGACCTAGCACTCTTGTGTGGGGTCATTTACTGCACTGTTATAACTTGATATTACTTGTCAACCTCTGCTATCTCTGTAAAAAACAAAACAAAAAAAAATCTTGCTTTTTTCCCACTTTTCTGAGAGTTAAAAAAGTTCAGTTACAGGCTTGCTGTTCCTGAACTGTTTGAAAGTTTCTGTGAGGCCATTTTTGCTTGGGCTGAAGGAGGGTCTCTGTGTTTATCAGTGGCAGTGACTAACATTGAGCAGCTTCCCTGCCGCCCGGAGAGGTGGTTACTGACTTGAAACTGTAGTTTTATTGGCCACTAGGGGTCATTTCCATAACTCCTTCATCTTCCTCTCTTAAAACCTAGTTGCCTCGTGGTTTGAGCGTCTTTTCAGGCTTGTTGGCTGTTGGTGAAGCACCCTCCAAGAGGAAAAACGCTGAGAGAAGAAGGAGCCACTTTTGAGATTTTAAGTATTTTTCTCTGTTTATTTGCTAAGTTTTTCTGCATAGCTGCCTAGCTTGAGCATTTTCTGGCTTGTTAAACTTGATTTCTGTATTAGTAGCTGTATTTAGAGCACAACCAAAAGCTGTTTGCTGAATTTCCTGTTTGCACTTAATTTTAAATCGTTTTTTCTTAAAACTTGCATATTTTCTGTCCTTGACCTAGCACTCTTGTGTGGGGTCATTTACTGCACTGTTATAACTTGATATTACTTGTGAACCTCTGCTATCTCTGTAAAAACAAAACAAAAAAAAAATCTTGCTTTTTCCCACTTTTCTGAGAGTTAAAAAAGTTCAGTTACAGGCTTGCTGTTCCTGAACTGTTTGAAAGTTTCTGTGAGGCGATTTTTGCTTGGGCTGAAGGAGGGTCTCTGTGTTTATCAGTGGCAGTGACTAACATTGAGCAGCTTCCCTGCCCCCCGGAGAGGTGGTTACTGACTTGAAACTGTAGTTTTATTGGCCACTAGGGGTCATTTCCATAACTCCTTCATTTGTCCTCAGAGGAGTGGTTTAAGGCAGTAACTTGTAGTTTATTGGCCATTTTGGGTCATTTCCTGTCCTTTCCAGCCCCCTGCTATAAAGCACGCTTTAGCCCGATTTAGCCCGATTTAGCGCGGAGTTGCTACTGTTGCACACTAGGGCAACGCCGGTTAAGCAGGTTTAAACTATTCGGGCTACCTAAAGTCCACTCTTCAAATTTTCCCTTAAAACTACCTTCCTCGAACTATACTACTGATCTAATCAGCGTATCCTATAATTAAAAAGATCATCTCTACTTGACTCCAAGTAGACTATTCTCTATCTGTTAAACGTAGCACTTGCTCCTACAGTACTTATTACCTTGATACGGCACTCTTGTCATAGATAGTACCCCAAAAGGCAACCCCCATTTCTCGGTCACCCACGTCCCCGGAATCTTTTTAAAGTTTTTTGTCTATTCCTTCTAGCATGTCGAGGGATCAGTTGCTAGTGTCCTCTCCTGCTCAGCTGGTGAACCTGGGAATATTGAGGCAATGTTACAATTGCCTCATGTACACAGACAACCCTCTCCTCCTCCCACAAAACACAAATACATGCGAGAGATGCAACTATATGGCCAAACTGGAGGCTGAGCTCTCTCAACATAGGACTGGCAAGACCAGTCAGGAGGAGAAGGTTACCACACACACTATAGACCCAGTCTCTCATATTACCATTACAACCTCAAATCATACACATAAACACACAAAGACATACTCGGAGGCTCTGATCAAAAATCTACCAAAACAGCAGAGGCCACCAAAGCAGACACCCAAACAACCACCACCTCAGAACACAACACCTGCAACGCATAGACCTCACAGTCAGAGTGTCAAACAGTCACAGCCCTTAAGGCCAAACACAATGCCAGACACACTAGTAATTGGTGACTCCATAGTCAGACACACTGACGTCCCGCTCACCAGACTGAGTAAGGAGAAGGTCACAGTAAGCTGCCTGTCGGGCGCTAGAATCCGCCACATAACGCAAGCACTCAGGTCTCTCAACAGCAGGTACAAATATGATTCAGTCATTGTCCACGCTGGTGTAAACGACCTGAGACGTACCTCCTTGGACTACATGAAAAGAGACATTGAGGAGCTCTCTGATTATGTAGCCCAGACAGGTATGACCCTGACCTTGAGCAGTATCCTACCTTCACCAAGAATGATGCCACAATACAGAGATAAGATGATCAGCTTTAACAATTGGCTTAAAGACTGGTGTCATTCAAAGGGGATCCAGTGTCTGTCTGCCTGGGATGACATGCTGGACAAGCCACGCTGCTTCGCAAGGGACGGCTTGCACCTGTCACCCCTGGGATTCCGGATATTGGCAAAGGCTCTTGCCACCCCCATAGTGCCTTTTTTAGGCAAGGTTCAAATTCTAAACCTACCACCCTAGAACACAAAAAAGGAAAAAAACTAAGGGTAATGCTGCTCAATGCCAGAAGTCTAAATCTCAAAATGCACGCACTCGAGGCCCTTCTCAGTATGGAGAACATCGATGTCTGTGCTGTGACAGAAACCTGGTTCAAGGCTCCTGAGAGCACCCCAACGCTATCAGGTTTTACCTCATATCATGCGTTCCGGCCCCAAAATCTGGACAATACCAAGAAAGGAGGGGGGGTATCCATATTCATCAAGGACATCCACACCTCAAGACTGGTGGCAACGCACGATGCATCGGAGACCATCCAGGTGCAATTAACCATAGGCAAGACTGCGCTGCAAATTGTAGCATGTTACAGGCCACCCTCACAAACTCAGGAACCTCACATGGCCTTCCTGAAAACACTAGAGGGGATAAATGTATCACCAAACACCATCATACTAGGTGACTTCAATTACCCTAATATAGACTGGGAACACTACTCAAGCCCAAACACCCTAGCCCAAAAGTTCCTGGAATTCATAAACTCAAATGCCATGGAACAACTAGTCACCATCCCCACAAGAGGAGATAACATACTTGATCTCATCATCACGAACATGGGAGCACAATGTTCAACACCGAGGTGTACCCTCACTGGTGAGATCAGACCACAAACTAATCTCGCTGGAGGTCCTCATCCCACCCCACCTGAAATAAAAAGACCACAGTAAAAAACTTCTCAAAAGCCGACTTCACACTTCTAAAGACTAGTGTGGTCTCCTTTAAGGCCCCCAAGCCGGCGGAAAACAGTACTCAAGCCGCTGAATCACTTACAAATGCCTTCTACCAGCACCTGCAGGACTGCATGGATAAGGCAATCCCAAGCAAAACAAAGACTCTTTGTACCAAAGGCAAGCGTCCAGTCTGGTGGACCCCAGCCATAAACAAACTCTACAACAAAAGGAGGAAGCTACTACAAGATAGAGCAAAATCCTTAAAAGGTAAGACACCCTTGATCACTATAAGTAAAAAACTAAGAGCTCTCATAAAATCATCCAAAGCAAATTTCGAGAGAAAAATAGCTAAAGACTCAAAAGACAATCATAATGCCTTCTTTAGCTATGTTAGAAACCTGGGAGGAAACTCCCAGATATGCTCAGAGCTAGTTCAAAATGATGTGAAGATTACTGATCCTACAGACATTGCCAACATACTGGCTGACAGGTTCAGTGCAAACTTCTCCCCCCCCTCCCCACCAAAAGGAGAGATATCTATACCAAATGAGTGCAGCCCCAGAACATCTCCACCGCCCAAGTGAGAACTGCTCTCTCCAAAGCAAAAACCACAGCATCCATGGGACCTGATGGTGTCCCCGGCTGTGTGCTCCATGAACTCAATGAGGAATTAAACCCACAGCTAGGACAGCTGTTTAATCAAAGTCTTACCTCTGGATACGCACTCCAGGAGTGGCGCACTGCAACTGTGGTACCACTTCACAAAGGCGGTGCCTCCACCGACCCTGGAAATTACCGCCCATTAGCTTGACAAGCCTTATCTGCAAAGCCATGGAGAGGATCATAATGGACCTCATAAATAAAGACATAGGGAATTTGCAGACTTTGGATCCAACCCAGTTTGGCTTTGTCAAAGGCAGATCATGCCTTTTAAACTTGGTTGACTTTTTGAAACAGTCACCAAAGCCATTGATGAGGGAAAGGCAGTCCATACAGCCTACCTCGATCTGGCTAAGGCCTTCGATACAATACCCCATTCGGGTATCATTGAAAAACTCATCAGCTTAAATGTCAACCCATATATCACAAGATGGGTTGCAAACTGGCTGAGTGACAGAACCCACAGGGTCAGAGCTGCTGGCGCCATGTCAGACTCAAAGCCTGTCACAAGTGGTGTCCCACAGGGCTCAGTCCTGGGCCCACTCTTGTTTGGCTTCTACTTTTCCTAAGTACAAGAAAACACAGGAGGGTTATGGCTGACAAAGTTTGCAGAGAACTGCAAACTGGGCCACATAGTAGAAAACACAACTGACACAGATATCCTTCAGAAGGGTCTCACAGAAACGGATAACTGGTGCCAGAGCCATGGCCTAAAGTTAAATGCCAAAAAATGCATAGTCATACCCTTCGGGAAAAACAAGGTTACCCCTAGCTACCAAATAGGTGGCAATCCACTGAGCACAGAAGAAGTTATCAGGGACCTGGGGACCCAGGTTGATAGTAGTCTGTCATTCGACACCCATGTAGCTAAAGTAGTTAGGAAGACCTTCTACATTGCCCACCTTATCATGAAGGGATTCTCATCTAGATCAAGGGAGGTCATAGTCTCCCTTTACTCATCACTCATCAGACCAATGATTGAGTACAATGCCCCATTCGGAATGTATCTGACCCGACACTTGCAGCAGCTGGAGAGGCCACAAAAGTTCCTCACCAAAAGGATAAAGGGTCTCAAAATCTGTCCTATGCTGCCCGACTGAAAGAACTCCAGCTCTATTCAGTCGCTTACCGCTTGCTCAGAGGTGACCTTTGCCTAACATACAAGGCCATGTCAAACCCAGATTTGATGAATATGCTTCACCTCAAAAATCTAGATCCATCAGAGCCACAAGGGCGGGAGACTTAAACCTTGACACGGCTATTAATAGGACGTGCTGGAGGGATAGATTCATCACCCAAAGACTCCCTATGCTGTGGAACAAAATCCCGGTACATGTGAGGCAGAGCACCTCGCTGGCCTTGTTCAAGAGAAATCTTGACCAATGGATGGGAGATCGCAGATATACCCCAGGGATTACCTCAGTGTCACTGCTCGACAGAGGCACAGCAAAATAATGGGTATAGTTCCCCATACTAAAGGGGTGGCGTAAGCCACAAAACGAAGGGCTAGGCTTGTAAATGCCCTCGGGCAGATAGCCTAGTATGAACCTATGAACCTATGAACCTATAAAACAAATGAGTCTTCGATTACATTACATCTCAGAACTGAAACTGATCTTTATGTCCCTCTGACAATATGTATATCTTATATTAATAAATTACTTTCTGGTCACCATCTCACAAATCATGGTAATGAATTTCTTTAGATTTCTATCAAATTACTAGGAGCTGCAAAAGACCTTATTACTTTTCAGAACAATCTAAAATACAATTACAATTAAACTGGCATAAATTGATTAAAAGTAGGAATTTTAGTATTAAATGGACTCTAAATCTGAAATTGTTGGAAAAGACAGAAGTTACAACTGAAATATACTAGCTGCTAAATGATTTTTTTCAGGGGACGGAACAAAGGTCCATTTAAGAGTTTTGTTAATAAAAAAAGGCCTCATATTATAAAAAAAAGATAACAAAAAACAGAAGGAAAATGACATAATGAAAAGAAGCTTGATGTTAGAGAAACAGACAAATAAATTAAAATAAAGGTCTAGAGCCACAAATCAGGACATTTAGAAGGAATCTAAATATCTTAAATATCCAATTAAATATCTTAGACATTTCTTAACTATCCTGGTATAAAATCAGTAGCTTAGTAAAATAATTAGAATGGGCCCAGATGTCATCTGAACTATCAGCTGGACTAATTAAAATATAGAACTCATCTATAGTTTCATAGCTTCATAGGTAGTTTCTAGGCTAATGACCACAAGGGCCTTTTTAAACCTGGCCATGCATCCCAAATCTCTGACAAGTTCTGGTACCCTTGATAAGTGTAAACAGGGGCTTGGGAGATGAAACATTTGCAAGCAATAGCCTGGGAGAGGAACCATTTACAGGTTGCCTATGTCCATTACAGACCAAGCTGCCAAGCCAAGGATGAATTTCCTGTTCCCCAACCAATTGTCCAAGTTACACTTGAATTGTTATTGGGAGGAACTCTGCTTCACATGAATGGGGAGCCTGTTCCAGAGACGGGGTAGTCTCTGGGATACATACCAGCATGTCCTATTTATATCACAAGTAAGGTTAAGTCTATAGAACAGGTAAGTCTGGTGTTGTTTGCTTTGCTGATATGCAGGATGTCTATCAGAGTAGGGTGTGAAAATTCTCTTTTTGCCAGGCATTGATCTTCCCTTAGAAGCATGTAGGAGACAGAATACAGGGGTAGGGCCTTGAGGCGATCTGCATATGACATTTTGCCTGTATTCTTTTAATGAGGAACCTTTGCGGACATTTGATTTATTGAATATGCCTGGTTAGGTACATACCAAATGGGGCAGTGATAGGTCTGATGAATGCCAAATACAGTGGTACAATGACTTCCTTGGACCTAGCTGGCATACCTTTGTTTATAAGTTGCACAACATAGAATGATTTCCTCATTAATGTGGACACGTGATGGTCAAAGGCTAGATTACTCTCTATGTGTGTCCTCAAGTCCCTGACTACTGGGTCAACTATAAGGGGTGTGTTGTCAATATGATAGTTACCAGGGGCCGATGACTTGCTGAAGGATACTATTATGCATTTCTTGGCATTTAGTTTGAGTCCATGGCTCTGACACCAGTTTGCCTGTGTCAGCCCTTCCTGGAGAACATTTGTGTATAATGATACCAGAATAAAGGCTAATAGCAAAACACTTAATTCAAATTAAAACATTCTATCCAGCCATAGGTTTGTACAACTCTACAGTGACTGTCAAATAAGCTTTTAGCTTAACTATGTGGACCAAAATAATTTTCCAAAATTCAGCTTTGAGCAAATAATTTCCCTTAGAAAACCTATTAATATCACAATATCTAGATATGGCATTAACCATGTCAAAATGGCAAAGTTACAGGGCCATGACTTCAATTTGTAATTTTAAAAATACTTTACAAAAATCATCATCAAAAATCTTAATCAAAATGTCTCACTGCATTAAAATAATAGTGTCTCAGACCTGTTGCTAAATAGGCCAAAAACAATTATAATTAGCAGATGCAATATGCATCTATATCATTTCAGCAACAAACCTGTTCATTAAATAACTATTCGTTGAACCCAAATTGCCGAAACCTCTCTTCATCTAATAACCATTTCAATTAACTTTTTCACAGGGAAAAGAAATGGCCGTCTAATCTAGCACCATCATTAAACTCTAGAAATGTAAAACCCACCCAAGTGGGGGGCTTTGACCCCAGACCCCCTCTAACTAAATATACCAACTTTGAGATTGCACTGCAGTGGGGAAAAGGGCAAATTCCCAATGATGGCCAACCATTGCTTTTCCATGTGGAAAAGTTTGATTAAATGACCGTTCAATGAAGAGAGGTTGTTACAATCTGGGTTTAACAAATATTTATTCAACAATTAGGTTTTTCAGTCAAGTGATATAGACCCAATCCAATACAGGACTACTAAATCCCACAAACTAAAGGCATATTACCTTAATCAAATTTGAAATAAATATTTATAACCCTATACTTGACAATAGATTAGTTGTCTACACTCAGTAATTCTACCTTTTCAGTTTATCCAGTCTTGAAAAAATGTGATCAAACCATAACACTTAAATCCTTACACCCACTACACCACAAAAATAGTAAGAATTTTGTAGTAATATTTGATGTTTCTATAGCATTTAACAGGATTAATATTAACTTTTTGTTCATGGCCATGATAAAATATAGTTTTCCAGGACACATCATAGCATATATATTTATTTATTATTTTATTTATTTTTCATTTGTTTACTGGGATAGTCCAACTGGATACATGCCCATTTTCAGCGGAGGCCTGGGGAGAAAATATATAAATGTGCTATATGCCAAGCCTTCCACTCAAGTCATAATCACTAAAACCAAAACAGAACCAATACCAGTGCATTTCAAATAATACAAGGAAGCGCAAATATAAAAGTTAAGCGTTTTAAGTTTATTTTTATACACCAGCCTTCCAGTAGTACTTTTTTCACAATCAATAAATGTATTTTTAACCCAATGCATATTAGAAACAAGGTTAGACAAGGCTACCCCTACCCATGTATTCATTTAATTTATATACTGAACCTTTATTCTTATTCTTGTCACAAAAGACTCTGTACAGTATTCCACAATTATTAAATGTTAAAATACTGCTGACTGTGTTTGTTGATGACATAAATATATATATAACATGCTCAAACTCTGACATACCAGAAATGATATGCTCTGTATGCTCATTTTCAAAATTCTCAAACTATAAACTAAATTTACAAAAATCAGTTGTTTTACCCTAAATCTAAAATGTATCTATATGGACATTGCAAAACTAGAAGAGAAAAAAGTTAACCAATCTTTGAAATATTTAGACGTAATACTCAACCAAAACAACTCAACAAATTACCAGAACAATATTGTCAAATCCTAGGCTACCATGCAAAAGAATTTACAAAGATTACGCAAGATTATATTATTATTTTTGTTTAAAATAGCGGTAATGATAATGAATATATTTCTTAAAATTCCACTCTACAATGCCTACCCTACTAAATATACCAGTCAAAAAATCCGAAACTATTACTTCATTCACTTATTTTTATTTGGTCTCCCAAATCAGTTAGACTTTCTTACAGTAATCTCATTGCACCCAAACTTAATGGTGATGCTGGGTTACTAGTCATCTATATACATCGCATTACTGATAATTAATAGGGCTCCTATTATATTGTCGAAGTTTTACAACTTCATATGTCATATGGTCGAACCCATATGTTCGAAGTTGTAAAACTTCGAAAACGTAACAAAAAAAGAAAAAAAGAAAAAAAACTTACTGGACTGCTGTAAGCAGGAGGGCAAGCCCCCCCTGCACCCCACATGTGGGGAGCTGTGCCCCCACAACCCCCGCTCTTTAAATATACCAACTCCGAGGCCACACTACAATGCAGTACAGTGCGGAAAGGGAAGATTTCCATTTATTACACTGTAGCTCGATCTCAGAGTTGGTATATTTAAAGAGCGGGTGGTGTGGGGGCCCAGCCCCCCATGTGAGGGATGCAGGGGGGATTGCCCCCCTGTTTACAACTGTTAGGAAAAGTTTTTTCTTTTTTTCTTTTTGCTTTTAGGTATTCAAAGTTTTACAACTTCGATCATATGGGTTTGACCATATGACGTTCGAAGTTGTAAAACTTTGATAAGGTAATAGGAACCCAATTCATGCAGGCTAATGAAAGTAATTCATTTTAATCATAATGAGAACTATTGGAACCCAGCATGGGTAAAAATTTGCCCTTGGGTTCAATAATGTCTACACTAAGTGTACACTATGTGTACACCATTCTGAGTTAACAGACTGTTGTCTTCCTCCTAATTTTTGTTTTCCTACTGATTTTGTTGCAGCTTTAAATATTGACAGGAATTCATAAAAGTTACCACAAAGTGTCGGCTACATGTACACTTAGTGTAATCTTTCTGAATGACTAGAAAGCAAAAAATATGTGGTAGGGATGTTCATGAATACATATTCTTTACAATTAGTGTAGACTTTAATGAATCTGGCCCTTGGTGTAAATGTTTATAAACATGTAGCTATTACTATTTTGACCTTCCTTTAATCATAAAGAAGATATTAAATCTCTTAAACTCCACAAGATGTTTTTCAGATTAGGGATAACTTACTGAAAACAAAGAAGATTATTAAACATGGGCACTATATTTATCCTCTTTCAACCAATTAATTTAAATCCAAATATTTCAATAGATAACAAACTGATTGACTGATCCAGTCTTCCCATTATTAAAACTAAACTAATATGGGATTTTATTTTAAAAAATTCAAAATCAGAACAATTATGGATTGAAATGATGCTTCCTAAAGGCTATTTACCAACTTTAAACCAATTTTGAAATTTGCTAAAAATCAAAATTGAATCCAAATAGTTTTACTTTAATGACAGCAAGTTGGAGATTAAAACTTTTGAGCACTTTTGTTTTTCTTTATTAAGAACTTCTTCAGAAAAAAAATAGCAAACCACCCACAATGAATTTAAAAATCAAGCCTTAAAATCACATGGCATCATTGACCACTATGAATGTAATAAAAGTTAATGAATGAATTCCCTTAAAAAGCTCATGAAACCACAAATGATAAATAATAAATAATCCGTTTGGGGATGATTGCAATTCAAACAAACAACATGTCAGTAGTTTGGGTAATCAACAAACAAGGAGAAACCAGATCCTACCCATTGTGTCAAGAAGCTCACAGAGTGTGGCAATGGGCAATCTTATCCAACCACTTTCTTATAGCAATGCACATTCCAGGGAAATCCAATGTGATAGCAGACAAACTGTGCAGGTGCATTCTCTTACCTCATGAATGGTCTCTCAACCAGAAATGATTTTCTGCCAGTATAGCCAGCCTTGCTGCAATCTCTCTGTGTCTCCTGTAAATAACAAATGTGACAGCTACTTTGCCATATTCCCCTTACAAGGGGAATCACTGAGTGATGCTCTACTTCATGATTGGCCCCCAGTCTCCTTTACACTTACCCACCCAGGAAAGAACTTGACACCATCGAGCTGGTATAGACCTCTGACACCAGATAAGATTAAGGCACTGCCCTCAGATAACCAGTTATAGGGGAAAGGGGCACCCATTGATGCCATGGTCAGAGCATCGGTCACCAAAAAGGAACTCACTTTGAAGAGTTCTACTGTCCATCCCCCAACAGGTAGCCTTGGGATATTGACAGATTTGGGAAGCAAATACATATAATATGTATTAACTTATTTTTATTTTTATAATATATAATATGTGAATCATATTGATTTAAAATACAAAAACATTTGCCATAAATTACAATTTTGTACTAATAAAAAACATTTTAAATTAAAACGTTCATTTAGAGCTGTTTTTTTTTTGTCCACTGCCAATTTTATTTTCCATTCGACTTCACATCATTCTAGTAACACAGTGCAATTCCCTCTGAAGCTTGTTAAATCATCTTTATCTATCACAAAAAATTGGAACTTTCTAAAATCCTGGCAGGAAACAGCATGTTTCTCTAAAGCATTATTCACATCTTTATTTGTTATGGCTGTAACGTATAGTAACTCAGGCATGTTTCACAAAAAGCTAAATAAACAACCCCATAGGAATCGCAATCAAATCTTTCCCTGGCTACTATAGTTTTATTAATTGCCTTTAAATAAATACTTGAACTGTTACTTATAAATCTGCAGTACTTACATCTTTCACAGTCACATGCCCCACAATTGTTTCTACTTCCTGAATTTGAAATATTAGTTTTTTTCTAAAATGCTTTTAACATCTTTGGAATTTTTATAAGTAAATTACATCTAATTCACAATAAAATCGTTCATTTCTTTGTTTCCTAGAATAATCTTCCAGTTATTCTTTAGGATATTTTAATAACTGTCATAGCAGACGTGATGGGTAGTGGGAACGCTCCCCTATATTGTACATCTGATGAAGTGTAATTAACATCTAGTGTACTTTTTTGATCGTTTGTGTTATCAGTTAGAATTGTGTTAAAAATAGGTTTGGCTCTATTTTGTCTAAGTATATTAACTTCACAAAGGACATCAGAAAACAAGTCAATACCGTAACCCTTTTCTAAGAATAAATAACATTTATTTCATCAGATCTTGCTGCTGCATTGGACTTGATAACCTTAATAATTTTTAGTACTTGTTCAGATGTTAGCAGTTGTCATGCTTCAATGCTGGTGTGATCTTCTAGGATTCAGTGGCTCTAGTTGTAGGCTTAATACTTCCAAATTTGTCAAAAAACAGTTTGGTCAACAGTTTTGATGTTCTAACATTATATTCTATATTCGATCCTTCCCATAAAGTCTTAGGAAAAAGCACTTTTTTATTTACAACTGCATTCTCTGCCAGCTTGTAGTCATAACTATATTTAATGTGTCTTAATAACTTGTAAACCTTGATTTGAAAATATGATGCTTAGCTTTGTTATAATTGCTCAGTCTTCCTTTATACTTTTTGTCCAAATGCGCTTCTTCTTTAATCTTTCTTTTTTGAGCTTAGTGGTCAACTGCTGACTAGTTTTATTACCATGGGAATGACTTATGACTAGGACAAATGTCTCCATTAATTGTTCCATATAGTCATAAAAGACCCCACCCAGGAAACAGAGATATTCTTCATATATTTTCAACCCATTTCTGACATTTAATTTATTTCATTAGGAAACAGAGATATTCTTCATATATTTTCAACCCATTTCTGACATTTAATTTATTTCATTATTTCACTGAAATTAACCCTGAAAAATGATTTTCTAGAACTTTCTACTAACTTTGATATCTTATTGCTATTTCTTAACAATTCCAACAGATAGTAAGGTGATCTAATCCATCCTACTTTGGCAATAATTCACTATCACCAGCTTACCTTTCTTCGCAAGGATAACATTGGATTTTAACCTTCCTAGTTGGTTTTATAAGCTCTCCTTTTGGCTTTCATGTCTTTCTGTATTTTTCTGCTTAAAATTCTACATTTCCTGAGTCTGACTGTTTTACTTTGTCAGCACCAAAGGTAGAGGGGAATAAAGCCCTGGGTGTAACCCAGATGACCTGTGTTCAATTAGTCACATGTGCGTTGGAGGGATGAGGTGGAGAAGGCTGGGAATGAGAAGTCAATATCGATTCTCCCATCCTGAAGTGGGGGAGCTGACAGGTTCATTGAAAATAGCAATATTTAGAGCTTGGCAGGCTTCATGATTCAGGTGGTAAACCACTTACTCGGGAGGTTGAACATGCCTCCCAAAAGCAGCCATTGAGAAGCTTGTAAGGCTGCTGAATGGTGATGGACTTTAGAGCAGAGTCCCCAGCAGCAGTATGATCCTGCACTGGTGTCCTTGATCTCTTTACTGGCCTTGCACATGGCTTAGGTTCAGCCTAGGAAAGCTAAGGCAGGTCCAGTAGAGGAACTGGTGGCACTGATGGTCAGCCACAGCTGGGTAGGAAATAAAGAACTACTGACTTAACATGTCACAGAAAATTCTGCTGCAAATACATCCGATGGTGCCAATCTGTAACTGTTGAGTTGTCTACAATAATCCATGTTACCACTGAAATACTCATCATTTTAGACAATTTTTGTTTGAAACTCTTTATCAACTCTTCATTCTTCTGGCCAGTATCCTCATTTTCAGATGAACAGTATGCAGCTCTCTAAATGCGCTTATCAGCTGACTCTTGAATCTGCATCCATAAAACTTATATGAGAAGAATTTTTCAAATCTGGCTGATTGTAAGGAATCTTGCATTCATTCATTCTTGTAGCTCTGCAGACAAAAGTCAAATGTTTCATGGCAGATATTACAAAAATATAAATCAGTAAATAAAACAACAAAAGCAAATCATAAATTCAAAAATATTAAAAACACTTTTTATTAGCTTTAGCACAAACAGCAGCACAAAATGTATTGACAAGCCATCTTCAGTTTTTGAACAGCATTAAAAAGTACAATGTATAAAAGTTTCACTGTCTTAGTACTAGTTAAATTAAGGTACATTTGCAGTTCAAAATTAATCTCTTATTTACTGTTGCTTTATCTTAATCTATGGGTTATGCTAAACCTACTGTTAAGTCCTGGTGTCCTATATTTTGCCAAACAGCATTACCAATGAGTTTCTTGCTCAAATAATATATTGAAAAAAATCATATCTATGAATATCAGGATATACACTTTCAAATATTGACTTCCACAATGGTGCAGCGGTAGTGTTGTTGCCTGACAGCAAGAGGATCTCCCGTTCGATTCTCGGCTTGGGTTGGGAGTGCCTTCTGTGTGCAGTCTGCATGTCCTCCCTGCGGTTGACTGGGCATTCAAAAGACATGTGTTGAATGGGCGTGCCTTCGTTGAAGATTGGGTGTCAGGCTGGCAACTCGACACCATAAAAAAACAACTGCCAATCATTAGCAGACCGGAGTTCCACTGTGGCGACCCCTAACCGGGAAAAGCTGAAAGACAAAGAAACACTTTCAAATACTGAAAACTAAATACTTGACTTTTACCTGCACTCACTTTTTATGTCATGTTTCATGTTGTTTGCCAAGGCATTGGACACAGCCTCTTTCTTTATATCCCTATAATATTCTAAGATGTTTGCTCTGAAATTCCTCTTAATTTTCCTCACATAAAAAGCAGTGCACTGGTTTGTGGCATTATAAACCTTGCTAGCAGAAGCACAAGTGCAACACTCCTTTTATTGGCAGTGTTGTGTATGACCGCATCTGTTTTTTTTTTTTTTTTTTTTTTTTAATAAAATGTAAAGCCGGAGACATTCAACAAGGAAATGCACCCAACAAATTTAACCCCTGGAATGATAAACCATATTGGAGCTGTGGTGTCTGTTAGGGTGAACAATTTTAGGTACCATATTATCCACTTCTTAAATGTTTCAGTGCTTTTCCAGACATTTAAGAGCACCAAGAGTACCTTCTCAGCTGGAGAAAATACTATTAGTATGATTAACACAGTCTCATACAGAAATTGATCTATTATGTCCTGAAAATTACCACTCATCAAAAGAATGTAACATCCTATTGCACAAATTTGTCTCTTAGCTGTGCTCTCTACCATAATCCTCTTAATGAAAAAGGCCCTAAATTCTATTAGCCTAACCTTTGGGCACAATCATTTTCATGTGTCTTGAGAGGCAGCTAATATAATGTGATACATTGTTATAATAAGTCAGTTTTACATTTAACTTCAAGCATATTTTGCCATCCATTTTGGATAAAAGTAGATCTAAGAAATTAAATTACTGCAGAATCGTATTGATATGAAAAAGTGATGCTGGAGCACAGTGAACACAGTTTTTTCTTAGAAAGCTGTAAAGATACAGTCATAACTTAGGGTAACAGTGGAGCCCAAAGCTATACCCCAAATTTGGTAAAAGATCATTCTCATGAACAGAAAATTTTTTTTGATAGAAGACAATCCATAAAGTCACAATCACACATTGATATAACCTCTCCAATGATTAGTATGGCATCTTTAGGAAAGAAACTAAAAGCAGATCTTTTCTTCATTCTTTGTCATTACACAGTATGGTATATGTATAATCGGAGAAGGCAACTGCTCATTTATCTTAATAAATGTGTTAACCTGGAAAGCCTAATGGACATAGGCATCTCTCTTTCATGGTTAACTCAGGTGCCGTCATACAATAAAAATGGGAGGCAGAGAAAATCAAACTCAGGATTACAGGAAGCAACTAATTAGCATCTTATAGCCTTAGTCTGAGTGCCAGACTTTTGTTCCTACTGCAAGGATCCAGCTTCCTTTTTTTTCTCAAATAACTTTTTATTTATTTCACAAATATCAGAACAATACATAAAAGAGAAGGAAAAAATAAACAAGCCATGAATGAAAAGCTGAACATTATATGCAAGTATGAGTATGCAAACAACGAAAAAATATATACAGTCTAAACCTATAAACACACTAATTATATACAGTATTTACAAACTAAAGTGTTACCATACAGAGAAATGAGTTAGAAGAGAAAAGTCGGAGTTATAAGGAATACAGTGGATCTCCAACCATATATTGAGATATAAGCTGTAAACTAGATTAATCATATAGAATTAGGTCGAACAAACATTTCCAGACTTTTTTAAAGTAGGCTTTTCTCCTAGACCCTTTTGTGATAAACATTTGCGCCAAAATATATTTCAAAGCCATCTCCTTGAATCCGTTCCAACAAAGTTTAGTGCGGTCCATCCAGTTCTTAGTGATATATAATTTGATAAGGGAGCAAAGAGTGATTAGTATATGATGTTTTAACTTAGGTAGCTTTGTACTGGGTATGTGAAGGATCGCTGTTTCCCAGGAAAGGGTGGATTTGTGGTATCCCATTTTCTCTAGGCGAACTTTTAAGGAACACCAGTGTCTGTGGGTATGTTTACAAAACCAAACTGTATGAAGTAGATCTGCTTTTGGAAAGGAACAACAAGTACAAGAAGGGGAAGTTTTGGAGTCAAACCTATTAAGCACAGAAGGCATATAATAAGAGTTATTATTGATCATCAATTGTGTGCAAATGAGTTTTTTTAAATGGGGATAGTTCTAAGGTAATTTTTATAGCAGATAATTTTTGTTCCTCTGTAATAAGGATTCCTTGATTGTCCCAGTTGTTAGAGAAAAGGCAGGCCGGATTATGTATTATGGAGTTCAGGAGGTTGTAAGATCTAGAGAGTATTTTCTCAGAACTTGAGACAGTAGATATAACCTCACAAAGTCTGGCAATATCCTAAGGATTGGCCAGGAGGTTGGCAAATTTTGATGAGATTAGTTCTCTTAATTGTTAGAGAATAACCGTGTATTTATTATTGACTTTAAGAATCAGTCGTAGATCAGAGAGTGTTTTGTCTTTATATTTGAAAATATCCCATACTATGATATCTTTAATAATAAGAGGAAAGTCAGAGAGATTAATCATCAAGTTATTGATCTTGATGTTTGGATTAAAGTGAAGAGGTTGAAGTAAAGGAAGGGTTTTATTAAGGTTGATGGTTTTTATCAGATTTTAGAATAACTTGATTTTATGTTTTAGGGTACTGGCTAAATTGGATTTGTTAATAACAGACGGAGAAAGAAAGGGGAGAGGTTTTGGATTGATTTTATTGGTGACAGCGTGTTGGTACCATATTTTCATCCAAGAAGGGGAAGAGTTGTAATCTTCCCGATTAAGTTTTGAAATAGTTAAGATTCTATTTGCACAAATAATCGTGTAATAAAGATGAAAATTTGGTAAGCCCAGACCTCCCTTAATCTTTGGGTAAGCTAGCTTAGAGTAAGATATCCTGACTGATTTAGGAAACCAAATAAATTTGGCTAATTCTTTATTCATTTTTAGAGAACAAGATATTAGACACAATATGGTTTGAGGCGTTAAATTGGTAGAGGAGTCTGGGCAATACATTAATTTTCACTATCGCAGCTTTGGATAGAAGAGACAGATTCATGAGTTCACATCTGTGAAGGTCCTGTAAAATTTTAGACCATGTTCTGAGTAAGTTATTTTGAAACATGGAAGCTTGATTGTGTTCAAAATGTATGCCAAGATAGTTAAGGTTGAAAGTTGTTTGAAAAGGAGAATCCGGAAAGTAGTTGGTTTTATGGCTTACAGGATTAATTGGAAAAATGTGTGATTTCTTATGATTGATCTAATAACCTGAAGCCTTAGAGAATTTATTAATAGTGTTTAGGATTTTACACAAGTATGTGTTGGGATATTGAAAATATAAGTTAAGGTCATCAGCAAAAGCAGAAAACATTATGTTAGTATTTAGAACTTTGGGGATCGAATGGTGAGTGTTCTGAGCAAAATATAGGAAAAAAGGTTCAATGAAAATGTTAAAAAGAAAGGGGGATAATGGGCGCCCTTGCCTTGTTCCGTTTGTAATCCTAATTGGGTTAAATACTCTTTTATTTACATATAGATAAGTGGAGGAATTTTTATATAGTACTTTAATCATATCAGAGACAGCTTTGGGTATATTAAAGTGAGTTAATGTTAAGAACAGAAAGTCCCAATTTACTCTGTCGAAAGCATTGGAAGCATCTAGTGTTAAGGCATAAATCGGGTTTTTGTCTTTTTTTGTAAATTGCATTAGGGAGTCAAGGGTTAGGGTGTTATCCCAAGTGTGTCTGTGGCTCATAAAACCTGCCTGGTCAGGAGAAATTAAAAAGGGCATAATATTTTTAAGTCTGTTGGTCAGAATACACGATAGGATCTTTATGTCAACGTTTATTAATGAGATGGGTCTGTGGTTGTGGGGATCAGCTTTGTCTTGCTTGTTTTTTAAAATCAGAATAGTTTTCGAGGTAGTCCAATGCAAATCAGAAATTCCATTCTTTATAATGAAGTTGAATACCTTTAAAAGAATAGGAGAAATTCTTAGATTAAAGACTCTAAACAAATGGTGGTGAACCCATCAGGGCCTGGGGATTTGCCAAATTTGAGGTTGGTAATGACATCTTGGATCTCTTGAAGCTCCAATGGAGCATACAACATGGATCTTTGATTTTCATTCAGGGAGGGGAAATTAATAGTATTCAGAAAGTTCAGCATGTGCAAGTTAGGGGTGTTATCTTCTTTCCTGCCATAAACATCTGAGTAAAGGGAATGAAACAGCTGGATTATTTCCGAGTCAGATTTATAAATTTTATTCTGGTACTGTAATAAAGACATTCTGGGAGAATATTGATTTACTTTTATTATTCTTGCTAGAGTCTTAGATGGGATTTGCGCCCACTCAGAATACGTTGCAGTAAGTTTTTGTTCTTGCAGAGAATAGTTTTGTTGATGAAGTTCTAGTAGGTCTTTTTGAGTACAATTTATCAGCTTGTCTAAGCCAGGTTCTGGGTTTAGTCTCTGTTTCTTTTCTAAGGTGGAAAGTTTTAAGGTCAAATTGTCTTCCTTCATTTTGTTAAGCTTTTTATAGAAAGAGACCTTGTTGATCAAGAAACCTCTCAATTTGGCTTTACAGGCCGCCCGATGGATATCTAGGGGAATATGTGCGAGCTCGAGATTGGTGTCAAAGTCTGTTAAGATTTCATTAGTTTCTTGGATTATGTCATTGTTATGCAGCAGGTTATTGTTTAGAGTCCAGTTACTGTAAAAGGGGGTTAAAGGCGTCTTTGAAGTGAATATAATCTTGAGGGAAATTCTTGCATGATCAGATAGAAATCTAGGTTCTATAAAGAAGTTTAACTTAAAATTTGACAGGGATTCAGAAATTAAGAAGTCCAACTGCAACCAAGTGTTGTAGCATTTCGAATAGTATGTGTAAATTTTATCTTTAGTTGAGATCTCACTGAATGAAATTGGATTCATAAGGTTGAAATCAGACATTAGTTCCCCTAAAGCTAAAGAGGCTTGGAAATTGTACGAGAGAGACTTACTTGTACAATCTAAATTAGGATTTATGACAGCATTCTAATCACCACCTAGTATAAATTGGAAATTTTGGAATGTGCAAAGAATGTTATAGATCTCCATTATGAAGACTTGTTGTTGTGAACATGGCCCATAAACATTTAGAAAAAGGACTGGTTTGATGGAGTTTGGGAGGTTAGATGTGAAGTAACACCATCTACCATTTTTGTCCGAATTTACATCATTTATTACCCCCTGAAAATCTCTTTTAGTTATAATGGCAACACCCTTTGAGTTGAGACTAACACCCATGGCTATAATAGACCTTATCCATTTTCTTTTAGTTTCTTTCATCCATTCTTCCTTGAGCATATGCGTTTCCTGTAATAAACAAATATTAGCCTATGATTTAAACATCAGATGTAGTAGGATACTTTTCTTAGCTTTATTTTGTAGACCTCTTATGTTCCACTAATCAATGGACCAAGCCATGTTCACTGACTGATATAGATTAATAGGCTTGTGGCTTGATTATCCATTTTTCTCAGATATGGTATCAATAACACATACAAAAGGAGGTGGCATGTAGAATTGGGTATACTAAGGTGATGGAGATCCACTTCAGTCTTCCAACCTTTGAAGATATAGAAACAACAGCAAAGGTATCATAGTACTCCTTCAAATACAACCCGGTGCCTAACCACCCAAACCCCTTAGGTGAAGAAGTACAATAACATTGATAAGAGTGACATAGCTTTATACCTAGTAATAGTAGCACAATATAAGGAAAGAACACTATTAATAACCTGAGAGAAACAAACAATACAAACAGCAATACTATACATATGTACATAAAAATACTCATCCAAAAACTGATCATTCTAGAACCCTATTACAATGCATCTAAGAGCAACCCATAAAAGATGGAGGATAGGAAAGTAAGAAAAAGACTGGAAAACTTGTATTTATTATGAGGAGAGTAGGTAATCTATGACGATTATTAACACTCATTAGATAGTTTATAAAAAGGGCCAATGTATCTAAATCCAGATGTATTACAACTAGGGGAATATAATATAATATGAGAATAGAAAATAGCTGAATTAAAAAAAAAAGAAACCGTGAGACGAAGCCTATTATTATATATTTATGTGTATAAAAGCACATAAACAGGACTAGAGGTATGGTTAAAGTAGCATTGTATTTATAATGAAAGGGAGGAAAGAAAAAAGAGGTAGAGGTAAAAAGGAGGCATAAAGGAAGGTATTAACATGATTGTATATTATAGACGTAAGTCATGAAAGTGATGTGTTGTAGGCTAAGTCAGTAACAGGTAGATGACCTAACCCTGCGAAGTAAAGATTTTTATGAAAATCAGAATAGTAATGTAAATACAAGCATAATCCTAACAGTCAACATAAACACTTGTAAGGTCAAACAATAATATGACCTAATATCATTGTGGCAAAACTGTATAATGTTTGCACTAGAAGAATTCCATAGAAAAGTTCAGTAAGGAGATCACTTTTCTGAGCATAACGGTGCTGATTCAGAATAAAATCACTGAGTCTGCGTAGGCATATAATATTCTGCCAAAAGTAAAAGCAACAACAGCAAACGAAAAAAAAACTGGAATTGCACCTCTCAAAATTACCTATAATCATCTATTTCCGTATAACTGTTGCATAGTAGCTTCTTGAAAACTATAAGACAGGTAACAAAGTCAGGATAAAAAGCTGGCATGCCGATAACCTTTATACCCTGACTTAAATTTCATCTAACCAGAATAGAAATTCTATAACATGTACTAGTTAATAAATCAAGCATAAAGAGACAGTGATATTCTAGGCTCAACACTCAAAGTAATATGTCAAAATGCCTGGATTAGATGGAACGAAAACAACAAATTTCAGGGATTTTGTCAAAAGAAATAGGTTACATTCGGTATATAAATCAAATAGAGCCACTCTCAGTCAACTTAGGATTTTGTTTAAACTGTTAAATGCTTGTTGGAGAGAGACTAGCGCTTAATAAGTACAAGCACTCGGCATAGAAGTGGTGGTATTTGACGGGGGCATCTGTAAATATTCAATGTCTTGAGTTCCTACCTGATGAGTGACTGAAGCCCTGGTAATAAAAAATAAGTTCTCTAGATCACTTGACAACACTCAGGAGGCTCAACAAATAGTAAGGTTGGTAAAACCAGTCTAGAGAGTACAGGACTGAAAGACGTAGAGCTAGTTCGTACAACCTTTGTCGCTGTAAGCTGGAGTGAGAAGTCTGTGTGAGGACAACTGGAAGTCGCAAAGCAGAAGTGACCCCCTAGGCAATAATACAGTGCCAGAATGGTTCCTAGCTACTCGAAATATGGATAACAATCAAGAAAACCAAAAATTGCAAAAAGAAACATCACACAAGCCTGAAATGCACACCCGATCACTGGGAAAGCAATCGGAGAACCTCCTGTGTTATCCGGTGCATAGAAAGTCAGAACATAGCCTTAATTAATGAAGTTTAATATGCTACAACACTGGGGGTAGCGTTGTCACCTCACAGTAAGACGTTGTCCTGTTCGATTCTCAGCTAGAGCATCATCTGCGTGGACACATGTGGGAATGGGCGTACCTTCGTTGAAGGTTGTGCGTCAGGGCTGGTAACTCGGCATGTAAAAATCAACTACCAATCATTAGCGGACCGGAGTTCTGATGTGGCAACCCCAAACCGGGAAAAGCTGAAAGACACAACAACAACTGGGGCACTGTTAAAAGCTTTGACAAATGCCTCTTTCACCTCTCTTGGAGAATTGGCCACATATCTTGTCCCATTGTAGAAGAAGATAAGTATGCTCGGATATCGCATTTGGAACTTAATATCCTTTTTGATAAGCTCTGCACAAAACGTAGCCAGATTTTGTCTGCTTGTCTTGATAGAAAGAGGTAAATCTTGTGAGAATGTTAACTTCTGTTTGTTCCATGTAAAGGATTTTTGTTTTTTGGCAGTTAGTATAATTTTTTGGGTATCTTGGAAGTTTAATAGCCTAGTGTAGACTTGACGCGGGGCAGTGGAGTCCTGCCTTTTGTGCATGGCACGGTGTGCTCTCTCCACTGTTATGTCAGTAGTACGTCCGCAGGAGTAGTTCAAAGATCTGTTAAGTTATGGTTAGTAAGACAAGGTTTTCATAAGTCTCAGGGAGTCCTCTGATTAGTACATCATTGCAAGGATCCAGCTTCCTATTAAACTAATCCTGTCAGTAGCTAATCTGTAGCTATACAAATGCAATAGCAACTACTATACTTGTGTTAGAAGGTATTCAGTACTATACCTAGCACTGCTGTTTGAGGTTCAGACTACATAAGTAGAACAATTTTTTTCATAAACTGTCAAAAACATGAGAACTTCAGGGACACACATGCACACACACACAGACAAAAAAGTCACACACATACAAACAAGAAAATAAAAGCCACTGAAACATGAATAAATATAGAGGCATGAAACCGTGCATTTTATTTTCCATGCATCCTTTTAAGTTCATTGTCTGTTCACATGACTGAAAACCTGTTGATGAAATGGTATGTTGCTGTGTTTGTACTTTTAAGTCCAAGCTCAGAAAACAATGGGGAAGGTTGGCATATTTAAGTAGCAGGGGATATGGAGAACATAATCCTGAATGTTAGGGGTACAGGGATAGTTTGCTTTCCTGTAAAAGGTTGTTTAGGTAGTTAGTTAGTAAGCTAGTTACTTTACATAATAACAATTTTATTGAATATTGATCATTTACAAGCATAGACTGAACATAAGTAAGCAATCGTTCATTTGCATGTTTCCAGCTGTCACGTGCTTATTGTTCTAAATAATAATTATTTCCAAATAATTTAATTCTTCGGTACAACCATCCTCTTATTCTATTTCAACTCACTAAGTTGTATTTAAATTACTTTCTTTTTAATTATTGTCATTAGTCTTAAAGACCACACTTCTGTCAGACTTGGGGTATAAATTATTTTCCACATAATCCTTCCTCCTTTAGTATCAAAAACCACAGGTTCCTGGTTTGCAATTGCTTAATACTTTAATTACCAAGTAATTTCCAAAGTGTTAAGAGTTGTTGTTATACAATTTCATAACATAGCTCTTCCATTAATTCACCCATCGTTTTCATTTTTTTTACTAATATAGGATGACTGAGACCCAGTTCTTCTTCCTGAAACTTTAAGGAATTAACCAAGGAAATGGGTTCATTTTAGGAAGGGGGGGGGGGGGTCTTCACTTTTTCAGAGTCTTGTCATAGCTTTTTTACTAATACTCATATTAGTGCAGTCTCTATGGCCTTGACTTCCCCATCTTCTATATACAGATTTGGGTCTATATTAGTTCATCGAAGATTACTTCAGTAAACTTTTGTTCATCGAACAAAAACATTGAGCATTCACTTCAGCAAACATTCACTTCACTGAATGTGTCACACAGAGAAAGTCACTACTTGCCCAACATTTCCCCTTACACGCTGGAGTATTTTAAAGCCACCCAGGTGGGAAGCTGCTCCCCCTCACCCCCCCAACTGTATATACCAACTCCAAGCTCACACTACAATGGGGAAAGGGCAAATTTCCTTATGTTGACTAACTAATTCCTTTAGGTTCATAGGTAGGTACTAGGCTATCTGCCCAAAGGCATTTATAAGCCTAGCCAGAATGTGTTGGCTTTCACCACCCCCTTAGATTAGTTCCCTGTGCCTCTGTCCAGCAGAGCCATTGAAGTGATCTCTGGGGTAAACTTTCTGTTTCCCATCCACTCATCAAGGTTTCTCTTGAAGAGGGTTAGCAAGGAGCTCGGCCTAATGTAGATTGGAATCATGTTCTAGAGCATGGGAAGTCTCTGGGACAGGAATCTATCCCTCCAGCACATCCTATTTATTGTTGTGGTGAGGTTTAGATCCCTGGAGCGTGTGGCTTGAGGGGATATGGTTTTCTTTAGATGGATCATGTCCATCAATTCTGGGTTGGACATGGCCTTGTATGTCAGGCAGAGATCACCTCTGAGTAGGCGGTGTGCAACCGAGTACAGCTGGAGTTTCTTCAGTCGAGCTGCATAGGGCATCTGCTTGAGGCCAGTGAGCCTCTTGGTGAGGAACTTCTGTGGTCTTTCCAGTTGCTACAGGTGTCTTGTAAGGTTCTTCCCAAATGGGGCATTGTACTCTATGATGGGTCTGATGAGTGATGCATAGAGGGGCCCAATGACCTCTTTTGATCTGGATGCAAACCCTTTGTGATGAGGTGGGCCACATAGAAGGATTTTCTAACCACTTTGGCAATGTGATTATCAAAGGAGAGGTTACTATTTACTTGGGTTCCCCAGATTCCTTATTACGTCTTCCATATTTAGGGGGCTAGCACCTATGTGGTAGTTTGTGGGTACTTTGTTTTTTCCAAAGGGGATGACTATGCACTTTTTGGCATTTAGCTTGAGACCATGGTTTTGACACCAGGTATCTGTATCAGTGAGACCCTCTTGGAGGATGTCTGTGTCAGCCAGAGAGTCAATTATAGCCCCTAGTTTGCAGTAGTCTGTGAACTTGGTGAGCCATAGTCCTCCTGTACTTGCCTGTACCTCTGAGAAGTATATGCCAAACAGGAGGGGTCCTAGGACTGAACCCTGGGGAACGCCACTTGTAACAGGTTTAGAGTCAGACCTAGCTCCTGCAACTCTTACCATGTGGGTTCTGTCCGTGAACCCATTGGCAACCCATCTTGTGACGTAGGGGTTTATGTTCAGGCTGGTGAGCTTGTCTATAATACC
Source organism: Protopterus annectens (assembly GCF_019279795.1). NCBI lineage: Eukaryota > Metazoa > Chordata > Ceratodontiformes > Protopteridae > Protopterus > Protopterus annectens. The sequence continues at coordinate 414,858,453 of NC_056727.1, read as the reverse complement.
TGAGTGGGGAATAGTGTCGAAGGCCTATGCAAGGTCTAGGTAGGCTCTGTGGACCACTTTTCCCTCTTCTATAGACTTGGTAACTGTCACAAAGAAGTCCTCCAGGTTTAGGAGGCATGATCTGCCCTTAACAAAGCCAAACTGGGCTGGGTCCAGTGTTTGGAGGTTTTCAATGTCTCTGTTAATGAGATCCATGATGATGCGCTCCATAGCTTTGCAGACCAAGCTAGTCAGGCTTATAGGATGATAGTTTCCGGGGTCCGTTGTGGCTTCACCTTTGTGGAGTGGAATAACCATTGCTGTGTGCCACTCTGTAGGCATGTAGCCTGTGGAGAGGATGAGTTTAAACAGTGTGTTTAGGTGAGGGGTTAGTTCATCTTTGAGCTTGTGTAGGACACAGCCTGGGACACTGTCCAGTCCCATTGATGCTGTGTTTTTAGCTTTGGAAAGGGCTGTTTTAACCGGAGTGTCTGTGATTTCAGGGGCACTACATTCTTCTGGTATAATTATGGGCCCTTTTTGGGGTGAGAGGGGGGTGAAGTTTGCACTGAACCTGTCTGCCAGGATGTTGGCTATATCAGTTGGTTCAGTGTATTTTGTGCCACTCTGCACTAACTCTGAGCAGATCTGAGAATTGCCACTTAGATTCTTGACATAGCTAAAGAATGCCTTGTGGTTATCTTTGGAGTCCATGGCAATTTTTTCTTTCGAAGCTAGCCTTGGATGATTTTAGGAGGGAACATAGTTTCTTGCTGATACTAATTAGGGATGTCTTCCCTTCTTGGGATTTTACTCTTTTCTGTACTAGTTTCCTCCTTCTATTGTATAGCTTGTTTATGGCAGGGGTCCACCAGACTGGTTTCCTTTTCTTGGAGGAGTGAATCTTGGTTTTGTTTGGGATAGCATGATCCATGCATTCTTGTAGGTGCCTGTAGAGTGCATTAGTAAAGGATTTTGCAGCTTGGACAGCGTTATCCTTTAGCATGGGGGCTTTGAAACTTCCCACCTCGGTCTTAAGTAATGTGAAGTTTGCTTTTGAAAAGTTTTTCAAGGTGGTTTCTTTGACTGGGGGTGGTGGCAGAATGTGTATTTCCAGAGTGATTAGTTTATGGTCAGATCTAACCAGCGAGGGGATGACCTCCGGTGTGGAATACCGGTCGCCCATGTTGGTGATGACCAGATCCAATATGTTGTCACCTCTGATCCAGGGCATTTGAGTTTATAAATTCTAGGAAATGTTGGGCCAGGGAGTTCGCACTAGAGTAGTTCTCCCAGTTAATGTTTGGATAATTGAAATCACCCAATATCAGGGTGTTTGGTAGGACCTTTATGTTTCCCAGTGTTTCCAGGAATGCGGAGTGGGGGTCGTGGGACATGGTGGGTGATCTGTAGCAAGCTATAATTTGAATAGCAGTTTTGTCCATTGTTAATTGCACGAGGATGATCTCTGAAGCATCGTGATGTGCCACTAACCTGCAGGTGTGGGTATCCTTGATGAATATGGATACTCCCCCGCCTTTTGTATTTTGGTCCGTGTTTTGTGGCCGAAATGTATGGTATAATTTGTAGCCTGGTAGTGCTGGGGTGCTCTCTGGAGCCTTAAACCAGGTTTCTGTTACTGCACATATATCGATTTTCTCCATACTGAGGAGTGCCTCGAGTGCGTGCATTTTGAGGTTTAGACTTTTCCTGTGTAAAGCCTTCACTGATGTCAAAGTTCTGTGACATCAGCATTCAGTGTTTTTTGTTAGATGAATGGACGTTCGCTAAAGTGAACCTTTGCTGAAGTAATATAGTCCTATATATATATATATATATATATATTTATATCTATATATATATATATATATATATATATATATTTTTTTTTTTTTTTTTTTTCTGGGCCTAGATAGGAATTTTTGGTTGTCTTATTACTTTTTTAGTATTTTGTTGAAATATTCAGTTTTTTTCCTAAATACACAGATTTCATTTTAATTGTATTCTCTACCAGCAGTAATGCGTAAACTCCCTGTGTAATTATTTTTACTTGGCGTCCCTGTGTAATTATTTGTACTTGCCGTTGAAATCCCTCCCTTCACATAATAATCTGATTTACCAAATAAGGCTACTTATTTCACTCAGTTGTTTGCCAACATATATGCTTGATCTCTCTTTTCACTCCCTTATATTCCAGTTCTTTTTTAGATGGGATACCAGATTTACATTTTTGTCAGCTCCCACTCTAATACCACTTGGGGTGTCATGAAATCATGCCAATATTTTGGCATCAATGATTTTAATTGTCATTGCCATCCCACTATTTTATTTCTTTTCTCAGTTTTGGAGGATCATATAAGGTAATGAGACATTTTCCAGCTATTTTAATCTTCAAGTTTGAATATACTCTCCAGTTCCTTATTCAGCATTCTCAAAGTTGGAGATTTAAGTTTCTTTTGCTCTGCTCCACAAAACAAATCTAGTATATTTGCATGTTGAATTTTGGGGTCCTCCAACATTACCATATCTTTAGATTTTGCTATAGAGCACTCATTTTGGCATCTTATATAAAATGATAGTAGTGTCGCTTTTCTGTAAGTCTAGAATTGCTAAACCCCCTAATTCTTTAGACAATATTAAATATTCCTATGCTATCCTGGATCTGTTACCCTGACACACAAAATTTTAATTAACTTATTCAGTTTGGGTAAATCCTTATCTTCTATTTGTGGCCAGAGGGCTGCCCAGCATATACATGTGATAAGATATACCAATGTATAACTTCCTTTGTCAGGTCCAGGTCCAGGTTTAGATTTTCCCATTTCTTTAGGCTGCATCATATGTCAACCTATGCTGTCTTTCCCATATACTTGCTAAACAAATTCCCAGGTATTTAAATTGGTCCTGTTTCCAAATTTCTGAATATTGAAGTCTTAATTAAAATGCTTCAGCTAAATGTATTCCTATAGCTTATGACTTGTACATATTAATTTTATAACCTGATACCTAGCCATATTAGTGCAATATGTGGAATAATTCAGGTAAATCAATGTTTCATTGAGATAGGGTCACAAGGACATAAGTCTGTAGATTTAGTCAGTTTTCAGCCCATACCTTCCCACTTATATTCCTTTATATTAGAGTCCCTTTATGAATTTTTTTCTAGTGGTTCCAAATAGAGTCCACACAATAGCATGGAGAGGGAGTGTCCCTATATAGGTCTCCTAGAAATAGGAAAATTGTCTGAAAGTTTAGCCCTGATCTTTACTATTGCCCATAAATCCTTGGAAATGACCCTCACTATGACATTGCATCAAATTAAAAAGTTCCAGTCAACTATGTTGAAAGGTTTTTCTGCATCTAAAGCAAATATCATTAAAGGACTTTTCTGTTTATTTGGCATTTTGTAGTGTCAAAAGGGTTTGTATTAAGTTGCCCACTGACATTTGTATTGGTATAAATCTTGTCTGATCAAAATCTATTAACCAGGGCAATAACTTAGGTATTGTAGCTGCTAAAATAGCCATAATATTTCATATTCCTAATTTAATACTGATAAGGGCCAATTGGAAATAAGATTTTGTGGGGTTTTATCTTCTTTATATATAGGTCTAACAACTGCTGTTTTCCAAGAGACAGGTACAAATTTGAATAATCAGATTAAACAGGCTTTTCCATACTGAACTATTCTTTCTTCAGTGAGACGTCATACTTCTAGGGGAATGCCATTGATTCCAGGCAATTTTCCTGGACACTATTTCCATAATGCCTCTCATTTCTTCTTCTGTAATTTCGTTTGTTCAGCTTTGTATATCACCCTCCTCTTGTTTCTGTAATTTAGTCTTAGCCAGTATCTCTGTGATATGCCCCCCCCCCCCCACATGTGTTGTCATTTTGTGTTTTATATAATCCTGTAAAGTAAATGACCAAAATTCTGTGTAATTCTAAAGCCTACCTTCATTATATAACTGGTATCTAAGTCTTTCATGTTCTTGATGTTGGAGCCTCATCGCAAGTGCTCTTAATCTAGCAGTGTCAGTAAAATATACACCCTGGACTGAACTTCTCCTTTTCAACTAATGGAAGTCATGGATGCTCTGATGTTCCTGGGTAAGGACCTTGATCATTTTCAATAGCTGTCATATTTTCCCTTTGAACTGTAAGTTTCTTATTTGTTCATCCAATGATGACTGTCATTCTCTGTTCATCCTTACTTGAGCTGCTTCTTCCGGATTTAATATTCTAATTACCTGTTTGTTATAGCATTCCCATGCCTCAAGATGTATTTCCTTGCTTCTCTTCAGGGTTTCCTCAAGGACATTTTTAAGCCATGTGCATAACTTGGTGCATCTTGGCAGGTAAGCAACTGACTGTTATTTTCTCTTTGTCCAGCCTGGTGAATGGTGCATCAGTATGTCACAAAATGGAGTCTCCATGGCTAGAGTGCTGGATAGTTGTGGGCATGGCTTGCCTTATAGACTTTTTAGTTGAGGCTCCACTGGGTGTGGTTGCATGTTTAGTGTTAAGTGCTGCTTTTTTTGAGTGTGTTTTCATTTTCTGAGGATAATTTTTGTCAGTGGAATGTCTGGGAGGTCAGCAGTGATGCATACACTCTGCTACGAAAGCTGCACTGCCTCAATTCTTAGCAGTTTACTAAGTGTACTAGCTCTGCTTCAGTGTTGTGCTGTTTTGCCATGCATCCCTTTAATTTGAAGAAACTGCAATTAACTTGCACAATGGACCAGTGGTCACACTTTTACAATTTTTTATTACTAATTCCAGTCAGGCAATGCACCAGCTCCCTAGCATTTCAAAATTCCTCCCCTTCGTTTGTTCTAATAAGGCTGCATCATTTTCTAATACTGGAAAAACTAACATAAGCTGCTTCTGCTGCCTTTTCCCATTATATTTCAAATTTGATGTTTCTTACTTTTCCATCTGCCCTTAACCATTCTCATTTATCAAATGTTCCTGTCTTTCCTAGATACCACCATAATTATCACTCACTACCATCACAAGCTAGCTGTTTGCTGTGTTTACAATGCTTTTACCTACTCCCTGCCTGTACACATATGAACACACACACACACACACACACACACACACACACACACACACACACACACAATGCACCTTCTTCATTTTCCTCTTACTGTGCTTCTCTGTTTCAGAGTCTTAGGTAACTGTTTCTTCATTCTCTACTGACATCCTGGATAGCAAATGACGTGATATCTGTTACATAGTATAGCATTGTATTTTACATATAATGTCTCACTGACCCAGTGGCTTGAATGTTTCAACAAGCCAGGATTCCATTTTCTTTACCAGATAAGTATTTTAAATTAAATGTAGCATAGATGATCATTAATGAAGACAGGAAAAACAAAAACTAATGAGATTGAGCTAACGACTTACAAACACAGCTGAGGTGGTCATTATGTACATACTCTCCCTCTGTCAGGATGCAAAAATAGAAATACATCAGGGATACATTAATAATGAGTTGTCCTCTTATGTCAATAAATGAATCATTATTCGACTTGGCATAAAGGGCACTAATTATGATTCAACATAAGTGGCCAAGTCACAACAAATGTAATGTCAGTGAAGACTTAAGGACATTCACAGAAAACTACCTGAACTGCATTTATTACATTTACCATAGTAAGAAAAGCATGTTCTTTATCCCATAAAATTCTAATGGGCATCACTGGTCACCCCAGAGACATCTATGCTTTAGTGATCCAGTCCATTATTGAAAGTACTACTGCATTCTGTAGCCTTTGAACAATGTCCCGGAGTAACTTAAAGTGTGACTCCTTACTTGAGAACTAATTAGGATGAAAAGCCTGAATTCTTTAGAAAGGCATCAGGAATTATAGCTATTGTGGTTTCTTATAGGTTCATTAATAGTGGCCTCTGCCTCATCTATAAGGTAATATCTTAATTGGATTTAGTTGAAAGTATCTCCTTAGAATGCACCGCTTGGGGCTCTCACTAGACCGGAAAACCTAAGAAAAAAAATTAAGTATAGGAAAAAGAGACAGCAACATATTAATTTACCCTTCAAAAGTTTGGAATAAGCTTTTTGTTTCATTCAGAACAAGTAAGTCAGTTACCTTCTTAAGAAATAATTGTGTGTGTGCGTGTGTGTGTGTGTGTGTGTGTATACACACACACACACACACACACACACACACACACACACATATATATGGATCTGCTTCTACTTACTGAAATCCCACGTCATCGAACTTCATAATGATGAGATGAAGTTGCTGAAGATGTAGCTTCATGAACACCCAGATCACTGCAAAATAACTCCATGAAATGAACCATTTAACCACCATGGTGAACTTTTCCCTTTTCTCAACTATAGTAAGATCTAGGAGTTGGCATATTTAGTTGGGGGTGGGGGGTGGGGGCAAATCCCCCCACTTGGGTGGGTTTGATTTGCTTCTGTTTGTTGCTGAAGTGTTGCTGTACAACTGGTTCCCGGTGTTATTTTATGGTGATCCGGGTGTTAGTGAAACTACATGTTCGGCAACTTCATCTCATAATTATGAAGTTCAACAAAGTTGGATTTTGATAAGTAGAAGCAGATCCATTTATATATATATATATATATACATTTACATATGAATTTATTACTTTACATTATGCAATCACAATAGTGAATGCAAAATAATCATCTAAAGCACTGACTGTACAAATAGTTGAACACAACGACATAAATAGCAGCAACCTTGCATGTGTCTGGTGGCATTTCCGTTAGATAATTATTTTAATCACCACTGCGCTGCTAATTCTGTATAAATTTCATATCAGAGTTAAGGCTTAAAGATGTAGAACTAAAACTGATGAAAAATAAAAAGAACAAAGGGCTATCATCCAAAAGACAGTACACATGTAAATACTTGGCATTGGGCAATCAACAACAAGAGAGCTATGGACCCTGAAACTAAAGAAACTAATAAGCATGCAGAACATACTACTTTATCAGAGGTCTTAAAAGAACTACATAAAATAAAAGGCACAGCAAAGAAATTTATGGAGGAAACTAAGGCTCAGAACCAGGTGATAGAAACTTTGCTAAGCAATCATGCTGATGCTGTCCAAGGCACCATGCAGGAAGCTGACTGACTCAGACTATGAGATGATACATTAGAAGCTCAGCTGGACAGGGTTGAAGAATTGCTGAGAGACCAACAGGCCTGAGCTAGATGAAAAAAAATCTACATTTTAGCAGGGTGCCAGAGAAGTTGAAGGACATGATTGTGGTGGCTTTATGTGTTAAAAAAAATTGCTGAATGGACATTGCTGGTAGAAAAAGAGGTCAAGCTTGACAAGGCACATAAGATTGCTTGATGCCCAGAAGGGAATAGAGCTCAGAGGCAGATAACTATGAGATTCAAAATATTCCGAATCAAAGTCATGTCCTCTCAACACTATGAAAACCTGATGCAAGTTGAATGAGTGGATCAGCGAGAGGTTTTGTAGAGCAAAACTTTTCAGTTGCAACTCGAAATAAGAACAAATTTCCATATAGCTCAGCAATACTTGGTCCCCGGGATTGAAGAAGCTCGGCGCAAGGACGGTTTTAGCCTTGCGCCGAGTGTTCTCACTACAGATGGCGTAGCAGCACCATATGAATATGTATGAGGGCATGCCGCCGCACCCTCAACATGCACAGGAAATGTGTGCAAGTGCAGGGGGGCATGTAAAAGTGCTCTACGGAGGCGTAAACATGCCCCGACACTTGCAAAACCTACTATGCCTACTAGTAGAGCCCGCCCCTAATAGTAAGTCAGTAATTCAGTGTCTGTGAATACCAAAAAGTATGCTAAGCATACAAGAGTGTCCATGAACAGTGAAATGAAATCGAAGTAGTAAATACACAAGCACGTCGTGGAATGTTGAGCCCTGTCTGTAGAACTTTCACAATTAGATTCCCTGTCCCTGTGTCCCTATTATACATTCTAATTGCTGCAATATCGAAGGTGTAAGATAAGAGCAGCATGTCTGCATGTTGCTGCCCTCTGCCGAACATAGCTTACACATCATATTCATTCAAATAGAGAAAAACATGCAGAATCAATGTAAGTGTCAATAGTGTAGTGTTTAGAGCATCCACCTAAGAAACAGGCATTCACGGTTCGAACCCAACAACAGCACATATCATTTGCCATGTGGAATGAATGTTGTTTTGCCATAAAACCAACATAAGAGTATCGCATGAGATATTTAACTTAAATATCATTCAAGCAAATTGGCACTGCCATAATGAATAAGGTACTAGTAAGCACAAATAAGCAGCAGTAAACACATATAAGTACCAGTAAGCAAGTCTGAGTGCACTTGCGTGGGTCTAAGCAGTGCCCAGCATAGGAAATGTATATAAGTATATCATATATATATATATATATATATATATATATATATATATATATATATACACACACACACACACACACACACATATATATATATATATATATATATATAAAACTATGAAGAAAGAACAACGTATCAATAAAGCTATATATATATATATATATATATATATATATATATATATATATATATATATATAAACTATGAAGAAAGAACAACGTATCAATAAAGCATACAAAAGGAATGAGAAGGGAATCAACAGCAACCCCAGTATTATATAGCGCTGTCAGCGCATGTCATATCCAGCTGGGCAGGAGTAAGCAAAGCACTGCTACTCACACCACAGGCAGGATATTACCAGTGGGGGAGTAACATTGTTGATTTGCTAAGTCTACTTTATACACAGAGGGTAGTCCCTGGTGGGACTACCCAAAAATTGATAGGATGATTGGCCATCCGACCATTACACATGCAAGGGCAGGTATGTTCAAGGACTAAATGGTGGGAGAGCCTAAGAATACATGGGTTGGGACAACATACGTGTAGGGCTCCTAACGCTTGGGAGAGGGCAATGTGTGGAGGTGAGTCATGGCTGTGATAACAAGTGGACAATGGATGGTATGCATGTATTTTGAACATGGGTGGGGTGGAGGAATTATGGGTATGAAATTATGGAGCTAGGCATGCCACTGCTTAGTTCTAATTGTACTGCCCTGTGGAGGTCAGCGAGTTCGTTATAAGTATACATGCATACACACATAGAGACATCAGTACGTAGAAGTACATTCTCTGTAACACATTCATTCCATTTGCAGACATAAATAGCATGAATGTGCCCTTACAAACCTCAACAGTAGAAGGAATAATAGGTTGTGCAGAAGAGGGACAGGAAGAAACTGGTAAAACTAAGAAGTGTGTACAATGTCTGAAGTCAGTGCTGTGCTGAAAACAATCAAATGTGAGGACTTCCCCACACATGGAATCATTCCTGTGATCTGCCTGCTACAGCAACGCCAATTACTAAACCAGTCTATTTGTAAAAGAAATGCGCCAAACACGTACATAATTAGGCTCTCATTGTGTAACGTGTGCATTAGCACATAGTCATACTTATTAATTTATTGTAGTGTCATGTTAACAGGAGTAAGGATGTAATGAAGTATAGAGTCTAATCTTGACATAAACACATGCATGTCCCATGTGGGACAACCCAAAAAATTGTGAATAGTATTCTTTTGGTCGCTCATGTCGCCAATGTTTGTGGACTAAACATTTGGGAGTTCTGAGGATACCTGGAGTGAGTCAACTGATGGGATGGGAGTATAGGAGTAGGGAGTGGCCAGTATGTAGTGGTGTGGATACACCGCGAATCCGACTGGAGAATGGATGACGGCAGTGTTAGGGAGGCGTTGGGGTGCGTGTTTGGGGAACCAGGAGCCATGGGTATATGTCGAACTCAAACTGCCAAACAAACTAATGAAAACGAAAACCCCAAAGGAAGCAGTCTGCAGATGTAATTTCAGTGAATCCAATAAATGAAGATGATCGCTGTAATAAATATAATGTAAGCACTTTTATAAGTGCTTGCAATATATTTATTACGGCGATCATCTTCATTTATTGGATTCACTGAAATTACATCTGCAGACTGCTTCCTTTGGGGTTTTCGTTTTCAGCCATGGGTATATGGGTATATATGCAAATGAAGCAGCACAGCAATAGTATATTGGTTAGAGCAACCGCCTAATGAACAGACATTCCCATACCGAATCCCACTGTATCACATACCATTTACCATCAGTTATCTGTACATGAACATATTGCGACATCTGTCCACTGTATAACCTGCAAAATTTCAATTAAAAGGTAACTGAAGTGAAGTGTCAATGTCATAATGAATAAGGCACTAGTAAGCAGGTCAAGCATATATAAGCAGTAGTAAGCATGTGTAAGTGAGTTTGCGCGGGGTATGTATTGCTTTACAGACACACACATATATAGATATATATATATATATATAGTTACAGACATATACATATATGTATACATATATATATATATATATATATATATATATATATATATATATATATATATATAAATATATATATATATATATATATATATATATATATATATATATATATATATATATATATGTGTGTGTGTGTGTGTGTGTGTGTGTGTGTGTGTGCGCGCGCATAGATCTACACAGATATACAGCTATGATAGGAACCGGCACACAAGAATGACATATGTTCACAGGCTATGCCAATGGAAGTGAGGAGCCCAAGCAAGAAACATGAAACATGTAGCATGACCTTCCACCCCCCCCCAGCTGGACATGGGAAACATACACACAAACAATGTAAAGAGTCCACTGCTCCCCAGACCACAGGCAGGATACAACTGGGGGGTACACAGTGCACCCGTGAATTCTAATCTTGGAACACAGACTGGATCATCCCTTGCCGGACACCCCAAAAATTGCCAAGACCAAAAGAAAGTGATAGACCGAACATTCTTGCTGGGGTGTATACATACTCGGAATACGAGGGTGGGAAACCCTGAAGACCCATGGGCAGAGACAATTGTATGAAATGGGTCCCGTGAAGTGAGAGTGGGCAGCATGTAGTGGTGTGTCCAGAACAGACCAGGACCCAGATTAAGGATGGGTGCTGTTGAGGAGGTGCAGGTGGGGGAACTATGGGTAGCTACTTATGGGTCTAGGTGTACAGGTGTTGGTTGATGTGGGCCTATATTTACAGCCCTAGGGATGTAAGCAAATGTGTTCATTGGGCAGAGGCATCACCCAACGAGCAGCCACACCCACTATGAGTCCCACTGCAGCAAAGTGTAATCTATATGGCAAGGAAGGGAATAACCAGATGTAGACGTATATATGTAGAGGTATGTGTGTATATCTACCCATAGCGGCATAGAGATAAGCCTCTCCCTCTCCGTAGTTCAAATGTATACATACAGAGACAGAATACTGATACATACCCACATATAAATATATGCATAGGCAGACATCCACAGCAAAATATAAATATACATGTATGCATACATATACAGATATATCTATGTATAGGAATGTAAATATATATATATATATATATATATATATATATATATAAATATACACATGTATATAGCTAGGATATGATACAACATTTACGATTAACGTATGTTCACAGGCCGTGCATATGGGGGTGCGGGTCCAATAAACAGACGTGTAACACGTAGCATCAACCCCTCCCCCACCCCCCCAGCTAGGCCGGTGAGACATACAGACAAACAATAAAGGTAAACACACCACTGCTTCCCAGATCACCGGCAGGATACTATCAGTTCGAGAGACCCACCAGATCTAATCTTGAAACATAGACATCGATGTCCCTTGTGGGACACCAAAAATTAATGATCGGAGGCAGTCCCGGTAATGACTTATCAAACCAGGCTGTAGATGTACATGGACCAGTAGGTTGTGCAAGCCTGATAACCCATGGGTTGACACAATGTATGGCATGTGTCCCGACACGGGGAGAGTGGGCAGTGTGTAGTGGTGTGTTTATACCCCACCTGCACCCACAGTAAGGATGAGTGCTGTAGAGGAGTGGCAGGTGGGGGAACTATGAGTATGCATTTATGGGCCTAGGCGTGCAGGTGTTGGCTGGTGCAATCATATTAGGACTGCCCCGGAGATGTAAGTAATATTCCGAAATGGGCATAGCTGATGCCCATACCTCTCAACCACTAATAGCACATCCACTGGACAGGACATAAACCATTGGGGGAACAAATAGGGAGCATACCTCTGAACTGTCCCTGATTTTGACTCTGTTTCTAACTCTGTCCCACTTAATCCGTCTTAAAACTAGTGACATTTGGAGGAAAGGTGCTGAATTACACGTAATGAATAACAACAACAATTAAGAGTTATAAACATCATTTACCTTAGAAAATGTGTATGAATTCATATGCTCTGAGTCTGTCAATGGGTCAGGTTAATAGCACCAATAATTTAAATGTGTCCCTGATGTTGTTATGCCGTGTTCTTGATTTAGTTTGTATTTTTCCCCAATCATATGAGAGGTCTGATAGGGACAGAAAGCACATATTCCACTGACAACCTTAAAAGATGATAGAATATTAGGTATGCAGTAGCATGACTTGGCTGAAGGATGTGGGTTCCAAAACCCAATTACTTGTTTGTATTGAAGAGTGTCTGTTCCCATGTATTAGCCAGATGGGTGCAGATTGTAAGAGGAACAGACCAATAATATGAATCAAACTCTGGACAGGCTGCGGATTCCGTACAGTCGAACGGCATGCTGTCGCCTAATGGGCACCCATTCCCAATACTGTAGGCATGTAATCCGATGTAATAGGCATCACAACGTAATATCATAGTCCTCACTCCCACCCTGGGGTGTGAGTGTTAGATGCAAACACCAAATGCAGTGCATTTGCAAGTGCGGAAGCAAGTGGGTGTAAGCCTGTTTGGCCGCCAGTATGTGAGTATTACACTGGTAAAGCAATGTAGAGGCTAACTGAGTGTAAGAAATTGTAACCAGAGGTTAGCATTGCTTAGCACCATGCAAACCCACGCACACCCGCTCACAACTGCTGTAATGTGCCTTAATCACAAAGTAGCCAATGGCCTTGTTCTGCCCAGCAAGAAAATAAACATCCTCTGCAAGGCTCAAAACCAGGACCCTGCACACACAGTTATTGTGATTTACCACTAAGCCATGGCAGATATACAGACATCGGACCTTATCACAAACATATCATCCAGCGCAGTCATTCAACAGTATAGGAAATGTATTCCATCATGAAGATGTATGTGTGAGTGATTATGTCCAGCATGTAGATACACACATATATATATATATATATATATATATATATATATATATATATATATATATATATATATATATATATATATCAGGAACATCCCATGTGACAACAAAGCATTACAAAGGAATGAAAAGGGATACACCAGCAATGCCTGTATTATGTAGTGGTGTTGTCCTATGTAATATCAAGACTCCCTCAGGCAGACATGTGTCATTCATACACGCAAACATTTGTACATTGGCCATATACATCACTCTGTGCATGTTATTTACATTAACACAACAGTTCCTGTCCAATCATTATGTGAGAACAGTACTCTTGCAAGGTGCTGTGTGCAACATCATTATCATGATAAAGGTAAATGGGGTAACCATAGAGGGATCAGTAGTGTTGTGTGTACAATGGGGTCGGCCGCATCATGTGTACCTGGAACATTTAGGAGTCATGTGCATACTAGGATCATGCACCTGAGAGATAGGGGTGAGGACAACTGGAGTATGTTGTGATGCATATTAAACGGGTTACATGTGTCCAGGTGACACGTGTGTGAAATGGACAGCTATGTATGGGACAAATGTTGTTCTAGGAACCGATTGGCCTTTTGTTTCCGTAGGGTGAGAGTGGAATGTGGGGGAAGGAGAGTAGGTATGCTCGTGGAGGATAGGTAGGGTAGGATCACAGACAAGACAGCATACAGGGTCAGTATATGACACATGTGGGGGGATACATCTTGGACAGGGAGGGGTGTTCGGCATTCACAAGCCCATGAGCCCCCAGATGGAAACAGTGAGATGGCGGTCCCCAGCCATGGGCAGCCACCACTGCACCAAAACAGCTGCAAATGTGGTAGTGCTGGGGGCTGTCTAGGAGGGGCAGCCTCATCCTGTAAATGTGACACTCTGCCCTTGAGCTGGCGTATCTGGCCTCAAAACCCCTTATTTAGCCCCCTATGCACAACGTCCAGGACTGTACGACAGCAGACATGTTCCTGTCTGGACCTGCTCCCAGAGGGGATAAGCCCCATTCTCAGTGGTGGTACCACCAGAAGGTGGTGCAGAGCCAACAGAGGTGGAGGTCCAAGGCTGGGCCCCAGATGTGCTTGTGCCCAGTGCCATGGCCAGCTGAACTGGGACAGGAGGTTCTGCTGTGACCTCCAAACCCATACAGCCTATGGTATTGCAGTTTAAACACAGATATGGCTTAGTAATAGTCAACAACATTCAGGATTACTTACAACAGCATGCATAGATATGACCATCAATCCAACACAACAGATGGTATACATTTGCAGAGGGAGCACAACACATGCATATATACTGCATGACATCTGTACAAAGTGTAGAAGACTTGTGACTGCAGCTATGAACAGTGGCCCATTATTGACATGTCACTGAGAGCCCCAGACAGTGTCTGTCATACCACTGTTTCATGTGACATATGTCCAGTCAGGGATGCGATGGCAGTAACTCATCACTATCACCATGTACTGGCTGCAATCCTCACACTATGCTCCTGCTGTTCACAGATGTGTGTTCAGTGAGTAACACAGGAAACAAATGGTTCCACACACTGACCAGTCCACAGATGGCCATACAGATGGGGGTCCCTCACAAACAGAGCACTGTCTTGTCAGTTTTAAAACATGCAGAAGAGCCATTACCCCACACAACTTGTTAAACAGGCAGTAGTCTCAATGAAGCATAGCTACACTTACATGCTGTAGTCATGTCTGGCACATCACCCTCCTGTCTTTAGGCTATTTCTCAATGTGTATGTTGTTTGAGGAACATGCAGATATCATCTGTGATGCCGTTTACCAAACACCAGATCCAGGTACCACTCACAGTGACTGTCATGGGCAAACACCAACATGATGTTCCTAGATATTGTACTGTGTTTTTCATGCAAATGGCTATGGGAACATCATCACAGCTGTTCCACATGCAATCAGCTAGAGGAGGACTGCAATAGGTGCAGAGGCCATCACCTGATAACGACCATCACTTACAATATACAAGCTGCTGTTGAGCAGGTCTATACCGCCACATCCACCAGAGAGTGTGTGGGAGGGACAGACTGAGGCAAAGTACATCAGAGAAGGGCTTGGAGACTAAAACCTAAGCATCGTCTGTCACACACCTACCAGTAGAGGGGTTCAAACCCCTGACTGACTAGTCATTACTATTAAAAGGGCATGCAGTTACTCCATGTGCCACAAAGCTGACATGTTGGTGTGCTGTAAGAACATATACGTGTGTTGGTGAGCGACATCTGCAACAGAGATATAGTAGAGATACATTAGATGTAGCACACATGGCTGTCCACATGAACGGATGTCATTGTCAACACAACCACACTCTCTAATGGACTCACATTGACACTCTTTGGCAGGCCCACAAATACACTCCAAAACTACTTAGTTTGCCACACTGCAGTAATGCACAGGTACTACATGCACCAGAGGGCATATTCTGGAGGTTCTATGGGCTAGGGCATGTGAACATGTTTGACATCTATCGGTATGCCAATGGGAGTTATACTGGGAGTGACTGTGGTTGGGAGCATCATACCCCTCCATGCAGACACAAGGTGCCAGTACTGACATGCATGTGTGCATTGCTTCATGGGTGTGTAGTGGTTGGCTGTGCAAGATGGCTGCACAAGACTGGGTGAGGGGTAATCCTTGGCATCATGCCACCCAACAAAGGTGTGCAGTGTGGTACAGGGGGTAGTGTCTGCAATGTCCCACACAGATGGGTATTGTATGAACTGTCCTGACATCCTGGTTACCATTGTGTATGGCCATAGCTTTGCAATGCATGCCATGTCTGTTTTTGATAGTCCTTGACACGGACATTGCCTGGGATGTGCATGTCCCACAATAATGTACAGTGACATGTACAGGTGTACCTGGTTTGGCTGGCACATGTTGTGTACACAGACTGTTATCCTCCGATATGCCAATACTGGCCTGGTGTGGCAGAACCTGCTTATAGTCAGCAGGTTGACCCTGCACCTGCATTGATAGCATGATACAGGTATTCGCTGGTGTCAGTGGCATCAGTCCATATAGGGCACATGTGTAAGGCATTGTATAGCCTCTGTGGTTCACCTTTGATGGCACCACATATGTTGCAGGCATCCAGTGGGGAACATAGTGAAGGCACATTGTCTGCAATTATGTGCCTATCATACTGTTGTACAGGATGCCATGCCCCCTGCAGCCCACTGCAATCACACCATGCCTACTATCTGTCATCAATGTGCAGGGTACTAGCAACATAGCGGGATATTCTAGGTAAGTGTGTTTGTGTATGACACATGGGTTCAGGATGTATTCTGGGTAATAGTAGGGTTGCATACTTTGTTCACCAGGCCTTTTGCCAGATGTAGGGGTATGGCTTGCCAACACAGTTCCTTGGCTGACTGACATCTGTACTCCTCATGAGGTGGACATTGTGACATATAAGATGGACACCATATAGGAAAAGTACAAAATCTGCTCCTCAACATGTCCAGTGGTTAGACGCTCACAGCCACCTCCACACAGGCTCTGACAGTCAAACACACACACACACACACACACACACCTGCCATGTCCTGGAATAGAACCCCTACCTAACTAGTGTAGCACATTACAGCATTACACAGTTACAGAATGTGCTACGGAGATTACTGGGTTACAGCAGTCCCAGAGGTGTATGTCTAGGTGGGTGACATCAGCAGGATTGTCAAAGGTGGTCATGTGAATTGTAAAGAGTGTGCATACTCTAAAAATCATTGTTCTGTTTTAGGCAGACAGAGACACACACACAGTTGATCTCTCTTGGAATAGAACTCCTACCTGACTAGTTTATCATACCACAGCAATATGCAGTTACAGCATGTGCTATGGAGAATACTGGATCACAGTACTCCTAGAGGTGTATTCCTAGGTGGGTGACATCAGCAGGTTTTCCAGAGGTGGTCATGTGAATTGTAAAGAGTGTGCATATTCTAAAAAGCATTGTTCTTGTCTCAGGTAGACAGACAGACAGACAGACACACACACACAAAACTGGTCTCTCTTGGAATAAAACCCCTACCTAACTAGTTTATCACACTACAGCAATACACAGCTACAGCACATGCTATGGAGAATACAGGGTTACAGCAGTCCTAGAGGTGTATTCCTAGGTGGGTGAAATCAGCAGGATTGCCAAAGGTGGTCATGTGAATTGTAAAGAGTGTGCATACTCTAAAAAGCATTGTTCTTGTCTCAAGCAGACAGAGACACA
>NC_056727.1:414822092-414840434 GCF_019279795.1 Protopterus annectens | reverse complement strand
GGTCGGGGTACATATCCTTCAGGAATATGACCACTGGTCCATGCAAGTGCAACTAGCGTGGGGGTGTACATATCCTTCAGGAATATGGACACACCTGTGGCCCATGTGTTCCAATAAAGGATAATGGGCAAGAGGTGAGGTATGTGTTATAACATGCTGATGCAGATGTGCTCTCCAGGGCATTGAAATGTCTCAGCCACTGCACAAATTTGTTCTCCATGTTAGGGATTGACATATGTGTGTCCGTATAGTGTTTCTGACATGTATCATTGTGTAGCGAGACTCGTGGTTTATTGCTTCACTGTCCCTGTAACAGCAGTGGACCCTCACTTGAACCATGCATGATGAAGGCACTATAGGGGAAGCATGAGCCCTAGGCAGTATCCAGATTCCCAGGGGTGACAGGTGCAGGCCCTGTCTGGCAAAGCATCATGGTCTGTCAACTATGTTATCCCAGGATGACAGATACTGGATACCCTGTGACATGCACCACTACACTAGACAATTGTGGAATACAGTCCTTTTTTCCCTGTACTGCAGTATCATTCTGGCCAATGTCAGAATGCTACCCAGGTCTTGGGACATATCTGCATGGGCTACAAGACCTGACAGTACCTACATGTGTTTCCATGCAGTCCAGGCTACTGCATCATAGGTCCTGCACAACAACATGGAATATGCCAGAGCCATGTGTATAGTTCAAAAGGTGGAATGAGTGTATGAGTATGTGGCTAATCATGGCAGACAGGCAGCTGACAGTATGTATGCCCTCGTATAGGTCGGTGTGTAACATAGTGCTAGAGTTTGCATTCACAAATGAGTACTGTTGGTCATGTTTCCAGTTATGTGTTCAGAGGTGTGGCACAATTATGCAACTATGTCATACAGTTTGTGTATTTCGGTGTCTGTCTCTTCCTGCTTGGGGGTCACTTGTTTGGCCAGATACTTAGACTAGTCTGTGAATGTGTGTGATTTCCTGTAGTGTGTGTGGGTGTCCTTACTGTGTTCTCTTAAGGGTATGTGTTGGTTGTGTTGATGAGCTGCATGTGTTAACCTACACCTCATGACTGTTGAATCCAGTCATGGCTGTAGACTGGGTTGCCTTCCAGCTTACCCCTGTAGCTGCATCCCAAACAATGTGTGGGGCATGGTGTTAGGTGGGTCCGGCAGTGTACATGGCAAAGAGATTACAATCCCCCAGGATGGCCATATACACAAAGCTGACATTAGGAAACACCAGTAGCTGACTAGTGGATATGCCTGTATGAGCAGTCAATACTACAAGTACCAAGTACTGTATTTAGTTTACGTATTGCCTATGAAGATGTTTTAGACAGTAATGCTCACAAGTAAATATTTGTGTTATGGACATGACAACACTGACTATTACAGAAACATTGTAGCTACCTTTAGCAGCAATCCTCCTCTGAGGAGCACATCACATCCTGTTAGTTGATTACAGATAATGCAAGTGTCTACAGGTCTGTTTCCTTCTCTGGGTATATACTCACATATCCACCTGGACCATGAGCTTTGTTGAGCACAGACACCCACTCTCCAACCAGAGTTATGTATCAATAGGCTCTGATGCTACTATCAACATGATCAGGATATAATCAGTGTGAGCCATCACCTATGATGTGGCTATTACACATGGGAAGCTGTCTCCTATAACTTACACTCCTACTGCAGATGTTACACTGGAGGTAAAGATGATATGCAACCTGTTTCATTACCAGTACTGTGCGCTACCTTACATACAGTATGTGCAGGCGGCTGTTAGGTTGGCAATGATAGGTTGGGCTACACAAACCTGGCAGTTCAACCAGTGTGTCTGTACTCTCAAAATCCACTCTATGTAGGTGTGCACATAGCCATTTGGCACAGCCCTGTAACAAGGGTCACTACACATTTCCATAACATGTACACAGGCACAGCTGTTATTGCTTGCAAACGATACTAGAGAGGTGGATATTACATGTGTTACATGCATGGATAGTTACCTGGCTCTTCCAATTATCTTTGCTATCATACGGCTAACCTGTCAGATGAATACTAATGCAATGTATCCTGTCATTGAGTATTGTAATTGCCAATAGACATAACTACTTTTTGCAAAACATAACAGAACTGCTATGTAGAATAGAATACAGATCTGCCTAGAATACTATACATTACACAGTTATTGGCCCAATATCCCACAATGCACACCATATTTGCACGGTAAGCCAACCTTTAACATGTTTATCTCACTTATACACCCATACATATGTCGACAGTTACAATATATCGACATATACTATCCCCTGTTATAGCACATACTTGTTGGACCAATCCTGACACTGACAGTGGCTGGAAGCGAATTTGTGGGTTCCAAGCCCATATCATCCCTTGTGGTGTATGTGGAGCGTGCCGAGTGACCTACAGCAGTACACACATAGAATACTACAAGCATTAATACTGCTCAACAATACATCGCTACAAGATAGCTATTTCCCCTATATGCATTGATTACACTGTAATTCTTACAGTACAGGTACTACATACACAGACATACTACATGTTATACATACCATCTTAGTAATCGGTGGTGTTATTAACTAGTGTCATACTCATTTTTTATTCATCTTTCAGTGTTTTGTACTGTCCTACAGGTAGATACAGATGGTTTGAATGTGTGACAAGGCAATCTTTTATAGTTACAGATCAGTAACGTGCTATCCGGATGACCAATTGGTGTTACTAAGTAGCTAATTACATGTACATCAGCTGCGCTGCTACTGCCTTAGCCAATACCATGGCTACAGTGGAGTATAACTGAGTACTCCACTTGGCCGTTGTCCCTTTGCCTTAATTCTGAGGAAGACAGCGTGGAAGTTGTGTTTGGAATCTATTGCAACAGCTGTATGTAGACGAACAGTAATATATTGTATGTAATGCCTAGTGGAGTTGGTCTAAATGTGAGTGCTGCTGTTATATTTCTGAACATTGCTACTTGTGCAGGGTTTGCCTGTACCTAATACTTCTGCATATGTTTCAGTCTGGCCAGGTTGTTTGACCAGCTCAAGGCTGCATAGCTATGCATATAATGTTAGGGGGTTTACAGTGTGCTTACTAGACATATTTAGTTTGGTGTTACTGTGTATCATACTGTGCTAATAATCAGTACTCAGTAAAACTTCCTGGTGTATGAACCTTTCAACCCTCTGAAACAGGATTAGTTCATACAAGCCCTGTTACATCAGCAGCTGTTCAATTGTATAACGGCAACTATTTCACATAGGGCCATGTTAGTGTCTCTATGTCCAGGTATGTTAAGGATTCAGCAGATGTTGTACAGTAGTTGCATAATTGGTTATGGTATGACAGTATGTATTGATGTAATTATTTTGCTTGAGGGTTAGATGTTGGTGGGTGTACATAGCACATGCAGGTGTGTAGGAACCCCTTTTATACAACATCAATGTGTGTGTGGGTGTTCTTTCCCTATGTGAACACCTATCCCTTAGTGGACTAATACTATGGTAATTGCAGGCTGATTCATTAAGGCACTATTAAATGCTTCCTGTATAGCATGCAGGTACTGTTAGTCCTTGAATCCTTTTGGCAATACATCGGAATGTAATAAAAATTGGCAAAATGAAAGCTGTCTGTGTAATTCTGTCATGGATATTTGCAGTCATTGCAGTTGTGTTGGTGACTGTGTCTATAGAACATATTTGTAATAGTGTATGGGCATGACATATACATATGTTGTGTTCATATTGTTGGGGGGTGGAATGCGTGATTGCTATGGTCCATGTTATACTCAAATATGACCACTTCAGATGCTGTCTATAGACAGGTATGTATGTGTGTGTGTGTGTATATATATATATATATATATATATATATATATATATATATATATATATATATATATAGGTATATATATATATATATATATATATATATATATATATATATATCTTCTTCTTCTTTCAGCTGCTCCCGTTAGGGGTCGCCACAGCAGATCAACTGTTTCCATTTCTTCCTGTCCTCTGCATCTTGCTCTGTCACACCAACCACCTGCATGTCCTCTCTCACCACATTCATAAACCTTATCTTAGGCCTCCCTCTTTTCCTGTTACCTGGCAGCTTCATTCTTAGCATCTTTTTCCCAATATACTCTGCATACCTCCTCAGCACATGTCCAAATCTTGCCTCTCTGGCTTTGTCTCCAAACCTTCCAACCTATATATATATATATATATATATATATATATATATGTGTGTGTGTGTGTGTGTGTGTAGATATATATATATATATATATATATATATATATGTGTGTGTGTGTGTGTGTGTGTGTGTGTGTGTGTGTGTGTGTGTGTGTGTGTGTGTGTGTGTGTGTATGTATATATATATATATATATATATATATATATATATATGTATGTATATATATATATAAATATATATATATATATATATATATATATATATATATATATATATATATATATATATAGATATATACATTATTGCATACATTTATCTGTACCTCCACAGATGTGTAGATGTTTTAACCTATCTATATATCTACATATATATGTAGACCTGTATATATCGACATGTCTCTATGCATCTCTCTCTCTCTCTCTCTCTATATATATATATATATGTATATATATATATATATATATATATATATATATATATATATATATATATATATAAGCATACACCTTTAATTGGGTACATGGAGGGTTGTCCTATTTCAACACATTCCTCAGTTTTAGGTACATCCCAGGTAGCTTAGTGTTAGGTTACTCTGAGGATGGAGTACATGGTTGCGGGTTCTACTCCTGGAAGGTGTTATTATTTTACCTCTCAGAGTAGGCACTGGTAGCGAAAGTGTGAATAATGCACATTTACATGGTTGTGAGCAGGTTTGTCCGTGGTCTGTGTGACATTAAGCAAAGGTCAAACGTGTGAAGCTCTTCTCCATCTATCGTGTTTCAGCGCAGCTTACCGTCGTGCAAACATGTGGAAACCCGCTTACAACTGCTTAAGAGTGCTTTAATCTACATGCATCCAAAAGCCCTTATTCTGGCCCTCAAAATAACCTAATAGCCCTTGCAGGTCTTGAACGTGGGACCATGAGCACCATAGTCACTGACTTTACCACTAAGGGATCTGAGATTTGTACGAATGTTATGGTGTTTAGAATATACATTGTACTACAGACATTCCTCACTACGGAAAACAAATGTGACATTCAGTTGGTGTACATATGTCTGCTCCATGTTAATGTTCATATGTTTGTGAAAGTAGGTGTTGCAATGTGACATGACAGGGTGTATTATGAATGAGTAAGGTTCTTGCTTTGTGTCCTTTTTATATTGTCCCCATACTCCATGTATGCCCCTTCAGTTTACTTATTGGACATCTGACCCAGGCCCTCCTTGATGCATGATTGCATTACCCATCATTCCTCCCCCACCCCAATCTTCACATACACAACAACTACCCCTTCTATAGCGAATTAGGTTAATATTAATTGTTATAATACCAGAGCTGCATGTGTTTTGTGTACACTCCAATTCCTTTGGAGTGCTTCTGTGTCACAAAGTGTGTTCATAGATGTTTATATATATGGCTATTGATGTAACTGCATAATAAATATATATATATATATATATATATATATATATATATATATATATATATATATATATATATTGTATTAGTTTGTAACAGTAATATATCTGTAGACTGGAATGTGTTGGTTCACAAACTACTGTACATTACAATTTACTGTCCATATGTACAAAAGTCACTGTCCCATTTGTGTTCATTACAGTGAAATGCATATGGTATAAGGTGTACTCTCAAGACCATGAAACATGTGTACACCTCGGATGACTTAGTGGTACGTCCCATGACTATAGTGTGCATGGTCCAGGGTTCGACTCCTGTGATGCTTTACAAATGTTTTTTACTGCAGAATAAGGCTCATTTATGCAGTTGTAAGCATGCTTAAATGTGTTTGTGTGACATTATAGCAGCAGTTAAACAAACTTTGTAATGTATAACCTGTGCGCGCAAACACGGCCCTCATCCGCTAACTACTCTGGATATATACATGTCAGTGACGTAAAATCTCACTATGTGCTGACATAACATTACATTCTCTGTTGACTGTACTCTCCTGCACACATGGGTGTATATGGGTGATTCGAATGTTTATTATATAGACGATTACTACCTATATATGCAAGCTGCGGTTAAGGTATACTTTTGCACATGATAAACATCCCTGCCTTTATCGGTATTGTAACCTCGAATACACAGATACTATGCGGATGCTGTAACCATTACACTGTTGACATTAATGTTGCTTCCGCCTATTTTCTATTTAGATGATTTCTATGTGTAAGCTAGGCAAAGCAAAGGGTGGGAGCCCCCAAACTCACTGAGCTTCACATACTCTTGAAATAACAACATATAACAAATGTACTGTGAGACAATACATTACATTCCTAACTACATTAGGCATAGCCCCTCACTGACACACTTCAAGGGAAATCTTGTTGTGTTAATGGGTAAAAGACTATACACCCCTGGGATCATGTGTCCCAAAACCATATAGCCAGGTGGTGGGGGAGCCTGTCCAGTTTGATAGCCGCAAGACCTGTTGGGGGAATTTAATGGTATTGAATTGCCACATTAACATGCCCTCTTTAGATCACTAAGTGCCCCTATCACCCTCCACAGCTTCCAGCTTCCAGCAACTCTTCCTGGAATTGCTTCATTGGCTATGCTTGACAGCGGCTCAGGTACTTAATCAATAGTGTGGGGAAGGCCAACACACTGTTGCTTTGCTTCTAATTGCCCTTGGGCAGATAGGTAGTAGGCTATCTGTGAACCTCTAATGTTCAGGCCATCACAGCCATAATATGTGAATAAACAGACCTTCAGATCACAATATATAGTGTGAACTCACCATGTATTCAGGAAACAGTTGAGTACAGCAAGAACATACACAACACTGATACTTAGTCACTCCAAAATCCAATCTTGGAAGCTAGAAGACTTGTATAAGTTTAAGGCTTTCTATTGCTTACCAGTAGGTTACCTAAAGGGGAGATGAAAAGCAAGCACAGATGGGGAACATGCATGCAATGATACCATATCAGCCTATGTGTCAGCCTTACACTTTTGAATACTGGCCAAGGCTATTGGCGCCCCCATGGTGCCTTATTTAGGACAGTCTCGAAGGTGAATACCAGCTCCATAAACAGCACAATAACAGATTCAATGAGGATTATGCTGCTCAACACCAGGGGTTGTGATCACAACATGCATGCACTCACAGCACTCCTCAGAATGGACAACATCAACATCTGTGTATTAACTGAAATCCATCTTAAGGCTCCTGAGAGCACACCAGCACTACCAGACTACAACCCATACCACACATTTCAGCCACAGAACATGGACTGACAGACATGGAGGGGCTGTATCCATATTCATCAGGGATACCTATACCTCCAGGTTAGTGGGGCAGCATACCTCTGTGATCATCCATGTGCAGCTAACATCAGCCACAACCACAATGTGGAATGTGGCCTGCTACGGATCACCCTCCATGACCCAGGACCTCCACTCCACCTACCTAGAGACAGTGGAGAACACGACAGTCCTAACGCACACCCTGGCATTAGTCAATGTCAACTACCATACCATTAAATGGGAAACGTACTCTGGTACTCACTTCCAGGACCACCGCTTCTGGAATGTATCACCTCATATGCCCTGTATCAGGTGGTAACCTCCCTAACATGGGGTGGAAACTACTAGATGTGTACATCACCAACATGGGCAACAGGTGCACTACAGTGGAGGTTAAACAGTCACTGGTTAGATCTGACCATGAACTGTTCACTGTTTCCACACCCTAGCATCTCCCATACCCATGGATACCACAGTGCATATCTTTCCTACAGCTAAATTTTCACTACTATTGACAGGGGTGGGGGGGTTTCATAGCCCCCACACTAAGGGGAAGCTCTGCTCAAGATACAGACAGATTTACAAATGCAGTCTATAAGCACCTACACAGATGTATGGATTGTGCCATCACTGGTAAACCAAGTCTCCCACCTTCTAGACAAAGACACAGGTCTGATGGACCTCTGCAATAAACAGGCTATACTGCAGAAGTAGGGCAGTGTTCCAGACACACAGCAAATCCTACGAAGGGCAGACATCCGTCACCACTATTAGTATGATATGTAGGTCCCTTATGACATCATCCAAGGCTAACATCAGCAGGAGAATACGCAAGGATTCAAAAGATAACCACAAAACCTTATTTAGCTATGTCAAGGATCTACGTGGTGACACACAGATTTGCACTGTGCCGGTGAAATATAGCACAAAATATGCTGACCCTACTGATATCGCCAACATCCTTGCAGATACATTCAGTGCATACTTCACCCCCTAAAGAGCCCACAACACTACCCAAAAGGTACAGTATCCCAACCATCAGAGACACACATGTGGAAATGGCCCTCTCTAACAGCAGAACACAGTGTCAATGGAGGCAGATGATGACCCAGACTGCATCTTGCAAACTGTACAAGACAACCTGCCCCCCACCTAATTAAACATTCCTACCTCAACCTCGCCACAGGCTACATGCCTATACAATGGCACATGGCAACGGTTATTCCACTCCATCAAGGTGAAATCACAACTGACCATAGTAACTACCACCCCATAAGCCTGACTAGCCTGGTCTGCAGTGGCATGGTTCGCATCCTCATGGCACTCATTAACAATGACATTGGTAACCTTCGAACACGTGACCCAACCCAGGTCAGCTTGGCTGTGTGCAGTTCATGCCTACTGAACCTGTTTGATGTCTTACATACAGTCACCAAGATGTTAGATGACGGGGGAGGTGGTTCACACATACTACCTGGACCTCACTAAGGCTTTTGACACCATGCCCCACTCAGGTATTATTGATAAACACACCAGCCTGTACATTCACCCATACATCACAGGTTGGGTTGCCAATGGGCTTACACACAGAACCTACATGGTATGACTAGCAGTCTCCAGGTCCAACTCTTGAACAGTTACGACTGGTGTCGCACAGGACTCAGTCCTGGGAGCCCTACTGTTTGGCATATACATCTCAGATGTACAGGCAAACACAGGTGGGCAACAGCAGACCATGTTTGGCAATAACTGCAAACTGGGAGCCATGATTGATAGTCCAGCTGACACGGACATCCCTCAAGGGGCCTCACAGAGAACGTCACAGGGTGCCAATGACATGGCCAAGTGCCACTAACTGCATGGTCATTCCATTGTGGAATTGGCACCCACATATTAACACATGAGCAGCAGCCACTTTAATACAGACAAGGTAATGGGGTATCTGGGGACTAAGGTAGATAGTGATCTCCCCAATCATATCTCCACAGTAGTTAGGACATCCTTCTATGTAGGCCATTTGATTACTAAAGGATTCCCATCTAGACATACTGGGGTTATAGTGCCCCTTTACTCATCACTCATCAGTCCCATCATAGGGTATAATAACCCATGTGGGATGTACCTCAGAGGACACGTCCAACAGCTGGGGGGGTCCACAAATGTACCTCACCAAGGGGAATACTGGCCTCCAACATATGGCCTATGCAGCCGGATTGAATAAAATCCTGCTTTACTAAGTGGCATCTCATTTACCCAGAGATGATCTCCACTGGCCAACACAGTCATGTTGAACTCAGGCTTGATGGATATGCTCCACCTATGGGAATCCATGTCACAGTGAGCCACACACTGTAGTGAGCTGAACTTGCCACAACAATAATCGGAAGATGCTGGAGGGACAGCTTCCTTTCACAGACACTCCCCATACTTTGGAACAACATCCCTAGCTGCATTATACAGAGCCCCTCACTAACACTCTGCATAAGAAACCTTGAAGGGTGGATAAGGAACAGTAGATGCACACCAGGGATCCCGCCATTGGCTCTGCTCCACAGAGGGATGGTTATTGAATCAATGGGGTGGCAAAAGCTGACACATTTTGGCTGACCTTATGAATGGCCTCTGGCAGTTGGCCAAGCATTAAGACAAACTAAACAAACTGATTAAAACTGATAAGAACGGGCGAAAAACTGAGCAAAATCAAAGTAGTATTAGGATATTCCTAATACTACTTTGATTTTGCTCAGTTTTTCGCCCGCTCTTAGCAATTTTAAGCAGTTGGCCAAGTACCTACCTATGAATCTATACATACAGTATCTGCATATGCTGATAGCTTAATTTACTGTTCAGGTGTTGATTTACCTTGTGCCAATGGCTGTTGTGTGTGCAATAGTTGAGGGCTGCCTATGTTGGATGCACACAGTAGACTGCCTATACATGGCAATTTACAGGTAGTCTTGTGTGTGTGTGCCATCCATTTTTACTGTGTGTGCAGGTGGAGAAAGGTGTCACTCCCTAGGTGCCTACACTGTCAGTGTGTGTGCTATATGTTCCCTCTTTACAAAGGCATGGGCATACTGGGCATGCCTCAGTCTGCCTACTGGGGCTGGCTCAGGGTGTTTGTCGTCTGAGTACCTCTGTGCCTGTGGGGCCCTTGGCAATGGTGGTGGGCTGTGAGGTCCTTCACCATTCTGTCCCTGCTGCAGCTGTTTCCACAGGACCATATTGTGTAGCATGGCATACACTATGAAGATGTGGCACATGTGCCTGGAGAGTACTGCAAGGCTCCACCAGATATGTCCAAGCAACGGAACCATGATTTCAGCATCCCAAACACACGCTCTATGAGGATTCTAGTTTGTGCTTGTGCCTCATTATGACATTCCTGCATGGGTGTGTGTGCATTTCTGATGGGAGTCACCATCCTCAGTTCCAGTACATAGCCAGCATCCCCCACCATAGCCATCATCCCCAATCAGGTGGCCATTTGGGATGTCTCCCCTGGAAAATAACTGATACAGATGTGAGACATGCCAGATGTGGGAGTAGTGATAGCTTCCAGGGCTGCCACCACACACATCCATGATAATGCCCTGGGCATTGCACACGACCTTATGGTTTATGTAGAACCTACCCTGCTCACCGGGTGGTGGCTTGATGTGTATGTGTGCACAGTCTATTGTACCCAGTACCTCCGGGTATTCTGCCACATGGTGGAAGAGACGCATATTGCTGGCCAACTCCTCCTGCATTCGGGGGGGATGTATATGTGCTCCTTGGCATGTGGTAACATGGCATCCAGGAACTGGTGTAGTACCCTGGATGCTGATGCCTGTGAGATACCCATGATATCCCCAGTTGGTCTTTGAAAGGTACCTGCAGCTAGTATTCTCAGGCTTACATATACCTTCGTATCCACTGGGATGGGTTCCCCTCTGTTTTGTCTGGCTCTGAGGCGTTGCTGGCAGAGCTACACAAGTTGCTGCAGGGTGTCCCTGTCCACCCTGTAATGCTCTACTATCTCCAGATCATGTAGCCCCTGGTAGGTTACCCTGGGTCTGAACACTCTCCTCCTCATCTGTTGCCTGCGGTGGTTGTGTGCATCATCCTCCACACCACCTTCAGTCTCCAATATATGCTGGTGGATCAAAGCTATGGCAGCCCCTAACATGTACATAATAAAAATTCCCTGTCTGTATACACCATTGGTTCAGAGTGTATGGGAATACACAAATGTGTGAGGTGCTTTCACACTTTATAGTATTGTGCTATGGATGCTGCTGATGTAAGTGGGTGTGTATGAGCTATTCCAACTGCTGCGTGTCTTAATTATGGGTTTTGCAATGAGTACTGTGAGTGTGGGGCCTTTACTGTGGAGATCTACTTGCCTGCCTTGATTAATCTGTTGCCCTTTAATTCACTTTTAGACCTGGATCCCCTCCCATTATCAGGCATGCATCCACCTGCCGTCTTTCTTGTTTTGTACTTTCCCTACCCAGTCATGGCAAAATGTGCCTTGTAGCTGATATACTGCATATCACTTTTGTTCTACTTTGACACTTTGCTGTTTTCTTTGCAGTACAGCCCCTCCCCTTCCCTGTTCTGCAGGTAGATGCTTGCAGCCTTGTTAGCTGTTGTCAATGGCCCACTGTAGGCTCCTAGATGTTAATTAGTCATTTGTACTCCAATTTTACTGCTGCAACATTTCCCATATTTCTTTCCTATATTCTTCCTGTTTCAGCTGCAGTGTGCGCCGAGCATACCCGTTTCCTGGGTTGACGCGTTTTCGTCTCCGTTCACATGCATACTCAGTTACCTTATGTACTCTCAGCTAAGCATAGCTATGGGCAATTCGACACACCCCTATCCTGCAGCTTTGCCTAGCTAGGGGCAGACCGGTTAAGCAATGTTCCAATGTGCTTACAGCAATGGCGACACACCCCTCTCTTGATGTCATCTTTATCTCAAGGGCTCACCTCGGTGTTATAACGCTATGCTGTGAGGTGCATCCTTACACCAGTGGGGAATCTGTGATTCACTATTACTCCTCTCATTTGCATGGCATTGCCTACTAATACCTAGCTACTGCACATAACACTGTCACTGCCCCTTAGCAACCCTTGCGCCATGTGTATGGTGCAGCATGCCTGCCATTGACTATTATGGGGAAATCATGATATGTGTTTCATTCTGGTTTTATTCTATATTTTTATATATTCCTTGCAATCCATTTTGTGCACCGCTGCCCTGCGCTTCCATGTCACGATAGTGCGACTATATATATTAAATGTTAATTTTATATTTTGTTCATTTTTTTTATGCCAGTGGCTATATATTTAACCATTGGCATATATTAACGATATAATACATGTGTTTGGTTGGCTGTCATGGCTCCGATTTTATGTTTGCAAAAATGTAAACCGTTTTCTACAGTTTACATTTCTGCATGCTTACACTATGCCTGCACCACTTCCTGAATTGTAACATACCTTAATTTGCCTGCTACACTGCTGCACATGGGGTAATTAGCATACAAGGCTCAGGAGTTGTGCGGGTGTACCATACGCAGGTAGTGCACATGGGAACAGCTCGTACCTGAATCGCTCGGCGGCCATCTTTGGTGTTAGAACACCAATGCTACGCCTGCACCTGGCACAATCTTCATGAATCTCAGGGGGTGTCTTCTGTGAGATTTTCTTACATCTATCCAGGCAGAGCTAAGTTTTTTTTTTCAAAAAACTGCCCTTGTTTTGAATTTATTTAGTGAACTGTTACTGAATCATTGAATTTACTGCTTATTCTGCATTTTAAACTGTTTGGTATTCCCATAACGTTGTAGTGACTTATTTTGCATTTTTTGGCTTAAATTACTTTATTAGCAGTAACTAACTAGCTATTTAAATTGCTGGGGCAGCGTTTCACTTAGTACACTTTTCTGTGTGTTTTTTATATTAAGTGAACCTAATTTATTTACCTAGTGGCAGTAGGTGGTAGCCTGGTCTATATGAGCATATAAATACACAGGAAGGGCTCTGAGTGTAGTCATTTATTGAATGGAGAGCATATTAATCATTGTTCTGTGCGTTTAGTGCCTGTATAGATGTGGCATGTTTGCACAGAGCAGCTCATGATTCAAGCAGGGGTTAGCAGTGCCCTATATTGTAGCAGACACATAGAAGGTACAATTTTCATATAGAACTCCTTATGAGTCTATATCCCATAATTTGTTTTATTCTAGAGAGATTACTTGGTGCATTGGGAAGCAACAGTTAGTTTGTGCATTGAGGCACTTAAATGCAGCCTTTCCGGGTTGAAAACTACAAAAAGAGAGGGTAATGTCAGCATGGTGGACAGCTTTAATTAGGACCAAGATTCCAGGTCTAGCAAGGAAGATTGCTTAGTATTAAGTATTTTGAATTAAATGTTGAACTCCTATTTGGTTAAGAGAGAGAGAAAAGCGGTCCTCGATACTGTGCCAAATTATCCATCCAGTAAGCAGTTTAACATGGACTAAGTAAGTGTTGTAGTAATGTACATTTCATTAACTCCATCCATCCCAAAAAAAAAAAATAAGGTGCCCAGGCCCAACAGGGAGTCAGGGACTGACTAGCAACCTGTGTGCTAGTGAGGCTGGCAAAGGGAGGAAGGAGTGGGTGAGTGATGCCAGCTTGTCCATCCATGGAAAGGGAGGTGGTCTGATCCACTGATAGAGAGTCTTGGCCATGGTATAGCCATCACTTTGTGCATAGAAGGGAGTGCATGTGTACAAGAACATCCCTTGGCCTTTGTACACAAGTGTACACATAAGCTTTGCAAGGGAAAAGTTAGAGACAGGAAGAGAAAAAGAGAAAAATATCCTTGACGGTTGTGTGGATTATGGATTATTCTCCCTGTGACTGGCACTTGCCTAAACAATTAAGGAACAACTGGTTTTATATGTATAAGGAGAAAAAGATGGGCTAGATGGTTAGCAGGAGTATGTCACAATCAAAAAAAAAAAAAAAAAGTCCTCGATCCTCACAAGTTATGCTGTGGGAGAGAGGTGCCAAGGCTTGTTATATCAGTGTCATATGCTCAGTGTCAAGCCTGTTTTGGATAACATCTTCAGAGGACATGAGCTATTAATGTTATCTGAGAGACCACAGAACTGTTTCTAACTGTGAATTAACAAGATCGACAGTTCTTTTCTAGATAAAATGAGAACAATTACCTATACTACAATCAAAATATATGTATGTCTAAATATCTATAACTATTAATATTTTTTATATAGATATATATATATATATATATATATATATATATATATATATATATATGTGTGTGTGTGTGTGTGTGTGTGTGTGTGTGTGTGTGTATGTATGTATTTATTGATTGACTGCCTAATTTATAAACAGGGAGTGTCCAACTGGCCACAACGTCCCATTTCAGTGGAGGCCCAGAAAGGAAAGCTCCGCAGACACAGTTATTATTTTACTCATATGTTTTTCTTCTGAAGTGCGTGAGGCAAGGTGACAGCCAGGCATACTATCTACACTCAAATTAGCACATTCATTTTCTGAACAGGTCTCACAGACACTGTAGCTCACTAAGGCTAGAATGGTTGATCTCTAGCTGTATAAACCAATGCTTATAGTAAGGCTTTGTGCATAATATGCTTAGGTAGTTTATATTTCATTTCGAACAAGATTGTGGTAGAACTGTAGGAGGAAGAAAGAAGAAAAATATTAGATTATACATTCCCTTATTGAGACAACAGATGCAAATGCTGATATATACATTTCTGATGTGTTGTGGGACAATAATAAGAGGGAATAAATATAAAATGTAATTTTCTGCCTGCACTCCTGTAAAGACAGCTTTTTAACTCTGTGACTATACAACAGTGCTGGGATCCTAGGGGATTTTTTACCATGATAATTCATTTATTTTTACCAGGACATGCTATGTGGTGCCATTAATCCTGCAGAAACTGTCACAAAAACATAAATGTTAGTTTTTAGGCCTTGGGGAAAATAGACATTTCACCTGAAACAAGGGATACTAGAACCGATCTGTTCCAAGTGTCTTTCCATGTTCCCACAAACTACATGTTTTTATCATTTCCTTTTACAGTCACTGATGTCAAACTGTTTAGTTTGTCAGATTATTAAACTATTATTGTTTGGAGTAGAGTTTGTTGCCAGGGAATGAACAGACCCTTGGCATCAACCAATGCACTTCTTTACTCACTGCTGGCACACATTTAGTTGTTTAGGAGACCATCCAAGTTACACTAGCCTTCCCTTGATTGATCTGTGCAAAGCCTAAGATGTTATGCAACAGCCCTTTCAAGATTTTCAGTAACAGAGAAGTGTATCATTCATATTTTGACAGCTGCAAAACTTCAACATTATTCATTAAGCCTGTACTATATATCAAAGGACTAATAGATTTGCAAAGAGGAGAGGTTAGGAGGCAAGTTACATTGATCTGGTAAGAATTGTAGTTTGCCTTCCACTTTCTCTCTTTGATTGCTATTTTTTTTCTTCTACTCATGAAATAAAATGTATGTCTTTCATAATCCTTACGTTACTTATCGCTTCTTAGGTTAACACATTCTCACTTAGAAAGCAATGCTTTTAACTTCTGTCATGTGGTCAGTAATGGGCTACCTCTATCTATAAACAGTGTCAGATGGTGTCTCACACATTGCACTTAAGAAACCTTACCCCTGATAGTGCCTTGACCTTCACGGCCTTGCAGGCTGGGCGGCTTGTGTGACGCTGAACAGGGATTCATCAAAGGAATTACGCGTCAGATACTGTACTGCTGACAGCAGGCCGACAGCAGTGCTGGGTGGGTGGGGGGGTGGAGGGTTGGTTAATGGAAGTAAATGGGGCATGTAGAGATATCTGACTTGGTATCAGAAGACAGGATACTGTGCCTGAAAAAAACTGTGGAATGTTTCTATTTATTTGCAATTTACTCTGTGATTACAAACACTTTTAGAAGCAACCAGATTATGTGGACAGCTGATTCCTGTTTAATAAATATGACACCATGCTTATTTATTTGGGGGGGGGGGGCGACTTCTGTTTACTTTCATAAATGATTTCTTCAAGAGTGAAAAAGCATAGTATTAGTACCAGACTGCATGTGTTTTTGTTTCTAGTGATTAAATGTTAGGAATTTTCCTGATAGCTTTTGGGTTTAAGTGTCAGCATCTGTGGAAAATAATAAATACCTTTAGTTAATTTTTTCTTTTTGAAACTTAGCTGCTCTGTTTTTCTTAATTTTAACTTTTACTGAGGATTGTTTACAGAGCATGTATAATGAAAACATGTGGAAATGAAGGAGTGAGTTATTGTGAGGTTTGAACCTGCTTTAACAGTTCCAAGTCCACTAAACATTTTTGTATGAATGATTTTGATCCTTCCATATGTGGTCTGATTAGCATTTTTTATTTAGTTAGTTAACTGGCAAATCCCAACCATAAGAGGGAATGCATACATGCATTAGGATTTTGACAAATGTGGAGGCAATATTGCTATTTGAAAGGGGCCAGTAAAATATTGCCTTAAATTTGCAAATTAAACAGGAAACTTTTAGGCATAGACTTTCTGAAGATATTTTATAATTTTGATTGCAGTTTTCTTTTGTACCAAGTCATTTGCAAACATTAAGAACTTTCTATTCTTTCATTGACTTATGCTATACCAGATGGTAAAAAATGGATCTTGTTTTGCTCCTAGAGTACAGAATGCTAAAAACAGAAGTTCCACAGAATCATCTTATGCTCATACATGTATACAGATGCACACACACAAACATAAAACCACACACACGTACAAATAACATAAAATAAATCTAGGACAGAGGTGACAAATGGCAACCAGAGCAATTTTTCTAATTTTCAAGTATGTGTATAAATGATAAAATAATAATAGTATGAAAAAGCAAGCATTATTTACAGCTTGCATTTTCAAATGACCTGCATTTCTCTTGACAATAACAGTTTTGGGTAGTAACACTATTTACCTCAGTAAAAGCACATTTATTATATATTAAACTAGATTTTTATTTATTCAAAATTTGGCGAAATGTTCTTTTTATGTAAGGTTTATTTGTAATAATGTTAGTTTAAACCTTTTAACAGATAATATGTGAATGTATACCATGGCAACATGTCTTATGCAATTTGGGTAAAGTTTCTTATAATGGTCTTTGCCCCTGCAGACCTCAATTTGTTTATTATGATAGTAACCCATAATTTCAGAGGATGGCCCAGCATGTGAACACAGTTCTTATCTGCTGATAGTGACTGCAGCTCCCAACTATTCCTTTCATAGGAATAAAGAGCATTCAGGAAAAAAATAGTGCTGTGGGAGGTAAAACGTAACACAATCACTTCTATAAAACATTTCTACCTTCAGGAAATGTGACTAGATACAACTCTAGAAATGCCCCTAAATTAAACGTTTTTGTACATAAGTATGATTTGTAAGTATGCTGTTTCCCTCTTCATTGAAATATTCTGTAAGACCCTTCTCTGTCCTGAAAACACATCTCCCATGTCTGTTTTAAGCCCACAAGATACAGGGTCCTCAGCCATCCTGCTTAAGTTTCTGTGAGAAAACAGTAAGTATCAGGGATAAAAGGTAATGAGGACAGCTGGCCTGATAACTACCGGTACTGCATGAAGCTTTGGTAAACCCTCCCCACCAGTGTGTATGCTTATGAATTTTTGTGGTCAGCATGCAATGAGCCTTTGGGATACACTTACACCTCCAACTACTTCATGATTAATAGACTTCCCCAGTGAAAGATATTGCTGAGTGAACCCGGACTTCACATGAATTCACATG
>NC_056727.1:414717092-414819592 GCF_019279795.1 Protopterus annectens | reverse complement strand
ATGAAGAAAATTTAGAAGATAAATAATTACAGACTGTCAAGCAGACAAGTGCAGAATGTGTGAATTAGTTTAGTTGTAGGCATCAATGGAAAACTATGAAAAATCTATGTCAAGGATAAAAATGACCAGATTAGGAAGAATATGGAAGTAATAGAAATGTAATGGGAATGCAGGGATATATGACTTGGGATCTCTCAAAGCAAAATGAACTGTAGATTGTAAGATCGGGGGAATCCAGTCATAAACAATATAAGAATGATCGTGAACCCTGTTAATGCTTCTTCTGAGATTGTACTGTATACTGCAATTGCATAACGAAACACTATTAGCCTAACATTATAGGAGACCCCATGGAGGATGGTGGACAATAAAATTATTGCTAAAATCTTTGTTGTACTTTATCTTTGTTGTACTTTATCTTTTCACTTCTGCAGTCTTATAAACTGCATAAAAATGACCTTTGACATTTTAAAAAAGATGTTGCAAATGCAATGTGTATCTCTGCTGAGGAACTGCCAGTTAAAGTTTTGTGTAGGAAACAAATTAATTGCTCCCCTGCCGAATGAACCCAAACCTCATACCAATCAGACTAGTGTCATGTAAATCTAAGCTTATTGCCACATTCGCCTTTAATGTTTTTAACAAGGATCACCATACTGTAATATACAGACAACTGTAAATAGAGAAGGAATGATAATCTTCTAACAACATACAAAGCTTCTCAAGGAGTTGTGGCAGCCTCTTTTATTGAAGAATATGCCAAACATTTTAATTATGGAGCTGTGTTTACAGTAGTGATCCCATAAACACCATTTCTGGACTTCTAATCTGGTTCAGTGATAATGAAGAGACAGAAGGCAGGTATACTACTTAATACGAAGAATGAATGCTCTCAGTAATTTTACATACCTTTTTCACGTCTGAAGTGTAAAGATGCACTTTGTACCTCTCTGCACATTCAAGCTAGCTACTAGGCTTGTAGAAATTAGGAAAATGGGTGGACTTTCTCCATAGTAGACTTTGTAGGTGTACATTTCTGAGCATAATTCTACTCAGGGTCAGCAGGCTGTGGGCTCCATTTCCACACCTGATTCCAGTCTGCTCTCCAGTCTTACAATCAATGTAGATAATGTCTCAAGTGCCCTGTAATGCTAAATGAGTCTTCTGCCTGAAACTGCCACAGTGCTTCTGATTTCTAGACCTTTCCATAAAGACAGGTTTGGCTGTAGTGGAAAAAATATTAGCCTGCAATTAAAAAAAATATATAGCTTACCTTTGTGACTGCAGAGTTTCAGAGTGCAGAATATTTGAAATTTGACTGTGTCGTCTCATGCACATCTTGTATACTTTGCAAGTAGTAGGACATTTGTCTGTATTAATTAATACTGGAGTAGTATCCAACACATGAATTCCTCACAACAGTGAAATATTTGATTTGGTTTTTGAGGATGGTTCTTTGCATGAATGAGAGCAAAAATCTAAGGTATTTAAATGTGTAATGATTATGGTGGGTATCATTGTGGAAATCATTAAAATATAAATAAACTCTGTAACTAGGTAGTGAACTTTTTCTTAACAGAAAAACTATATTTGTCGATTTAAACAAGTGCAGCCTAGAGACGTACAAGTGACAGTAGGCTTCCAGGTCTCAGCTGCTATTAGGAAACAAAGGATAAGTTGAAGCAAAATGTGGGCCAGTTAAGTTAAGCAAACAACTGTTTGATAAGGATAGGAAGCAGTGTTGTAATGCATGATTAATGCAGCTGTTAAAACAACATTGGTAGGTTCAAAACACTGCATACAACAAAGAACATCAGTGAAAGCTACAAAGGTCTGAATTTTAATGCTGCTCAGATAGTGTAGAACAGTCACAATTAATGGTTCACACAGTAAAAAGTATGACTGTATCTTAAACTTCAAA
The DNA here is from genome assembly GCF_019279795.1 of Protopterus annectens. Classification (NCBI taxonomy): domain Eukaryota; kingdom Metazoa; phylum Chordata; order Ceratodontiformes; family Protopteridae; genus Protopterus; species Protopterus annectens. The sequence continues at coordinate 414,817,671 of NC_056727.1, read as the reverse complement.
TCACTTTCTGAATTGTATCTTCTAACCTGCATTTTAATAAAGATTTACTGACCAGCAAGCCATGAAAGCTTTGTTTGAAACTTATTCTGAATTTAAGAGGTAGCTAGAAGATATGCCAAACTGTCAAGATCACATAGAAAAAAATGAAGGTGATAGAAGCCTGTTTATGAGCTGTGGAAAATGTTTTGTTTTAATGTATAACTTTTGGGGTATTTGTATGAGGTATTGTACTGTGGTGTATGACTGCTGTTGGAAAACACAAAGGAAGAGGAAACAGAAGAACAAAGAAAATAAGAGACAAGCAGCATAAACAGAATGGCAACATAAAATAAAATATCATAAAATGATAACTTTGATGGCTTCTTTTGCAAAAATAGACATTGAATAGGGCAGCTCCCAATGTCCCAAGGCAGGATTACTAACCACATTACCAGTTCAGTTTACCAAACCTTTGCAGGTTTTGTGTGTGTGTGTGTGTGTGTGTGTGTGTGTGTGTGTGTGTGTGTGTGTGTGTGTGTGTGTGTGTGTGTGTGTGTGTGTGGAGTGTCTGTGTGTCTGTTTTTGTGCAGGCAATATTTTGGGAAGGAGATGCATTAGTGAATTAAATATACACAGTGATAGCTTATATAGGTTCATAAGTGTTTACTAGGCTAATGACCACAAGGGCCTTTTTAAGCCTAGCCATGCATCCCAAATCTCTGACAAGTTCTGATACCCTTGGTAAGTGTAAACAGGGGTTTGGGAGATTAACCATTTACAGGTTACCTGTGTCCATTAGAGACATAGGTGCCAAACCAGGGATGAATTGCCAGTTTCCCATCCAATTGTCTAAGTTGCACTTAAATTGGGTTAGGGAGGAAATCTGCTTCATGTGGATGAGGAACCTGTTCCATAGATGCGGTAGTCTCTGGGATACATACCCATCTCTCCAGCAAGATCTATTTATATCACAGGCAAGGTTTAAGTCTTTAGAACTAATAAATTTGGTGCTGTTTGTTTTGTGAATGTGCAGGAGGTCCATCAGAGTGGGGTCTGACAACACCTTATATGCCAGGCATAGATCTTCATCAAAAGCCTGTAAGAGACAGAATACAGAGACAGGGTCATGACGTGGTCTGCATAGGACATTTTCTTTATGCCCTATACTCTTTTAGTGAGGAACGTCTGTGGATGTTCTAGTTGTTGGATATGTCTGGTTAGGAACATACCAAAGGGGGCATTGTACTCAATGATAGGTCTGATGAATACCGAATACAATAGAACAATGACCTCCTTGGAATTAGATGCCATACCTTTGTTTATAGGTTGTACAATATAGAATGATTTCCTCACCACTCTAGACACATGATGGTCAAAGATTAGATTACTATCTATGTGTGTCCCTAAGTCCCTGACTAGTGAGTCAACTCTAAGGAGTGTGTTTTTCAGTATGATAGTTACCAAAGATGGATGACTTCCCAAAGGATACTATTATGCATTTCTTGGCATTTAGTTTTAGTCCACAGCTCTGACACCAGTTGTTTGTCTGTGCCAGCCCTTCCTGGAGAACATTTATGTTATTGTGAGATTCAATGACAGATAATCATCTGCAAATTTAGTGAGCTAGAGACCACTGACCTTGGCCTTGACTTCTCAGAAATAAATGCCAAAAAGAAGCAGTCCAAGGACTGATCCCTGAGGGACTCCACTTCTGACTGGCCTCTTTGTAGAGGTGGATTCCCTAATTCTAACTTCCTGGGTCCTTTCTGTGAGTCAACTGGTTATCTCCAGGGTGGCATACAGGTTTGTACCTAATCTCTAGAGTTTGTCAACAATCCTTGAGTGGGGTAGTGTGTCAAATACGTTGGCCAGGTCAAGGTAGGCAGTGTGAACAATTTTGCCCTCATCTATTTGCTTTGGTGACCTTCTCAAAGATGTCCACCAGGTTGAGTAGGCATGATCTGCCTTTGATGAAACCAAACTAGGTTGAGTCCATTTTCTGAAGGTTTACTGTATCTTTATTGGTCATCTTCATGACAATTCTTTCCATGGCTTTACATATAAGACTAGTGAGACTTATGGGTCTGTAGCTTTCAGGATTTGTAGATGGCTCACCTTTGTGCAGAGGAATGACTGTTGCCTTTTTCCATTCTTGAGGCACAAAACCTTTTTGGAGGCTACAGTTAAATAGTAATTCTAGAGACCCTGATAGGTCATGTTTCATGCTATTTATAAGGCATCCTGGGATATTGTCTGTGACCACTGATGCAGTGTTCTTGGTCTTAGTGAAAACATTAAGGACCTGTTCCCTAGTGATAGTAGGGGGAGTTATATTTGATGATATTTCCTGAGGGAAGGTTGAGGGGGAGAGAGGACTAAGGCTGGAGCTGAATTTATCAGCCAGGAGGATTGCTATACCTTCTGGCTCAGTATAGGTGGCTCCATTTACAATGAGCTCTGCACACAATTGGGTATTATCTTTGAGGTTGCGGGCATAGCTAAAGAATGCTTTGTGGCTGTCCTTGGCCTGGGAGGCCAAACCTACCTCAAATTCTCATTGGTAGACTTTATTTGTCCTCTGAGTTGCTTGTTTAGTTTGATGAGAGTGATTTTATCCTGCCAGCTGCTGCGCCTCGTAATCTTTGCCATGATTTTCTTCCTCCTGTTATACAAACTACTGATTTTCTGATTCCACCAGGGTGGCTTGCTTTTTTTAGTTAGTTCTGTACTTCTTCCTTGTGGGTACAGCTGCCTTTGTGCAGCTATTAACATGCTAGTACAGGGTTTCTTTGAAGAGTTCTGCATAGGCAGCAGTGTTCTCAAGGTTTATGGGGCTTGAAATTTGCCAGGTTCTCACTCAATAGCAGGAGATTAGCCTTAGAATAGTTCCTAAATATTCCAGGTTTAGCTGGGGTGCAGGTTTTATTTTTACTTCAAAGGAGACCATTTTGTGGTCTGACCTTACCAGCGAAAGCATTACAGTAGGAGGTAGTGAGGACCAAATCCAGTATGGTTGCACCCCTGGTTGGTGTATTGACTATCTGGTCAAGGTAGTTTGTGTTTACAAAATCCAGGAATCTCTGTGTATGTACGTTTGGTGTCATATAGGATTCCTAGTTAATAGTGGGGTAATTAAAGTCACCCATGAATATGATATTGGGTTGGATGGTTAGCATTTCTAATAAGTTTAAATACATGGTATGGGCTTCCTGGGTCATAGAGTGGGATCTATAGCTTGCAAGGAAGTGGTCTTCGATTTTGCCTTGGTGATTTGAACATGGAGCAGTTCAAGTGCATTGCCTGTTTGACCAGCCTTGAAAAATATTTATCTTTGCTGTAAACAGAGACACCTCCACCTTTAGTCCCTGCCTATGAAGTAGCTGGCCTAAATGTGTGGAAGGCATTATAACCTAGCACTGTCGGTGTGGTCTCTGCAGCTTTAAACCATGTCTCAATAACCACACAGACGTCAGCAATCTCTAGGATAAAGAGAGCTTCTAGGGAGTTTTTTGTTTAAACTGCTAACATTGAGCAGTAATACCTTTAGATTTTCTTGGTTTGGATTTGTTATGCCGGAAGTACTTTCAATTTGGCATTGCCTAAAAAAGACAGTATGGGAGAAGACAATGTTTTAGCTAATATTCAAAAGCCTAGAGGGGTGAAGGGCAGACCATCCCTGGCAAGCAGCATGGTCTCTTGACTATCTCCTTCCATGCTGACAAATATTGCACCCTCTTAGAATGACACCAGAAACTAAGCCAGTTATTAAAGTCTGGGATTGGAGGACGAGGCAACGTTCCAGTGGATCAAGACACGGAGGGTCAGGTAAGGAGGAATTTACCTTTTTCTGTTTTAGATCAGGGACTTGTTACAGTATTATTGTTTTTGTCAGGGAGATTTGCATGTGCAGATCAGGGAGAAAAACGATTGCTGTCTTGTCATAGATCAGGGAAACAGAATTGGTAGGCAGTTATTCTAGAAAAACTGTGAAAAGGTGTAAAATCATGGTACCAAGTGATAAAAAGGGTTACATAACAATTTCTAACTTAGCTAAGGCAACATGGGAAATCAGTGCACGAAAAGTTCTCGGGACCCGCCTTTAACCGAAGATGTGAAATATATGCAATTACAGTGTGCCGATAATGTTAGGTATTATACAAAATGGGTTGATAAATACCAATTTGACGGTAATTTAGATAAACCTTCACTTATTAAACTTGTTAGGCAACTTAAAACAGACACAAAAGGTCAGTTAAAAAAACAACGACAATTAGGAGTCCCTCAGGCACACAGGTGGCTTGAGGAAGCAAACCGCAGGGAACAAAAGACTAGAAGTTCAAAAGCAATGTTTTTAGATAAAGAAGACAATAACCTGGTAATAGCAACTGCACCTCCACCCCCTCCGCTTCCCTTACCAGAATATGAAGCGAGTGGACAAGCTGATCCACCTCCGCTATACCCAGCTGTTCCTGCAAAACCAAAACAGTTTGTCAGAGATCCTATCAAGACCAGGTCTTGAGCATGCAACTTAAAAGGGGATATTGAATTGTATATGAAATGAATAAAAATTCACAAGCTATGAGTGAAGAAGAGATATGTCCACTCATAGAAGTACCAAATCCACAGGCAGGACAGGCAGGACAGGACCCAACTCTTCTAGTGTATAGACCGTGGACACCGGAAGACATCCGGAAAGCCACAGAGGGAATTCCCCATCCAAAAGTTAATTTTAGAAAATTCTTAGAAGACTTACAGGGCATGAGGTTAAGTTACCATTTGAATGGAGAGGAAGTAGCGAAGGTAGTTAGACAAATCGTAGGTCCAGATTGGCACATGATCAGTGGCAACTGGAATCCCCGTGACGCAGAGCTTAGACCACTCCCACATAGCAACGCAGAACTGGACAACAGAGTGAAAGGTCTAACGGACCGAATCTCTGAGAAATGGAAGCCTGGGGCTGATTGGACTTGCATTAATCAATGCATACAGCAAGAAGGTGAAACTGTTGATAGATATTATGCCAGATTATTAGAATGTTTTAATAACCATTGTGGAATGCAGGTACCTGAAGACCGAACACATGATTCCTCATATGAGCAACAGTTAAAGAATGCATTTTTAAAAGGCAGTATTGCACCCATTAGCAGCTTTATTACAAAGCACATGGTAGATCATCGTACAAGTAGATTACAGTCATTACTTGAATATGCAAGACATGCCGAAAGGCATTTTAATAGCAAAAAGAAAAAGAAAACTTAAGTATTTGCAGTAGAAGATGGATGAGAAGTCTTTGTAATACAAACTGGGAAGAAGGGTAAGAAAAATATCCAGGGAAACAAACAATCTGATAAACGATCAGAAGACTTTGAAGAGAGGAAGAAAAGGGGGTGAATGTTTTAAATGCGGGAAAAAGGGACATTTGGCAAGGGATAGCAGGCAAAATAAAAAGGTAACCACAGAAGACAAGGAGGGTGAGGACTGACTATATGATAGTCAAGAATCACTGGATAGGAATAAACAAGAAAAGACAAAAGCGAATGTAGTAGAAGGGGTAGAGGATGTGACAGAAGAAATAGAGGATGTACATGAATTCACAGATAATGAAGAAAATGAAATTTTGGACTTAGCATTATTGAGCCTAGAGCTCTACTTAACAGACACGAATCTGGTAGAGGGGAGGGAAGTTAAATTCCTGTGTGACTCAGGGGCTTCACGGACCCTGATACATCCTTCCAAACTACCAGAAAATTCAGAATCACCTGACTACATTTTAGTGAAAGCAGCTGATGGACAGCTGTATTGGGAGCAACTCTCCCACAGCATAGCAATAACTGACCCAGTTTCAGGGATGACCCAGAAAAGCAAAATTGTTGTTTCTGCAAAATGCCCAGTGAATCTCTTGGGCAGAGACCTAATGCAGATATTTGGCATAGCCGTAGTTCCAACTATGCAGGGTATGGAAGCAGAGCGACAAATGGATACTTTTGTAGTGTGACCGGAGGGCGAAACATTTTATTGGTACAGCCAGGACTTAGTTACGACTGGTCCAGGGGCAGTAACCGAAGAACTGATGAACGTAGCCATCAGTAAATCCCCCTCCCTTGACACTGATAAACAGCATTTGTTGCATTGCACTCTGTATTACTGTAACAGACCAGGACCTGATAAAGAATATGAGCAAGAACTGTTTAGAAACCATGCTAATAGATTAGTATTACGAAATTTGTACTGGGACACAGAAGGAAACAGTGTAGTGAGCTGTTCATTGCCCCAGGAATTCCTAGCACTTTACAAATCTAATCGATTACCACATGTAAGTTTAACTAAAGATAGAAATTTGAAGTGGGCAGATCTAGGAGAAAAAGTCACAAGGTGGGAAAAGCAGACAGAGTTAGAACTTTCCGAACAGGGAGTACAAAAGCAGAAACTAAATTGGATAATGCAGACACACCCAGCTGTACACTTACAAGCAAGTGAGGATAGCTGAGTAGCACTTTTACTGGAGGAAGATGAAAAAGCCTTACGAGACATACCAGAGACTCTCTGGTCAGCAGGGAAATCGGATGCAGGACTTATTCGTACAGCAGGACCAGTTACTATTATGCCAAAATCAGCTTTTAGACCTTAAAAGAGACAGCATCCCTTGAGAAAGGATGCAGAAATGGGAATCAAACCTATAATAGCAGCCTTACTTAAGGAAGGAGTCTTGATAGAATCTCCTGATTCACCATGTAATATGCCCTTATTTCCTGTTAGGAAAGCAAACGGAGAATGGCGTATGGTCCAAGATTTACAAGCTGTAAATGGCGCAGTTATACCCAGGGCACCTACGGTGGCAGATCCACACACTTTATTGAATGATTTGAAACCTCAACAAAAGTATTTTTCTGTGGTAGACATTAGCAATGCATTTTTCTCAATACCGATGCACCCTGACAGCCAATATTGGTTTGCATTTACATTTCAGGGAAAACGGTATACATATACGAGACTACCACAGGGATTTTGTGAAAGTCCAACAATATTCTCACAAGAAATGGCAAGTAACCTGGTGGGCTTTATCCCACTGAAAGGCAGTCAGATTTTACTTTATGTAGACGACATTCTGCTGGCAGCCCCCACCCAACAAGAATGCAGAGAGGATACTATAGCATTATTACAATTTTTAGCCACTCAAGGACACAAGGTAAACAAGAACAAACTGCAACTTTGGAAAAAACAGGTCAAATACCTGGGATATGTAATATCCAAAGAAGGCAGAATATTAGATGAAGACAGAAAAACAGCAATATTACAAGCACCTAAACCAACTACCAAGAAGGAAATTATGTCCTTCCTGGGTACTACTAACTTTTCTCAGAGTTGGATTCCAAACTATGCCTTGGAATCTGCTCCACTGACAAATTTGATATTCAAAAAGCCGATGGCAGCACAAGATTTATTACATTGGACACCAGAAGCAGAATCAGCTTTCTGCAAACTGAAACAACTGATAGCTTCTTCCTTAGTTTTAGGATTACCAAACTATCATAAACGATTTTTCCAAACTGTAGATTGTAAGCAAGGTTATATGACATCAGTGTTAACACAACAGCATGGGGACAGACAACGCCCCATAGCTTATTATTCATCACAGCTAGTCCCAGTGGCGTGATCCTTGCCCCACTGTGTACAAGCAGTAGTCGCAGCTGCAATGGCAGTGCAGGCTTCAGCCTCAGTAGTATTGTTCCACCCTCTCACATTGAGAGTGCCTCATGCAGTCACGATTATTTTACTGCAAAAAAAAGTAGCATATCTTTCTCCTGCTAGACATCTTTCCTGTATGACTATACTGTTGAGCCAACCTCATATGACAATTGAACGATGCATGACTTTGAATCCGTCAACCTTGCTTCCAACCCCTGCAGATGGCAAACCACACTGCTGCCTGCAGGAGATTGAGCAAAAGACACTACCTAGAAAAGATCTTACAGATGTTCCCTTGGATGATGCCAAGGTGACATACTATGTGGACGGCTCGTGCAGGAGGGGTCCTACAGGACAGAATCTAGTGGGGTATGCAGTAGTTTCTGATACCGAGATTTTAGAAGCAAAGTCTTTACCACACAACTTATCTGCACAAGCAGCAGAATTGATTGCCTTGACAAGGGCATGTACCTTAGCAAAAGGTAAGAAAGTGAACATTTTTACTGACAGCCAGTATGCTTTTTCTACTGTACATGTTTTTGCGCAGCAGTGGAAAAATAGAGGAATGATAACATCTACTGGTAAACCAATTAACCATGCGCAATTTATTTTAGACTTGTTAGACTCTATTCAGTTACCTCAGAAAGTAGCTATTTGCAAATGCGTAGCTCATACCAAGCAACAGGATAGAATTTCAAAAGGTAATGCGAGGGCTGATACAGCTGCAAAACAAGCAGCTTCAGCTTCAGAAATGTTTCTTTTGAGTGAGGAATTACAACCATCTGAGATTTTAGACTTAAAAATGTTAAAAACAATGCAGACACTTACTACAAATGTAGAAAAACAAGGAGCAATCCTTGAGAAGGGGCTGTACATCTCCAAAGAGAGGAAACCGATTTTGCCATCTAACTTGTTTAGATATGCAGCTTTGTTGAGCCATGGGCAGTGCCATGTCTCAACAGGGGGGATGGTACAGTTAGTGAATCGAGTGTTTACAACGTATGGATTTACAAACTACACAAAAAAATTTTGTGCAGCATGCCATGTTTGTAACAAGCATCATGCACAAGGGGCATTAAAACCTAAGCAAGGGAGTTTCCCTACACCACCGTATCCATTCCATACTATTTGTTTGGATTTTATAGAGCTGAACAAATGCGAAAATAAGAAGTATTGCCTTGTCATTATAGATATGTTTTCCAAATGGGTGGAAGCTTTTCCAACTAAAAATCCAGATGCAGCTACTGTTGCAAAAGTCCTTGTTAAAGAAATTATTCCTAGATTTGGCATACCGGAAAAGATTTATAGTGACAATGGTACACACTTTGTAAATCAAACTATACAACAACTCAGCCGTTATTTCGGGATTTCGCTGAAAAATCATTGCGCATACCACCCCCAATCTGCAGGATTAGTAGAAAGGCATAATGGGGTTTTGAAAAACAAGCTTAGGAAATTGATTAGTGAGACACAAAAGAACTGGGTGCACTGTCTACCTCTGGTACTGTTGAGCATGAGAACTGTTCCAAATGCAAAAGGATTAACTCCTTTTGAAGTTCTGTTTGGGAGGGCATATTATACACCTCAATGGAAACCTTTCATGCCTGCAGAGCAGGAGGCTGATAGTTCACTTGCAGGGTATATGAGGCGAGTTTTGAATAACAAACTTTTGCAGTTAAATTCTGTTTCAGATAAAGAGAAAACCAGACCATCGGAAGCAGCAGTAGCCCCAGGCACGTGGGTCTGGGTGAAGGTTGTGAAGAAAAAGAACTGGAGTTCTCCGAAGTGGGAAAGGCCGTACCAGGTATTACTATCGACACCCACTGCAGTCAAGATTGCAGAGCGAGCATCTTGGATTCATTTGACACATTGTAAACTGGTTAAGAACTTTGAACTGGACAAAAACCTTGTTACTGTTGTACAACGAGAACAAAATGACCAGGTATAGAGCAAACAGAGATGCAGAACAACCTCAGAAAATTTGCATGATTGTTCTGATAGCTATACTGATAACATTGATCTTTTTGTTGTGGCCTTTCCTTTACTCAGCCACAAAAGTTGAACTGATCAACCGTGATGAGCTGACCATAGACTGGCACCCGAACTTTAACACTTATCAGGCAATTACACGTGTGTATGCTGAGACTTTTAATGTTTCGAATTGCTGGATTTGCACAGCCATACCAACAGCATACGGGGGGTTATTAATGACTGCAGTCCCCCTAGGGGTCAATGAGACCTGGGAAAATTTGGTTTATGAGACTGTAGCTATTAAAGCACATGATAAGGTAGCACTGTATTTGCCTATGACACAAAAGGGAATTGTATGTTTTTATAAGAATGACACAATTCAAGTGGGTTGGAGCAAGTGCAATGTGACTGTACATTACAAATGTTATACCAAAGCAAACAGAATGGATACAGTTTGTAATTCGAATTATGACTCATTTCTTGAGTCCATGCATAAGACTATTGATGAAGTACAACGTAATCCTGTACTTTTTAAGCAACTGTCTGTAATAGATAGAAAAATGTTTCATGCAGGGCAGCCATTTCGTAGTAAAGTAATTACTAAAGTAGAGGATTGTTATTTTGTGTGGTAAAAAAGCATATAAATGGTTACCTGAGAATTGGTCCGGCAGTTGTTTTTTGGGGTACCTGATTCCAGCCATACAACACACTGCAGTTTTGCCTCAGGGAAATATTCGAAATACCCGAGATGTAGCCAAGAAAGCTGTCAGGAAGCCTGAGAATCCAGTGGGACAGATTGAGGCAGGCTGGAAAGACCATCATACCGTGGGTACCAAGCTGACGCACATGGACTTGAGTGATGCTGTCATATCGTGGGCAGGCATATTACCTGCATATGGCACAGTGAAATCGATTTGGGAGCTGTGAAAACTGTCTAAACTTCTCGAAGTAATGAGTAATGCAACTTTTTCTGCTCTTGAATTGACAACTGATGAACTGAATGCTATGAGAACTGTAGTGCTCCAGAACCGTATGGCTCTTGACTTCACCCTAGCGGCGAGAGGTGGTAGGTGCGCTTTAATAAAAGAAGAGTGTTGTGTGTATATACCTGATCATCAACATGAGATAAACGATCACCTTGAGGTGATACAGCAAGTGTCGACCATGACCAAACCAGGCCCAAACCCTCTGACGGACTTTTTCCAGAATTTGTTTGGGGGGGTGGGGTTCCATCCTAATGAACATCCTGATTGCCATTTGTGTGGGATTACTCCTATTAGGAGCATGCATTTGTTGTGGTATTCCCTGCATGAAAAAGTTAATCAAAGAATTTATAGATATATCAGTTTCTGAGACTTTGTATCAACGTACTGAAATTGAAGATTTGTTAGAATGTGAAACATTTTCATAAGTTTAAACTGAATAACTCTCTTAACTGCAAATCCTGAATGGAAGAGGTTAGGAGAAGAAGCAAACTGTTTATTCTTTTGAAAATAGAATTAAAAAGTATTAACAGGGGAGAAATGTCAGAAAAATATGTATTAATGTGTGTGCTTAATGCTGATTAGAAACTAAATAAGTTAACACGTTTTTCATTCTATTTTATATGCACTATTTTATATACAGTTGAGTTTCATATGGTGCTAAAAGATGCTTTTGAAACTGCAGTGTGTTTTCTGAAACTTGCAAGATGCCCTCTGACCTAGCAATTGCTAGCACAGCAATATTCATGTTTATGCCTTTTGGAAATGTACTTGAGAAGCAGGTGATTATCTGCTAGGTCAGGAAGCAAAGAATGAACAATGCTATATTCAATGCTATATTCTGTAATGTAATGATTTTAAACAATCAGCTCTGTTCGAAGTATGAGAACATGCACAGCTGCAGAAGTTAGAGATAACATAGAAAAAGGACTGTTAGAAAAATGAACTGCAATCTATACTTGCTTTGTGCTCAAATTAGCCGTAGTACCTTGAATGGTAACATTGCATATATCTAACCGGTGGTAGCCAAGGCCACGTTGTTTTTCTTAGGAAGTTTCTCACAAAAATTGATAACACCAGCAGAATATTGTAAAAACAATCACTACGAAATGATGATGACAAAACTTGTGATTCACTACGTCAGCTTGGTAGGCAATGTCTTATTAGAAAATGTATAAAAATGCTTGCATTTCCTGATTCTAGTTAGACAAACTCTGTATTAGCACGTTTTTGTCTCCTTGCTGCAAGATTAAAGTGCCTTAACCTGAACCTACCGTGTATTGATCATTTTTAAAGTATATTTTTCCTTTGTGTTTGAGCAGAAGTCAAAGTCACTCCAATTGCAGAAGAGGTCAAAGAGAACAAATTATATGTGCAAAAAAGCAGAAGACAATATGGTGAATATGATTTCGGACAGATAGGAAGAAGGCAAGAGGAAACAATGGTGTCCAGCAAAGAGGTAGATGGATTGTGTGAGATAAGACCTGTGGCAGTCAGGCATGAGTGACAAAGAAGGTAGGAGAGTGACATTGAATAGACAGAGATGGAAACAGTTGACATGACACCCAGACTCCATGTTGAAACTGGGAAAAAGAGGACTGATGTGTTGGTGTGTGTGTGTGTGCGTGTGTGCGTGCATGCATGCGTGTGTGCGTGTGTACACGTGTGTGTGTGTGTGTGTGTGTGTGTGTGTGTGTGTGTGTGTGTGTGTGTGTGTGTGTGTGCTCATGTGTGTGTGTTTGTGTATTTTTAATTGGTGCTTCAGCAAGAATGAACTATAGACTATAGGACTTCTGTTCACACTGGGGGTATTCATATATATTTAGTATATTCAATATATAGTATGAAGTGAAATAGCACAAGGAAAAGTGCCATGCAGGAAGGAGTGGATTTAGACAAGCAAGAGTGTAGTCACACTTTAGAAGAAATAGTACAGTATGCAAGGCACGTAAATGACTGTATAATGGTATGCAGTTGGGAGCATACACTAAACTGAGTCTTACTGTGTATGCAAATTACAAAAGGAAACACTGAGGAATGATTCACAGATATATATAATGCCAGAGCTAAGCACTGTGGTATTCATCCACTTTGAATATCAGGGAACTTTTTGTACCGGAGCTAGCCAGACTATAAAGTGTTTGCGGCAGCCAAGCAGATATAGCTGAACAGAAGGTGCTACTCAACACTTTACCCAGGATGTCACATGTCATGACCCTCCATGGTACAGACAGGTCTGCCAGTTCCTAACCTACAATCAGCTCCATGACTAGAACACTGTTGACCACTGTCATTCAGACAGGAAGACTATGTATAGTTTCCAGCCACATTGACAAATTCTGGAACACTGTGCCATTGCTATTCAGGCAGTGAGAATACCATCAAGCTTTAAAAACCGAACTAAGAACTTTATTAATCAATAACTGGTTATGTTACTGCTTCTCTCTTCTGGACTAACCTAATAATTCAGCCAATAACAGAGAAGTCCCTCTCTCACTTACTCTAGACACAGTCTAAACTGCTACTGTTATAACAGGCTGCCTGCCCTGTAACTGAAGTTAATAGATCTCATAGAAGGCAGTGTGTATGACACCACATTTGACTGAATAGGTATGATATTGTCTTACTACCAGTTTTCATGTTTTTATTTCTGTTCCCATATTTTCTTATTTCAGCTAAGTCTAACTTTTCTTTTTTGTGTCATAGCTCATTGAAGCTGTATTACCAGAGCTGTAAATACTGCTTATTATCACAACTGTATGTACTATTAATATACTTCCACAACTGTAAATATTTATGTAACCATATGTGCTCTGAAGTGTCACACAGTTTGAAGATTTTCTTTGTGAGGCCCTGATGAAATGGTCTCTTGCATGGCCTATAATGCCTTCCAGGTAAACAAATGCAACAAATAAATAAATATATACAGATAGAAAAATACCATAGTAGTTAGTATACATACGATATTCAAGCATGGAATCCAGTTGGATGCATGGATCTTCCATCCTTATGTATAAGAATCTATACAATAGAGCTAACCATTCTTGCTACAGAGCCCTTTCAACATCTGACAGAGGACACACTCGTTGTTTAGGATGAATCAGCCTCAACTGTCATGATGCTGTAGCATGTGTAAGATCATATATGTTTTTCATGGACAAAAGAGGGGGAAAAGCAACACTTCAGGAGCATTTTACAGTATAGCCAATTTACCAGAAGTCCTAAAAGCCATTGATTACTCAAACTTGAATGCCTCACCTGTTTCACATAGGTTCATAGGTTTATAGGTAGGTGCTAGGCTATCTGCCCGAGGGCATTTATAAGCCTAGCCAGTGTGTGTCGGCTTTCTCCATCCCATTGATTAATTAACTGATCCTCTGTCAAGCAGAGCCAATGAAGTGCTCCCAGGGGTGTATTTTCTGTTACCCATCCACTCGTCAAGGTTTCTCCTGAAGAGTGTTAGTGAGGGGCTCTGCCTGATGTAATTTGGAATTTTGTTCCAAAGCATGGGGAGTCTCTGTGACAGGAATCTATCCCTCCAGCATGTTCTATTTATTGTTGTGGCGAGGTTTAGCTCACTAGAGCACGTGGCTCGCAGTGACTTGGATTTCTTTAGGTGGAGCATGTCCATCAATTCTGAGTTGGACATGGCTTTGTAAGTCAGGCAGAGATCACCTCTGAGTAAGCGATATGCCACTGAGTACAGACTGAGTTTTTTCAGTCGGGCTGCATAGGACATATGTTTGAGGCCAGTAATCCTCTTGGTGAGGTACTTTTGTGGAATTTCCAGCTGTTGTTGGAAGTGTCTTGTGCGGTACATCCCAAATGGGGCATTGTACTCTATGATGGGTCTAATGAGTGATGAGTAGAGGGGCACTATAACCTCTTTATTTCTAGATGCAAGCCAGTAATTAGATGGGCCACATAGAAGGATTTCCTAACTACTTTGGCAATATGATTGTCAAAGGAGAGATTACTATCTACCTGGGTCCCCAGATCTCTTATTATCTCTTCTGTATTAAGGGGGCTGCCACCTATGTGGTAATTCGTGGGTGTTTTTTTTTCCCAAATGGGATGACTATGCATTTTTTGGCATTTAGCTTGAGGCCACATGGCATTTGGTTAGGCTTCTACTCCATCAACTGCCAGGTGGCATGCAATGTGCAAAGTATTACATACAATGTGTCTGTGTGCCACCCAGGCAAATCCCATAATTCCCACATCTGTCATACATTCAACCTCCACCAAAATATCACGCATAGTGACTTCCCACATGGTCATATAGTTAACAGATACACTTGCTAGCAGGTATACAGACCAGTATACGTGGAACCCATTCAAACAGACAGCAGACCACATACTGTATAAACCACTTACACAGCTGTCCACTGTAGTGTGTTGTGGTGATGCTGGGTAAGCCTTGGAACCATGAATGATAGTCCCTACCTGAAACACCCAGATCATGGCTGAGATGGCTGACAACAACACAGATTCCTGTACATGTATCATTTTTGAATACATACTTGGACTCCAAAAGGGGCAGTTCACCTGCTTAGATACTTTCAGTAGTGCATTGCACCATGCATCAGAAACCTACAGCTAAATATTCATTGCTGCAGATAAATATTCATTGTGTGCTCCATATTGCAAAATATGGCTATATGTAAGCAGATACAGCAGCATGATAACATCACAGCGCTCTCTTATAAACCTGGTGCAAAAACAGAGGAAGAGTTAGGAATGGTTTCAGTGCAAGAAAAGATTGCAGTGGCACCCCATGCAAGAAAGGGATGAGTGCAATGCATTGTAACTCTAGCAAAGAGGTGACATCTGGTATTAACTTTTGGCCATGATACAGAAAACAAAGAACAAAATGATGCATTCTGTATTTTGCCCAGGCTATACAATACAGTCCATTTACTGGTCACACTGTACATCAGACATTACCTTAACCTTAGGGGGTGGTTAGGGTACAGTTATCATCACCTACATAAGTGGAGTGGAGCACAGTAACAGGTGCCAACACTGCAATTATATAAACGATGGTCATAGAAGCTGGATATGGTAATCAGTCATGTAGGTTATAGGCAGGGGGCATTCAAGGATCACATCCTCCAATGAAAGGGAAGAGCTGCTGTGAGAGCAATGGCTATAGGTACTGTGTTGGTCTGCCATTTTGGGACTTTATGCAGTCTGTGGCAAGTACTTTAGATTCATGTACATGTACTGTAATGCAGTGTCCCATGTTAGGAGTCAACAGATATATGGCATCAATGAAATGAATGGCAGCCATGGATAGGAGTGGAACTCTGTCAACAAAATGTAGATACTTGACAGTGTAAAAATTCATGACTGCAACTGGATGTGCTTGTTAAAACATCCTAGTGGTAGAACATAAGGATTATCATTGATATGAGCTTAAGACTGAGTATGTCCAAGTGCTGGCAACAGTGGTCAGACATGCTAGTGATGCAGTCTTTGGAAAAGTGTGTGCATCATTTCTTTATTACTAGCATGCAACCATCCCCTTGCATCTGGACACTCCCACAGCAATGGTCAGTATGGTCTCCAAAGGCAGAATGGAGAACAGTTACCATCTGCCACATGAATGTTACCATGGATGCTATGTTGACTACATTGGATCCAAGCAGCATTGCCTGTCTGTATACACTCTTTCACTGTGTAGATGGTGCAGGCCATCCTGAGAACCATGCTAGTTTGCTGATCATCATGCTGGCCACATACTGCACTCACCAACTCTACCATGATTTGTGTAGCACCGGCCTCTGCCTGGATTACTAACCTGATGTTTCCCTTGATTGATACCAAGAGTTGCGACCAGGCTGAGAAAAGACCTGGAATCATGGAGGCAATAGCCACCAATGCACCTCTTCATATGGTGTGTGAACACGTCAGAAACATTACAACTAACAGATGTCATCTATTGTGGTGACTCCTGGGAAGCCCGTAGTCTGTGTTGCCTCTTTTTCATTACATCACATGTAGGGGTTGGATATGAGCCCTCCAATATTAGGTTTCTGGTGCATGATGCAATCATTATCAGCCACAGGTAACCTGCTGACATCAGACATCATATGCCATGCTCTTGTACTGCACACTCCACTAGTGAAACCCGAGAATATAGAAGGATATCTCACCTTTTGCAGCAATGCAACATATGCTTCAGACCCCCAATAAATGGCACACATACTGGTACATAACACAAACTGTGAACCAGTATGGAAATGTGTTTATGCATGTGTGTGTGTGTGTGTGTGTGTGTGTGTGTGTGTGTGTGTGTGTGTGTGTGTGTGTGTGTGTGTGGGTGTGTGTGTGTGTATACTGTCTTTTTTGCAGTTTTCTTGAATAGTTTGTCCGAGTAAGCATTCTACCCTTTACCTGGATGTTATTTACATACATAAATATCTATACATAAAAACAGAGAGATAGATACATAACGATAGATAGATACGGATATAGATATATAGAAATGTTTTCTCCTCTTCAAGGATAAGACCCTTTGGTGCCTTTAAGTAATGACTAAGGAGGTGAGATCTCATCCTCCCTCTTGAATGGAACACTTGCTGAAAAGGAAAAAGACAGCACAATTTAATACAGCACCAGGATGCTACATAACTTGCAAGGTTAAAAAGTGCACCAGGTCAAATGTTGCAGGAAAGTGAGATTACTGTATTCAGAGACAAACATAGTTCACCAATGCTGCTTTGAAGAATAATATGAAAACAGTGATAATAAATTATTGCATACACCATAGCACAAGGGATACCATAAACCACAGTACAACCAATACTCTGCAAAAGATAGTAAAAAAATAAATATGTATGATTTATTATAATTTCTTTATTCTCATGATACAAAAATGATGTATCTTCCTGTAGTCCATCATACTTTATTTGAAATCTGTTGTTATTCATATATTTAATAGTTTCATAGTTTCATAGTTTAGTACTAGGCTATCTGCCCTGGGGCATTTGTAAGCCTAGCCATAGTGATGTGGCTTTCGCCACCCCATGAAATGGTTCAAAAATGCACAGAATAGATTTAGAATACTGTGCCTCTGTCTAGTAGTGACACAGTGAAGGTCCCCTTATATAATAGAATTAGTTTACTGTGCCCCTGTCTAGTAGTGACACAGATGTGACCCCTGGGGTAAACTTACGATCTCCCATCCACTCATCAAGATTTCTCTTGAAGAGAGTCAGTGAAGGGCTCTGCCTAACATGAACTGGGATCTTGTTCCAGAGCATGGGAAGCCTCTGGGTTATGAATCTATCCCTCCAGCAAGTCTTTAGCTCTTGTGGTTCTGATGGATTTGGATTTTTTGAGGTGGAGCATGTCCATCAGTTCCTGATTGGACATGGCCTTGTACGTCAGGCAGAGATCACCTCTGAGCAGGCGGTATGCTACTGAATAGAGCTGGAGTTTCTTTAGTCTGGCAGAATAAGACATATGTTGGAGACCCTTGATCCTCTTGGTGAGGTACTTTTGTGGTCTCTCCAGCTGTTGCAAATGCCAGGTGAGGTACATACCAAATGGGGCATTGTACTCAATCATGGGTCTGATGAGGGAGGAGTATAGGGGTACAATGACATCCTTGGATCTGGATGTGAATCCCTTCATGATAAGGTGTGCAAGGTAGAATGTTTTTCTAACCACTATGACAACGTGGGTGTCACATGAGAGGTCGCTGTTGACTTGGGTCTCTAGGTCTCTGATTACTTTTTCCGTACTCAGTGGGTTGCTGTCTATGTGATAATTTGTGGGTACTTTGTTTTTCCCAAAGGGGATGACTATACATTTTTTGGCATTTCGTTTAAGGCCATGACTCCGGCACCAGTTGTCCGTTTCTGTGAGACCTTTTTGTAGGATGTATGTGTCCGCTGGTGTATCGACTATGGCACCTAGTTTGCAGTCATCTGCGAACTTTGTCAGCCACAACCCTCCCATGTTTGCTTTAACATCTGAGAATTAAATGCCGAACAAGAGGGGTCCCAGGACAGATCCCTGTGGGACACCACTTGTGACTGGCTTTGAGTCTGACATTGCTCCAGCGATTTTAACTTTATGGGTTCTGTCCTTTAGCCAGTTTGCAACCCATCTGGTGACATAAGGGTTTACGTTTAAGCTGTTGAGCTTATCTATGATGCCTGAGTGGGGTATTGTGTCCAGGCCCTTAGCCAGGTCCAGGTAGGCTGTATGGACTGCTTTGCCCTCATCAATGGCTCTAGTGACTGTTTCAAAAGTCAACCAGGTTCAAAAGGCAGGATCTGCCCTTTACAAAGCCGAACTGGGTGGGGTCAAGTGTCTGTAGGTCCCCAATGTCTCTGTTTATGAGTTCCATAATGATTCTTTCCATAGCTTTGCAGACCAGGCTGGTTAAGCTTATGGGGCAGTAGTTCCCAGGGTCTGTAGAGGTACCCTCTTTGTGGAGTGGGACCACTGTTGCTGTACGCCAGTGTTCAGGTACATATCCTGTAGTAAGGCTAAGGTTAAATAGCATTTTTATGTGCGGGTTTAGCTCCTCTTGAAGTTCACGTAGCACGCAACCCGGGATACCGTCAGGTCCCATTGATGCTGTGTTTTTAGCTTTGCTGAGGGCAGCTCTCACTTGGACATCTGAGATAACAGGGAGATCACATTCAGCTGGGATAAGTATTTCTTCTTTTGGGGGTGAGGGAGGGGAGAAATTTGCACTGAACCTGTCAGCCAGAATGTTGGCAATATCTGTGGGTTCAGTGTATTTTTTGTTGTTGTGAACTAACTCTGAGCATATCTGAGGGTTTCCACCCAGGTTTCTAACATAGCTGAAGAAGGCTTTGTGGTTATCTTTAGTATCCTTAGCGTTTTTTCTCTCAAAGTTGGCTTTGGATGTTTTTATGAGAGAACGTAGTTTTCTGCTAGTGTTGATCAGAGATGTCTCCCCTTTATGGGATTTTGCTCTGTCATGCAGTAGCTTCCTTCTTTTGTTATACAATTTGTTAATGGCTGAGATCCACTTGCCTTTGGTGGAGAAGGACTTGGATTTATTTGGGATTGCATGATCCATGCATTCTTGGAGATGTCCATAGAAAGCATTTGTGAAGGATTCGGCATTGTGGGATGTGGTATCCACTGGCCCAGTGGGCTTAAAGGATACCATCTCAGTCTTAAAAAGAGTGAAGTCTGCTTTTGAGAAGTTTTTCACTGTGGTCTTTTGTGCTGGGGCTGGAGGTGGGATATGTATATCCAGGGTGATTAGTTTGTGGTCAGATCTCACTAGTGAGGGGTATACCTCCGGTGTGGAGCATTTTGTCCCCATGTTTGTGATGATCAGGTCTAGTATATTATTTCCCTTAGTGGGAGAGGTGACTAGTTGTTCCAGTGCATTTGAATTTATGAATTCCAGGAACCTTTGGGCTAGGGTGTTAGGGCTAGAATAATGTACCCAATCTATGTTAGGATAGTTGAAGTCTCCCAGTATGATGGTATTTTGTGATACATTCATATCCTCCAATGTCTTCAGGAAGGCTGAGTGGGGTTTCTGAGATTGGGAGGGTTGTCTTTAACATGCTACCAGTTGTATAGCAGTTTTGCCTATGGTTAGTTGCACCTGTAAATGTATCAACTTCATTTCTTCCCCCCTTACAAATAAATATGAGGTCATCTATGAATCTAAAGTATCCTGTCACAAAATTTCTGTAAAATTCACTTCTATATCTTCTTTTGGTTTTTCCCGGTTAGAGGTCGCCACAGCAAATCACTTGTCCGCTCATGATTGGCAGTGGAGTTTTATGGTGTTGAGTTGCCAGCCCGGCACCCAACCTTCCACAGAAGGCACACACATGCACACACTCACATCTATGGCCAATTTAGAGTGTCCAGTCCACCTACAGCATGTCTTTGGGAGGAAACTGGAGCACCCGGAGGAAACCCACGCAACCACAGGGAGGACATGCAGACTCTGCACAGATGGCACCCCAACCGAGAATCGAACCAGAGAACCTCTTGCTGTGAGGCGGCAATGCTGACCGCTGCACAACCATGGCCACCCAAAATTCACTTCTATATATATGCCTAAATTCCACCAAACCCATAAATAAGTTTGCATACATAGGGGCGAAAGCCTCCCCCATAGCTGTACCTTGTAATTGTTGGTATAATATACCATCAAATTCAAAAATGTTCTTCAACAAGCAAAATTGTACCAATTCTTTAATATACTGTGCTTTTGGGTTGTCCCCCATGAAATAGCTTAGTGCCTCCATACCTATATCATGTTGTATACTAGTATACAAAATAGTGACATCTAATACAGGAAAATACATGTCTGAGTCCCAATGTATATTTTCCAGTGTCTTTAATAGATCAAATGAATCTTTCAATAAGCATTCATGTAGGAAACAACCCAAATTATGTGTAAAATAGCCACTGGCTGACACTATAGGTCGACCTGGTATTTTCTAGTATTTTACTAGAAAGATTAATTTGCTGCTATTTCTCTTCTTGGATATTGTTGGAATGAGTTTTTTGCTGCTATTCAGCATCTGCTGATTTTCATTGAACAGTTATTTTGCTGCTACGAGTTCAACTAAGAACTGACTACTAATAAACGGAATTGTATCCAGTATACAGGAGTGTGGAGTTATCTGGTTCCTGTGGTTCGTTTTTTGTTTTTTAAATGTAGTTCACACTCATGTGGGTGCAAGGGTTTCAGTAATCAAAGTACTGTGATGATGATTCAAACTTCTGCACAGCTAGAAATGTACAGCACCTCCTTTTGGTGCCATCTGTTACCAAGTGATGTATGAAAATAAAATCTGTTAAGTAGCAAACTTCTCACTTAGGAAAGTTAAACAAATGAATGAGATACTGATATCTAAATGGAAAGAATTACATTATTGATTAGAGATCTTTAAGAAGGAAATCTGGATATCACTTGTATGAAAAATGATAGCAAGGCATAGCTTTCTGTATGTCCATGAGTATGGGAAGTGACTGTGGGATTATAAAAACTTTTAAAAGACTAGATGTCCAGCATCTTATCCAATTCCAATTGTGGATTAGGTGTTCGGCTTGCTAGAGCCTTCACAGACATTAATAGAGGGCCTGAGGAAATGTTTCCATTTGTTGATGGATATCTCCGCAGTAGGTAACTAACTAGCTACTCTTTCAAACTGCCTCATGACAGAGTAGGCGTTTCAGATCTTTGTAGCTAGATTAACACATTAAACTTCTAAATAAAACAACAAGTGCAATGCCACATTCACTTATGGAACCACATTATCACAAATGAAAGCTAGCAAAACACTTATGCCCTCCAATAGCTTCCCCCAGGGGCAGTTGCCCTTTTCACCCTGCCCTAGTGAAGGCTCTGCAATTTGAGTTAGCTTTTAATTATAATTTATTGAGAGTCTTTATCTATCAAATGTTTTAACTGTCTGATTGCATTCTTGCTTTTATTAATTGTGCAGTGATTAGTCAAAAGCACTTGAATAAACTGAACTTATACATAATTATTTTTTATCAATGACCATTAGCATGACAGGATATGAATTAAGAAATAAAATCATATGAGACTATCTTACTTTACTAAAACTAAATATATATATATATATATATATATATATATATATATATATATATATATATATATATATATATAGTGCATATTTAAGCAGGAAGACGGGTGTTGTTATGCTCTCAGAGTCAGACAGGGAGTTTAAAATTGTAATCAGAGGGAGTCTTCATAGTAGAACAAAGATTACAATTTTAGTCCTTTAGACCTAGAACAACAGGGTTTCAACAGTGGCCACTAGAAAAAAAAAGAATATTTTACTGGAAAGGAAAATAGGTATCCATCAGGCATTAATGAATTCCCATGCCTATGAAATTGTTCTACATAACTTTATGAATCACTGGTACTGTTGCTCCTATGTTAAGTACTGCAGCCCCTGATAAGCACTTTAATTTTAATTTCCAGCTCATATGGATATTTTTTAACTATGGTCAAAGATACAAACTCACATTTATGTATAATCCTCTTTGTTAATTAGGTTGGTTCACTGAGCAGTCCCTTTTTAGGGGCACCATGGAAACAATAGCTTGCTAAGTGACTAATTTAAGTTCATACAGTAGACAAACAAGGGTTGAGGGAATCAAACCCCATACCACAGGAACTACAGCACACAACCTTAACCTCTGCACCAAATGCCAGCTACTTTTACTTAACTAGATATGTATGGTTCATATGCTAGTTGTCAACTGATGTGATTTGCATGACAGAACATCTAACTTTTATGCTGAGCTATTTTAATGTTTATAATTTCATTTTGTCATGTAGTTCTTTATTTTTTGGTGTCCACATTGAACCCTGACTCTGTCTAATAGTGTTCATTATGTCCCTTTTTGTGGTATAGATCCCTGCTATGACCCATCACCAGAGTAAGTTCCTTTTCTTCCAGACAGAAGCCTTTCAGACTACCTGGGTTGGCATATCACCACACCATGAGGACTGGGTGGCTTGTGATGACATAATACATTGGGAGAGAGGAAGAGTGTCACTCTGTGGCTATCAATAACAATAACATGCATCAGTATCAGCTGTGAGAACCATGCTCACATATGTGAGCACTAAGGTGTCTCCTTGGCCTTGTAGAGTTATCTTCCTGCTTTTCACTATGGAATAATCACTACAGCGCCTGTTCTTCCCATCATGCAAAATCCCTGGGGCTTTTACCAGCAGTTTTCAGCAGCATGCAAAACCATGGTCGTGCATCAAGGCAGGTTCTTCAAAGTGAGGTAACAATCCTACATTTAGTGGAAATAGTCTCTGCATCAGGAATTAGGTGTCGTTTTGGGGCATGGTGCTGAACAAGTTCATTTTATGCACCATTGAGTTCAGATCCAGTCAGAGTTAGACAAAGTGGTTGAGTTCTTCCATTTTTTTTTTTTTTTTTCAGGTTAAACTGTTAATGTCACTGTTATTCAAGGGTTGTGTGAAGTTGTTTTGTTTTCACATCTTCAACAGCATTGACAGGAATGAAACATGTCAGAAGAAGGCAACAAAATGCTACACAATCAATACCAGACACCCTGCAAAAAGACACTTGAATAAGTAAATACGCCCATTCTTTACTCCTGAAGAAAGTGAAAGGAGACATTATAGGAGTGGCATGAATCAACAGATTCACCTTCCAAACAAGAGCTACATAACAACACAACAGACTCTGAATTATAATAATTTAGGCAAACAATATATGTATATCAGGTAAGATATGATAAAAATTTTCACAGAAATGGTGGTGAAGATATGTAACCGAATTGCTGAGAATATATTTGGCACTAAAACAGTGAATGAAATTAAGTTTGCATGGGGAAAATTTAAAGTGCTTGCTGTGTACAATCTATATCTTATCCAATAGATATGGAACGAAACAGACTAGATGAGCTTAGTTATTTACTATATGCCATTATACTTTCTGTTTCTGTGTTATCCTACTTAACATGCAGTTGACTAGGTAATGAATACATCTAAAGATATGTATATCTATGTCTATATCTCTGTCTCTTCATATCTATCTATCTATCTTTCTATCTATCTATCTATCTATCTATCTATCTATCTATCTATCTATCTATCCATCTATCTATCTATCTATCTATCTGTCTATCTATCTGTCTGTCTATCTATCTATCTCTCTATCTCTAAATGTATATTGATATATCCTGTGGAATAAGTTGTTATTCCTACCATTCACATTGCCTATGCTATTAACGAGCAAGTAGCCAGAACCTTTGTCATGTAACTTAAGATTTTGCACTACAACAAATACACTCTTGCAGTCACTATCCACTGCTGCTAACTTTCTTGGCTTTGCACTCTGTGCTAGGATAGTCAAAGCAATTTCTTCCAGGGCTCCATTGGCAGACTTCCCCATATTGCTGTTGATCCACATTTTTAATCTAAGGAAATCAATGCAGAAAAAAATCCTGTTATATCAAACAAGAACATTGGCCATCTGTATTGACTCCATGCTTGTTTGTACAACATAACCTGTTTTTCTGGCATACTCACTTAAGGTGACTGTGAAGTACCTCATATCATTTACTGAATAAAATAAGAGAAATTTTTTATAGTATACGGACCAGATTTACGCCATTCAGTTGACCTGCACCATCTACCCTGAGCAATATTATTGAATAAGTGCACTAAATGGAACCAGGCCAGTGGGATTGATCACATTAAACAGATTAAGAAAAAGTACATCACAGTTATGTGACAACTAATGTAGACCATTGTCACATACAATATTGTAAGACCACTGTCAGATGCAATATTGTAATATTATCCTGGAGACATTAAATTATGATAATGGAAATAATTTAAGAAAATATAACTAAAAATAATTTTAGTGGGGCAAGTTCTACCATTGTCCTTAAAAAGTGAGAAGCATTGCACCCAGAACTCCTGCTTATATATTCCTACTTCTTCTTTTCTTTCGGCTTTTCCCAGTTAGGGGTCGCCACAGCGGAACTCCGGTCCACTAATGATTGGCAGCAGGTTTTTACGGTGCCAAGGTGCCAGCCCGACACCCAACCTTCAATGAAGCACACCCATTTACACATGTCTTTCGAACGCCACTCGACCGTGGGGAGGACATGCAGACTCCACACAAAAGGCGGTCCAGCCTATAATCGAACGGGAGAACCTCTTGCCATGAGGCGACAACTCTACCGTGGCTTATATATTCCTACTGTGAGGTCATAATATCTTTTCATTACATTAAAAAGTAGTAATTTTTTAGCTGCCATGTATAGTAGGGTAGCTTTTAACTGTCCAGCATAAATCTGCTTAATATTATCTACAACATTTAGGACAATGCAAAGGGCCACAGAAGTGCATGTCACAAGCTCTAACTCACATATATGAATCTTGAAATGGAAAGACAGAGTAACAGACATGTTTTGTTTTTTTTCACTGGCATGTCATATCATTTTACTTTAAACAGAAATGCTATGCAACATTGCAATACAAAAATAAACCTTACTCAAATCTTGTTCAATATCAATATTTATTGAAACGTGCTATCTAACAAACTGGAACTAATGTTACTAACTTGCCAGGTATGAATGAAAGGTTGCTATTAAATAAATATGAACAAAAATTAAGACAGCTGATCAACATAAAAATGAACATGCAAAATTGAATTGTGCATTCTTCAAATTCAGGGCTCATGTAACATAGAAATGGTGCTCATCTCAGAGAGCTGAGTTAGTAAAAGGAAAGACTCCTTGACTTCCTGCAAACATTTACAAAATATATCAGCTCTAGCTCTGAGTTTTTTGTGTGAAAGTTAAGCCATGCTTCCTAGGATTTCATCAATATGAAGTTTAGGGCTTGGGTGAGAACAAAATCAAGCATTAAGAGAAGTTTTTTTTATTGTTTTGTTTTTTCACCTTAAGATAACCTGCATGATGATGCCTCACTCGTTGTTTAATGTTTTATAATTAGGGTAGCTCATTGGGTAGAGGGTTCAAGACTTATAGTTCTGGTTTTTGCAATGGCAGTAGAGCTGCAGGAATAGGAAGCAGCTTGAATAAAATGTGATAATAAACCATCCTCTATGTACTGTGCTCTTTTGGTTTTATTCCCATCAGCCAATTACCCCTTACTTTAACTTTCAGGCCTTGTGCAACAATAAATAGCAGGGAATGACAATTTATACGAGACTTACAATGTATTAATTCCTAAATTTATGGTTGGAAAGAACGAGACATTGAAACATAAAGAGAAAATGGCTATCTAACCAGCCACCTTTAAAAATATTAGTGAGCCCTGTAGAGGAAAATTCACCAAGAAAGTTTTCTGAAATATGAGGGATAAGGATGCAGATTTGAAGAGTGTCTAGGCTACCCACAGTCAGAAAATAAGTAGAAAAAAAGTAAAAAATATGTTTTGAGAAAGAAGAAAATATGCTATACCATCCAAATTGAGAGTGCTATTAAAAACTGACTAAAATAAACATTGGAAGTCTCTTGTTGATGTGATTTCAAGCTATGTATATATGATTCAGAACATACTCTTATAAGTGGTGAAAACAAAAATTATAATGAATATATCTAACCTGGGAACAAAAAGAGAGAGAGAAAAAAAAAACATGAGCAAAGCATTAAATAACTGCAGGTGCTGTGCACCCAAGGCTTGCTGTTTTGGAAAATAACTTTTGTGATACAGGAGCACCATTTTATTATCATATGGGAAACAGGAAATGGGTGAACAAGCAGGTAATTTGTTAGTGACAGCAAATGTCTGGTGTAATTCTTAAGCAGATGTAATCTGTCACACATAATAAAGTGATGAAGTAAACATCATGCTTTGCATTTTATAACTTGCTATAATAGGTGTATTTCTAAGCCATTATTTTTCTTAGCTAAATATTATCCAGAATTAACAATCCAGAGGTATGGTTTGTTAATCCATGATCTAGTGAGGGACAAAGACTTCCGTGTATTTGTTCTATGACTTCCCATTTAAAGGAATACATTCTCCATTTTCTCAAGACTTGCTGAATGGTTTTAGTTACAGCTCATTAACAGTATTCACGTAGTCTCTAACTGAAAAATGAACTTTATTTTTCCCAGAGGTATGTAGAGACAGATGTATTCCAACATTGCAAAGTGACATGGATGCTTTATATTTCATTTAAGCAGCTCGTATTACACTTGTCAATATAATATATTTTTCTCAGTAGATATGTATGTAACAACACTTGAATTGTAATCTTAGTAGACAGACTGGCATCTTTCTACCACTCATTTATGTGATACTGGTTGATATGGTACAAGTAGTGATATTTCTGAATGAAGATGGAATCCAGTTTCGATTAACAGTATAGATACTCCCCCGGATACTCTCTTTCAGTTGTACTTTTAAATTTGCTACACTCAGGTCCCACAGGCTTTAAGATCATACTGAGATTGTTTGTCAGTGAATTATTTTAAAGCAACTAGTCAGACCCAGCAAAGATATTCAAACTGAGCCCTCAGATGTGTATAGCAATCTAGTCAATCCTATATTATAAAAGCAAACCAAACAATACAGTGCACATAATGGTTAAACAGTTTTCATCTTCACTAATACTTGGGACTTCATCAGACCTATGTGGTCCCCTATCTTTACTTAAACATCCACACAGTTCACATGACATTCATCTGGCTTTCTCAATGGTAGAAAATCTCAGTACTAACTAACCAATAAAATAAATCCCTCCATATGTTACATATAAAAAAATTAATTCCTATAAACAGGAAACGTAAAATATCTCCTTTTTGTACTTTAACTAAAAAAAAAACACTTCAGATACAACTGCACCACTAACATATATATTTTTAAAGCTTAGATGCTTATTCCTTGCATTCATACCTGGCAAGTTAGTAGCGTTAGCTCTAATTTGTCAAATAGGTTCTCAATTTTCTAGTAATATTTTCCAGTTGCCCTCATGCTCTGGAATTGATATCTGTTAAAGTACTGAAAATAAAAAAAAAGTTTTCCATCTAGGACATACCCTGGAGTGTCTTGCAAGATCACTTTTATCATCTTTTTTCTAGAGTGTAAATATAACTGAAAACGTGTATTTTTTTCAGTCTTTCCTATATGAGATGTACTACATACATCAAAGGTTGCCAGGTATACAAATTGGGCTGTATTATAACTAAAACACTCCCTTCTTCTCCGCACCTTGATTTCAGATATCAAAGCCCCCTTCTTAAATATGTCTATAAATTCACATGGGGTACAATGCCCACCATATTTTGGTGCCCATTATCTCCCTATGTTCTTGACTTAAGGGGTGCTTGAGGTCATTTTTAATGTTTGCCATTATTTTATATACAAAATTTGGACATGTATTTATTTACTTATTTATTTATTTCACATTTGTTAACCGGGTTAGTCCAACTAAGTTTGCAAACAAACCCATATTCAGTGGAGACCTGAGAGGAAATCCAAAGCAAACATAAGTAAAGATAAAGTGAATTCTTCTTCTTCTTTCGGCTGCTCCCATTAGGGGTTGCCACAGCAGATCAACTGTTTCCATTTCTTCCTGTCCTCTGTATCTTGCTCTGTCACACCAACCACCTGCATGTCCTCTCTCACCCCATCCATAAACCTTATCTTAGGCCTTCCTCTTTTCCTGTTACCTGGCAGCTTCATCCTTAGTATCTTTTTCCCAATATACTCAGCATCCCTCCTCAGCACATGTCCAAACCAACATAATCTTGCCTCTCTGGCTTTGTCTCCAAACCTCCCAACCTGGGCTGACCCTCTAATATACTTATTCCTAATCCTGTCCATCCTCGTCACACCCAATGCAAATCTTAACATCTTCAATCTGCCACATCAAGCTCTGACTCCTGCCTTTTTGTCAGTGCTGCTGTCTCCAACCCATATAACATAGCTGGTCTCACTGTCCTCTTGTAGACCTTCCTTTCACTCTTACTGGTACTCGTCTGTCACAAATCACTCCTGTCACTCTTCTCCACTCACTCCATCCTGCCTGTACTCTCTTCTTCACCTCTCTTTCACTCACCATTACTCTGAACTGTTGATCCCAAGTATTTAAACGCATCCACCTTCGCCACCTCTACTCCCTGCATCCTCACCATTCCTCTATCCTCTCTCTCATTCACACACATATATTCTGTCTTATTCCTGCTGACCTTCATTCCTCTTCTCTCTAGAGCATATCTCCACCTCTCCAGGGTCTCCTCCACCTGTTCCCTACTCTCATTACAGATCACAATGTCATCTGCAAACATAATAGTCCACAAGGACTCCTGTCTGATCTCGTCTGTCAACCTGTTCATCACCATTGCAAATAAGAAAGGGCTCAGAGCTGATCCTTGATGTAATCCCACCTCCACCTTAAACGCATCCATCTCTCCCACTGCAGACCTCACCTCTGTCACACTACACTTGTACATATCCTGTACCACTCTTACATACTTCTCTGACACTCCCGACTTCCTCATACAATACCACAACTCCTCTCTAGGCACCCTGTCATATGCTTTCTCTAAATCCACAAAGACACAATGCAACTCCTTCTGACCTTCTCTGTATTTCTCCATCAACACTCTCAGAGCAAACATCACATCTGTAGTGCTCTTTCCCAGCATGAAACCATACTGCTGATCACTAATCATCACCTCCCTTCTTAACCTACCTTCCACTACTCTTTCCAATAACTTCATGCTGTGACTGATCAGTTTAATCCCTCTGTAGTTACTACAGCTCTGCACATCACCCTTATTCTTAAAAATCGGCACCAAAACACTTTTTCTCCATTCCTCAGGCATCCTCTCACTTTCCAAGATTTCATTAAACAATCTAGTTAAAAACTGCACTGCCATTTCACCTAAACACCTCCATGCTTCCACAGGTATGTCATCTGGACCAACAGCCTTTCCATTCTTCATCCTCTTCATAGCTATCCTTACTTCCTCCTTGCTAATCCACTGCACTTCATGATTCACTATCTGCACATCATCCAACCTTTTCTCCCTCTCATTCTCTTCATTCATCAGCCCCTCAAAGTACTCAATCCATCTCCTCAACACACTTTCCTCACTTGTGAGTATGTTTCCCTCATTATCCTTTATCACCCTAAAGATAAAGTGACAATATATAAATATTAAATAATCACAATACAAAATAATTGTAAAAACTGAAAAGGTTATTTACTATTTGCATTGCATTGATAGCAAGCAACCCATTTTCAGTGGAGACCCATGGGAGATAAGCCCCAGCAAACATAAGCAAAGATAAACATGCAGGACAAAAGGTATTGAAAATAACAATTCAAATAAAAAATTAATTATAAAGAGAAAAGCAAAAGAAAAAAAATGATAAACATTGAGTTGCACCGATAGCAGTGGTCTAAATTTGCTACATATAAGAGTAAAAACAAAGATAATTATTGTTCAAAAGAAGGAAAATGTACAGACATTGATATGAAGTGGGGGGGGATAAATACTGTGAAGAATGGGAGGGGGGAGAGAAAGGAAGGGGCTATAGTAGGGCTATAGTAGTAGAGCTGAGGATTTAGCAGGTTAGTTTAAGCAGAAGTTACTAACAGAGAAAGAAAGTTAGGAGATGCAACAGGTTATACAGTACGACAGAATAAGACTACGTGTGGTCAAGGCAATGGCATAATTTCAAGTTTAGTAAGTGGGATTTAAGCTCCTTTTTAAAACAGGGAAAGGAAAGGTTGGATCTAATATGGAGAGGGAGTTGGTTCCAATTTAGTGAGACAAGAGTGTTTGTAAAGTAGTTTGCCAATAGTCCTTTTGGGTTTATAAACAGAGAAGATGCTGATCAGCACTCTGGAGAGGCCGGGGGGGTGGGTACAGAGTAACATGGGAGGTGACAGCAGGGCAGGCAGAGGGGTTGTTGAGTATGGAAAATGTAGTGTGGAGTTGCGATTGTAGGAGAAGGTGCAGAAATTCCAGCCACTGAAGTTTGTTTAATGAGAGGCAGGGATTCGGCAAGAGTGGTTGGTTTAGAATAAATCTGGCAATTTTGTTGTATGTTTGTTTCAGTTTCTGCACTGAGGTAGTTTGGATACTGGTAAAGATGGGGGAAGCATATAGAAGACTAGGTAAGATAAATGCCTACAGAAGAGTGTGCTTAGTGGCAGTAGTGAGGAATTTATTTTGTTCCTGTAAAGTAGTCCATGTTTTTGGTAGTTTTTTTTTTTTTTTTTTTTTTGATGGCTTGCTGTATGTGCAAGTCAAATTTTAGACTGTAATCAATTATTACCCCAAGGAGTTTGGTGTGTGAGGCAGGGGAGATGGTGGTGCCATCTAGGGAGGAAAGAGAAAAGTTGGAATTAAGGTAAGAGAGTGTCTGAAGTAGGAAGAGAAGGAGTTTTGTTTTCTTCGGGTTAAGGATTAATTGATTATTTCTGAGCCATTTTTTAGCAGAGATAAAGGAATTCTGTTTTAGTGTGCATAGTTCAGAGATAGTATTGGAGATAGATAGAGTAGAGTCATTTGATTATTGTATTACAGATGAGAGACTGCAGGATGAATGTAGGTTGTTGGTAAAAATGTTGAAAAGGAGCAGTCCAGGTATGGAGTCTTGGGGTACTCCTGTTTGAACAGCAAAGAAGGGTGAGAAAGCCTGATACCATCTAACAGCTTGTTTTTTGCCAGTAAGGTAGGCTTGGAATCAGCCAAGAGTAGAAGGAGAGAGGTTTAGGTTGGAGAGTTTGTTAAGAAGGATGGGATGAGACACAATGTCGAAGCCTTTAGAGAGATCAAGAAATAGACAGGAGACAAGGAGGTTGTTGTCCTTAGCTTCTGCAACCTTACTATCCTTTACTCAAAAGGTACTGTGTTTAGGGTGGAAACCATGTCGCGAGGAGTTGAGGTGATATTCGTGAATGAAGTAGGGCAGTAGTTGAGTATGTATACATTTTTCATGGATCTTAGAGAGTGGTGACAGAATTGTGATTGGTCTATACTTAGAGGGTTCAACAGAGTTGCCACTTTTATGCAGAGGAGTGGTATAGAAGGATTTCAATATTTCCAGTACAGTAGATTCCTGAATGAGGCAGCTGATTAAGATAGATACAGGATATGCAATAGAGTCAGCAACAATTTCCGGAAATTGAGGAGGGAGTTTATCAGTGGACAGAGAGCATGGTTTTAGTTTAAGAAGCAGGGATTTGATATATTTAGTAGAAATAGGTTGCAAGGTAAAATGCTGAGAGACAGAGGAGCACAGAGATTTAGGGAGAGGTGAGGGTGACACAGAAGAGCTGGGATGAGCAGAGTTACCAGAAGGTAGGAATTTAGAGATGCTGTCTTTGAAGTGTTTGTAAGTCTGTAGTTACAGAAGGAGAGTGATAGGGGAAAGGGTTAAGGATTGTAGAAGAACCAGTAGGGAGCAGGGAGTTGATAGTAATCCAGAATTTTTTGAGGTCATTTGGGTGTGAGCTTTGAAATGTAGTGAAATATTGGCATTTATCCAAAATAATGTTTTTTTTTTTTTTTTTTTACACAATTTCTGAGTAGCTTATAACTTGGAGAAAGGTGAGAGTTTTAATGGTTTGCCATTTTTTCCATAGAGCATTTCTTTCATGCATCAAAGCATGAGTAGCTTTGAAGAACCAGGGTGCAAAATTAGATTTGATTCTGATTTTGCAAGTTGGGGCAAGAGAGTTTAGGACATCAAGGAAAATGCGGTTGAATTTAGTAACATCATTGAGCGGGAGAGTTTTTAGGAAAGACCAGTTGATGGCAAAGAGTCTATAATTAAAGGTTTCAGGGGAAAGTTATTCAGTTTCCTAAAATCTTTATAGAGATGGGGCTTACAGAGATGAGAAGAGTGCCTTAATGCAGAGATGGGATAATGGTCACTAATAGAGTCAGAGAAGGTAGAAGGGTTACAATAGTTGTTTGGAGAGTTGGTCAAGATCCAGTCAATTGTGGAGACAATAACATTTTTACTGTTGTCAGTAGGGGTAGTGATCAGTTGTGAGAATCCATACAGGTTTATGAAATGTTGGGGTGAGTCACCAATAAGGGAGTTCTAATCTATATTAACATCTTCAAGAATGATGGTTTCATAGGGGATGAAGGTGTTTATCCAGGAGAGTATATGTTCAAGGATAAGAATGTTTTTACCTGGGGGGATATAGCTAGAGGCAATAGCAAACTTCCTATAGTTATTGATGTGGCAGTCTAGGAGAAGTAGTTCAGGAGAGAAGAAACTAGGCAGGGTAATGTCTATGGGTGTTAGCGTCAGAGAAACTGAGTGCAAGATAGCCACCCCACTGCCTTTTTTGGGTGTCATATCAGACCTATAGATATTGTATTGAGGTGGGAGAAATTTAGAGGAATTGATATGAGGCTTTAGCCAGGTTTCCGATAGGGCCAGAATGTGAGGCTTGTGTTGGGCCAACCATGCGTGAAGTTCAGACGTTTTGTTGTTTAGGCTTTGGATGTTCATTGCAGGGATAGAGAAATGTTTAAGGCTGGAGATATTTGAGGATGTGTTTGGGGGGATAGCAGATGAAGGTGGAGGGGTAGTGGAGAGAGGGGAGGGACCAGGATTAGGATGGATGTCACCAGAAACCAGAAGAGCAAATACAAGATGGAAAAGGTGAGGTTGGTCAGAAAGGGGAATGGAGTAATTGAGTTTGGGCTTAGGAGTAAGAGCAGGGTAGGCCATGAGTTTAAATTTAAGACATTAAAAGGAGGAGAGACAGAAAAGAGAGGGGGCAATAGTCAGTGAAGCTTGGTTATATGTTGGAGGAGGTCTGGGAAAGGGAACGGTGGGGGAATAGGGGAAGATATGGAGCTCAGCATGGTAGGAAGTGCTTAGGGCTAGTGAGAAGTGGGAGAAATAGCAGTAAGGATAGCATTGTACGATGGAAAAAGGAGGGGAAGAGTTATAGGGAAAAAATTTAAAGAAATATGTTAGGGAAGGGCGGTGGCTAGAAATAAGTGGTGTGAGGGAAGGAACAGTATCGAGGGGTAGAAATAGTGATTATGTAAAGACATAGAAGGTGTGCTAGGGAGTGAAAGAGTTAAATGTGAGAGAGGAAAGCCACAGAGAAATCAACCCAAGATGGGCGGGCAGGGAAAAGGGGAAGATTGGTGACAAGTTGGGAAGAGTGAAAGGGTGAGAGCACAAGTTATAGTGGTGGGAGGGAGCTGGGGGAGTGACTAGACAATGAGCTGAAAGTATATATTTGAGGATACTTAGGGTGGGAGGTGAGCGAAGGAACCAAAGTGGAGCAAGCAGAACCACACTACACCACACCACAGGTAAGTTTAATGTAAGGGCCAAAAACCTGCAATCAGCAATTTAATTTTACTTACTTTTAGCAGGAAAGACAGACCAACAGTATACAATTTTGAGGTTTTTATCAGGGATACATGTTCAAATGTCAGACAAATAAGTAAAACTTTCAAACAAGAATCTATGTCTGAGTGTTAGAAATCCACAAAGGTACAACATATAGCTGTAAATGTTAGGGTCAGAGAGACAAATGTATGAGTTGATTTACTTTAGTTACAGGGGAAGGAGGCAAAAAATAAAGCAGAAAGAGCTCTATAGCTGATGAAAATGGTGACTCACTTTGTTACACAGCATGGTAAAAGAGAGCTTAACAAATGTTTTTTTTTTATATTTCTAACCTACACTGTTTATGACATGCAGTGTGACATACTGTTATGTGACATACTCCAAATAAATTCATAGGGGCCCCTAACTAATCAAATATTTTTCCAGTGTTTTGTAATAATATCTCTAATGACTTTACTGCCAGTTGCATAATGCAGTAATAATGCACAACCTAATTTTTATCCTCATTGATTGCACAGTCTAGACAATTAATTTTACTTTGTTTTTAATTAATAAAGCCCACTTTAATAATAGGACCACCCACAATGTGCTTCAATTTAACTAAATCTTGCTGTAGGCCTAATACTAATTCCAAATGGTATTTTCTTTCTATCAACATTTCTTTCAACTTAATACACGTTTCTAAAAGTATCTTCATCATCAGAAACTAATCTTGAAAGTCATATAAACCGACTTTTAACCAACCCTTCTTCTGATGAAAAGGGTTCTCACTTTAAAAATGTAAAAGAGAGTTAGGTGGGTTTCCTATAAAAACTGCAAGCAATCGAATTTTTGTCTTCCCTTTTTAATTCTGTATCTAAAAAACTCATCTGACATATATGTATTCTGAATTTAAATCTGAAAAGGCTGGTTGTTCCCTCCAAGTATTCAAAAAAATTCAAGTAATTGTCCCATTGTGCCTTCTCACACTAAAAATGCATCATTCAAAAATCTATAGTATCTGGTGCAAAACTGAAAACTATTATATTTAAATACAAAATTGCATTCTCATCAGAATAGTTCAGCATTTGCAAACATGGGGGAACATTCTGCTCCCATGACCACTCCTTTTAAGTGTTTGTAATATTCTCCTTCAAAATAAATATATATTTTTTCAAAATTAACCCCATAAATGTAACCAGCAACTCTATATTTTTGCTGCTAAACTCTTTCTTTTGCATTAAAAAACAATTCAAACTACTCAATTCCAGAGTCATGGGGTATGACTGTAAATAGATCTCTGACATCCATGGTCACCAAAACACAAGTATCATGCCAAGAGTCCTTTAATATATGTTTAAAGGAAGAAAACAGATTTATATTTCCCATCTATGTACTTAGCCAATGATTCTGTTTTAGTCCTTCTTGTAACCACAATGGGTTGAAGTAGTGAGTTTCCCAAATCACAATATACCTTTGGAATCCCCAAAAAAGCTGGAACTACCAGATGCATCACTCTCAAAAATGTGCAGTCATTAGGACAAATATTACCACTGGCACTAAATAATAATTCAGCAAGCAGTATATCAGAATCAGACTTCCTGTAGGCTACAAAGATTTCATTCTTAGACACTATCTCATAAGTGTTCTCTTATCCCAACAGGAACATCATCCTCAGATTATAATCCACAGTTTGCATTATTACCAATCCTCTCCCTTTGTCAGGTTTCATAAACCTCAACTCTTTATTGCCTGTTAATCATCTTAAAGGCAAGCCTCATTCTTCATCAAGTTAAAAAAAATTGTTTTGTTTTCCTTCAGTTAATGGTCACTGCAAGTCCTTATCACAAAATGTCTCAAAAAATTTAATATAAGGATGCAGGATGGGATTAAAATGACATTTCCTTTTAAACAGTATTTCATTGGTTGGGGTTTCCCTTTGTTTTGAAAAGTAAACTTGTGGATTCAAATTCCTTGCAAACAGTTTTAAACCCAAAACAGTAGCAACTGTGATGACCCCTCTCTGAGCCGGTAATCAAGGAACCTGAATTCTCACCACCAACACTGGAGGGAGACATTCACTTGAAACAAAAATTGATACACCCAGTATTCCCAGATGCAACTCTCTGCATCAAGCAAAATTTCCCTTAAGAGCACATAGGGAGCACACTCAGTCTGGGATCTGGATTTCTCTCTCTCTCTCTGTCTAGTGCCCCATTGAGACCTTCCACTGGCACAGCTGTAGAGTTGAGTCTTCGGCGAAGTGTCCAAGCCAAGTCTTCCAGCATGTTCTCTGTGAAACCAGTACTTCATTTCACTGCAACAAGAAGCTGACACACACACTCTTGGAGATTTGATTTGCGCACACACACAAACACACACACACACACACACACACACACACACACACACACACACACACATATACACACACACACACACACACACACACACACACACACACACACACACACACACACACATACACATACACACACACACACACACACACACACACACACACACACACACACACACACACACACACACACACACACACACACACACCTGGGAGAGGCTGGTACAGATTTACTAGCTATGCCCCATTCTGCCCACATTATAAGGTAGCAACACTGCCATAAAACACTCCAAAGCCAGCTACTCTAAGGCTTTTACAAGGGTACCCAATTATACTGAGTGAATTTAATATTAATATCAATGATAGTGTTTGACCAATGAAGTAAGGTTTTCAGAAGTGGCCACAGAGTCACCAAATAGATATAAGTACTCTCAAAAGTTAAAATATTCTTTAAAGGACCAGCCGCAATAAAATATATTTAATAATAAATAATAAAAGAACATGAAAATATGGAATATCTATTTACAGTAAACAGCAGAGTTTCAATCACAGGAAATATTAAAATAACACAGACGTATAGATTCACACAGATACAGAAGAACAGTACTTAACTAATCTCATTATATTTTTCTGACTGATCTAAAGAATTACTATTCTATGGCCACTTATTAGAACAAGGCAAAATGAAGTAGGTGAAGGATCCTTCTATGTCAGGTTTCAAAAACACAATGCCCTGAGACTTCAGTTTTATTTAGCAATAAAACATCATTTTGTGATGGATTACAGGATGACATCTCAAACATCTGGTCATCAGATTTCTAGTTCCCATACTACCCCCATTACTGGAAAGTGAACCAGAATCTCACACATATGTGTTACCATACATGCAGATAGAGGTTTGCTAAGATTTGTTGCAGCTTCTGGAAGTCATAAAACAATAAAACACTTCCAGTCTTCCCACAGGAACTAATAAACCATTCTCTGGCACAAACATTTTATCTCTGGCTGCAATCAGAACTGTAAGATACAATTTTATGGCTTAAATTAAGTAATTTAATTTCATACAGTTTTCAAAGTTAGCTGGAACTGGGATTAACCTATTCTCTTCCAGTATCCTCTGTTACAGCATTAATTTCAATAGTTACAATACAGTCTGACATTAAAGTGTATTTCTTTTTCTGTCCAGCAGAACACACTGTTGATATGCTTTACAAATACATTTTCCAACACAAGCATCTGTACAAATCAGTTTGATATACAAATGACATATAATTATTTACAAAACTCCAGCTAAGTATGCTGGAATAGGTTACACATCCACTGCCCTACTTCTCCTGGCATAGCTGGCAATACCTCACATTGTCACAATAACAATTTCTGTCTGTTCTGCAGTTACAAAGGAAAAGCCTTTCAAAAACAAACTGTGGTAAATTAAGTTTACTGGGGAATCTATAGAATTAAATACATTAAAATTCAAATGTGTGGCAACAAATACAGTACCTGAGATTTCTGAAATCATATCTATGTTCTGAATCTGTCTTCCACTGTTACATTTTCAAGACTTGCCTCCATTTCTTTTTCTGTGAATTTCCCTAAAATATGTTCCTCCTGCCCTTGTACACTGTCTTGGAATTGGTGGTGGGATGGTCATGACAGCAGTCAGCCATTCCTTTCTTCTCAGCTATTCTCTTTGATCTGTGAGGCCCTACCCATTCTAAATGGTCATCCTCTTGTTGGTCAACGTCTTGTTCATCTCCCTCTCTGGTACTGGTTATAATTGGTTGCTGTAGAGTTGTTCTGACTCCACACAAATGTTTCCCCTTTAAAGAGATACACCACATTATTGGCATAATCACAATCATCATGAAATAAATTCTGATCTTTCTTCACCTTAATGGATTTCATTTTATATTTTATAATCTGTGCTTAGTCTGATTACTTAGTTAATTAATTATTTGGTACCAGGCAGTTCTGCAGTTTTGTTATTATGTAGTGAATTGTTTTGAGGTAAAACAATTCACCTCTCCCAGATCCAGCCACAACAGCTTCTGCCACAATGGCCCAAATAACCATTAATAATATAACACCTCAGTCCTGCAATTTGAATAAAACAAATCTAGCATTTATAAACATCAACCTTAGAAGCATCTGTAGCAAACTAACTAAACTATATACTTTCATATCGGATTACAATCTTACCATCCTGATATCTTCGTTGTCACAGAAAGATGGCTAAACCCTGATGTCAAAGAAACTGAAATTCTCCCACCAGGATATAGCACTCTTCTGAGAGATCTCATCATCAACATCATCATCATCCCCCTTTTTCCCATTTACATGGGGTCAGGGTATCATATTAACTGTTGCCAACTCTCTCGATTCAGTGCCACTCTCCTGCCTTCTTCAACACTCATGCCTGACTGTCGCAGATCTTCTTTCACACAATCCATCCACCTCTTTGCTGGATGCCCTTGCTTCCTCTTACCTTCTTCCTGTCTGTCCCAAATCTCCCTCACCAGATTGTCTTCTGCTTTTCTACACATGTGCCCATACCATTGTAATCTGTTCTCTTTGATCTTTTCTGCAATTGGAGCTACTTTGGCTTCTGCTCTTATGTCCTCATTTCTTCGCCTGTCCTGCAAAGTGCATCCTACCACCTTTCTCAGGCACTTCATTTCCATCACCTCTAGCTTCTTCAACTGTTCTGCCTTTACTGCCCTGGTTTCTGTACCATGCAGTAGTAGTGGTCACACCACTGTCTTGTACACCTTACTTTTCAGCTTCTTTGGCATTCTTCTGTCATAGACTACACCTGATACTCTATGCCAGTTGGCTGCAGCCCCTCTGATTCTAGCTTTGACCTCTTCATTCAGACTACCCTTCTCCTCAACCACCCAGCCCAGATACTTGAAACTGTTTACCTGTTCCACTATCTTCCCATCTATCTCTATTCTCAGCTTCATCTGATTTCCCCAATCTGCTGCCATTACCACTGTCTTATCTGTGCTTTTCTGGCAGATCTCATATCCAAAAAAGCAGGTGAGAAACAATTATATACATAAAACACATAAACAATTCCCTTTATTAGAAAAATCATCCCTCATTTAATAATAGGGTTCCAGTTAGATGCTCAAAAGTCAATTTACGTGAATACGAAAAGAGCGGCACGTATTGCGCGAACCACGGAAATGCCGAATGTCCAAAACTGTGAAATTTGAAAGGTCAAAGTGTCATGGTTGGTCCGTCTGCGGTATAGCTCTGTAAGGTAAGTGTGCAATAGTTATGGACCTTAGGGTTAGGGTGCGGGTTAAGGTAAGTGCATTGATAGGTAATGTATGTAAGGTTTAGTGTAGGGTTAGAATTAGGGTTTTGTTAAATGTATGTGTGTGTGGATTATTTATTTTGTTTTGATATATCTCTGTAGGGTAAGTGTGCGATAGTTACGGACCTTACGGTTAGGGTGCAGGTTAAGGTAAGTGCATAGATAGTAATGTATGTAAGGTTTAGTGTAGGGTTAGAAGTAGGGTTTTGGTGCTTTACTTTAGGGTTAGAAGTAGAGTTTTGGTTAGTGTATGTATGTGGTTTATTTATTTTGTTTGGGTAGGCAGTATGTAGTGGGAGGTGGAGTTGGCCGACTATGGGGATTCGACTTTTTGAATTTTGCAGTTTAGTGCATTCGGCATATTCGCAGTTTGCGCAATACATGTCAGTGTTTTTGCATTTGCTTAACAGGATTTTCGCTAATATAATATAGACCCTAATAATACATAGATTCTTATTTCCTTACACAAGATAAACTCTTATAAGTCCATACGTATCATAGGTGTACATGTTCACCCTGGCAATAACATCAGCACACCAGGGGACATACTATCTTGGGCATCTACCAATATATACCCCAAGAAACCATCATCCTTGGGGACCTTAATATAGACTCAGACAAAACTGTGTCTGACACCCCCACTGTCAGTATTACCCTGTATTGTTTCTCTCAGCTAATAAATGCACTAACAAGATATAGCAAGTCATATTCTAAGTACTCTGCTGTAGACTGATTTCTCTCAACTGAACTCAGTAATATCTATAACTATGACACACTATCTGACCACCTAAGTGACCACCTGCCCAGTTTTACTAACAGGCTTGTATGCAATTCAGTAAAATATTATGCATACAAGAATGTGTGTAACCCACCCAGTTTTAATGTAGCTAGTTTCATCTCCACACTCAAGAAATACAATTGGAAAATATTTAAAAAATCTTCTTTCAGATGAAGCCACCCTAGAATTTAACAAAACATTTGCCAATATACTGAATGAACATGCTCCCTTCGAGAGAAAAATAGTGAAACTAAATCCAGTAACATGCCTATCTAAAGCAGTTGCCAGCTGATGGTGCCTAGAAACAAAGGCTGGAAGGAATGGCACATCAACATATCCCAGGAAAAACTTCAACACTAAACACAGATAAAAAATAAAACCAAGACAGTATAAGGCATGACAAAAAACTCACTACTTTAACTTATAGCAGGAACAGCAGCATAATCCTTAAAAAAATTCTGGTCATCGGTCTAAAATCTATTAAATCCAAGCCAAAGTCAAAAACCCACTCCCTCCCCTGAAGACACCTCATCAACAGTTGTTAATAACTTTACCAAATGTTTCCTTCAAACTGCATCCTCACCTATCAAACAGAACCCCACCATCAAACCCACCCACCTCCAGCCACAAACTTCCATGGAAGCTCACTTCTCACTCAGTCCTGTCCCTACCTTCACCATTAGAAAATATTGCCTAAAACTAAAAGCTACAAGCTCTGCTGTAGACAGCCTTCCTCCTGAATTTCTAAAAGTTTCAGCTGAAGCTCTGTCATATTCAATGTCTATATTAATAAACAAAAACCTACCTAAGTGACAGAACTAGGGAAACCATAGATAAATCCAACCTCCTAACTGCCCTATTGTATGCCTCCTCACACTTTACTAACTTACAAATTTCCATGCAAACAAAGCTGGAATAATAGTACAATAAAATAGTTCACCCTTTGGAACTCATTACTGTTCTGCCATCAAGAAACTAAGTTGGACTGAAGTCCCACATTACCTCCACTATGGTCACTGTCTTCCAGCTCATATTCTAATATACTATGTTGTTAAGTATCCAGTAGTAAAAGGCATGCTTCAACGTTAAAGCTCTTTCCTCTAAAAACAGACTCCCCCTGTCTGTCACTAAAGCCCAGAATTAATTGGGATCATCCTTATGCTCAGGAGCTCTGCCCTCCGGATACCTTTCCACATACTCTCAGGCTTTTTAAAAACCAGCAGGCATTCAAAACACATCTATGAAAGCACCTTGCAACATCCTAGCTGTGTAGCTGTACATCTCCAGGATAAGTATTACATCTCTGCTTCTTCCTTCTCTTCTACTATACCGCTGCTCTCTTTTACTCTATCATCCACCACTCTGTCCTCACCTACCACAGCTTCTACCATGCATCCCTTGACTCTTTTTGCGACTAATTTCAGTTATATCTCACAATTACATCAACCTTTTGCTCTCCATTATTTGCAAATAACTCAATACTCTGTATTATGACATCTGTTCTACTGCATAGTTATTTATTTAATTATATCTGTATCAAGTATAATTAGTATAAGAAGCCTTACAATTGCATGTATAGTTACTATCTTATCTATTTTGACATTGCAAAATTTGTCTTAATTGTATTATGCCTGACAATGTTG
The DNA here is from genome assembly GCF_019279795.1 of Protopterus annectens. NCBI lineage: Eukaryota > Metazoa > Chordata > Ceratodontiformes > Protopteridae > Protopterus > Protopterus annectens. The sequence continues at coordinate 414,775,096 of NC_056727.1, read as the reverse complement.
ATATTATATAGCTTAAAAGATATTGATTGTACTGCATGTACTGGAGCTTTTCTCCCCATGCCTTCAGTGAAAAGGGCATTTGTGCCCAGCCAGATTTCCCCAGTCAACAAATGTAAAATAAATAAAGCTGATATAACATTTGACAAATACATAATGGTAGCATAAAAAAGGTAGCATTGTATAAAAATGAAATATATATATATATATATATATATATATATATATATATATATATATATGTCTTCATGTGTCATGCCAGCAATAAACTGAAGTCTTTATTCTAGTGTCTACAGAAGAGGGGTACAATTGGGAGTAAATCTCATACAATTAATATATATAGTGTGTGTCTGTGTGCACGTGTGTGTGTGTGTGTGTGTGTGTGTGTGTGTGTGTGTGTGTGTGTGTGTGTGTGTGTGTGTGTGTGGCATGTGCTATGTGTGATATAAGTACATAATTTAGTTAGTTATTCATTTAGATGAGCAGTTGTAATTGATATGCCTCTAATGCTCTACTAATATCATTTAATACATTATAAATTATAATAGTAAGCCAGGCTAAAGTCCCAGAGGTGCAGATGAAATTCTACTTTTTTTAAAGTATCTCAGAAGTACTGGTTATCTGTACTTATGATCAAACACACACACACAGGAACATACAATACCTCTCAAAACCAACAAATTCAAAAGGATAGATAAACAGAGCAAGTGACAGAGAGTGACAGTGAGTGTAGTGAACGGGTATTAGCTGATGCCATCAGCAGCATGCAATGTTTGATGTCACCTCTTCTCTTGTAAGCTGGAAGCGGTCCTGCATTTGAGTAAGCAGTACTACCTTTATAGTTCACACTTACAATACTGACTGCAGAGCATTTTCTCAAAAGTATTATCATTTAGCCAAAAGGAAACTGTTCAATGTAACCCAAGGCTGAAGTCAGACATAGTCTCTGTTCTCAAATGAGTATGTTTTTCTTAGCATTAATCAAAAAACAATAGGGTTTATTGAGACTATGATATGTCTGCAATTCTTCAATTAAAAAGCAGCAAATTATTTTTTGAATTTAACTTGCCTATAGAGACACGTTCAATTAAAAATTACCTTTTTATAGTCATATGAGCAGCAACTGAGAATGATGCATGCATTTATTAAGGGTGCAGGGGCAGCATTTGAGAAGGGTTAAGGGCAACTCCATGCAACTGAGTATAAAATGAAAATGTGCATTCCTGGTATAAAATAACTCAGAAGTAGTCACATACGGCAACATTTTCATTGCAGCAACCCAGGTGGTTTGGGTTGCTGTGATAAAAAGTTGGTTGCAGGAAAGCACTGTAAGAAGGTGCTCCTACATCATGTTACCTTTTAATTGCTTCCCAGTCAGTGATTTGCACAAGATGTGAAGGAGTTTGTATGATAAAAGATTTACACAGTGTTGTGTTGTTCATGACTTAGAACAAATTGTACAAGGCAGACTGCCATCATAATTTTTCATGACCTAATGCCAGAAGAAGCCTTAATATTGCTCTGTTATCATGCCTAAAGACTTACATGGCAGAATGTAAAATTAAAACCAGAACTGGTTATGATTTTAACTCTGTCAAATGATGACACAATGCCAGCTGTTTTAAATAATACATCATCTGGGGAGATATGCATACATGCATTAATCTAAATATGTAACTACCATATGATAATTTAAAAATTCAGTGTTATTTTCTCTTTTCAAGAAAATTAACTCTGTAAGGCATTGAGTAGCATGCCACAAAAATTTCTTGCAGAGTACATTTTAAAATAGGATGTTTTTCAATAGATATCTAATACAGCTGTACTAAGAAACTGTAACACTTTGAAACTGATGGCATAAAAATAAGGCGTTTTACACTGATTTATTTTCTTACCATGATTCAGGATGTCTCAGTACCTGAGGTTGCTACAAACATTTTTAATATATTAGGGTACCATATCCATATTTTATTTGGCCTAAGATTCTTTTTGTCTTACTTTGGGACAAACTCTAATATAACTGGAAGAGCTTTACCCCTCAATGAAATGCAATTCACTCCGGTTGGGAGGTAAAACTAGGGTTGCTGTTCATAGTCACTTGGGCAAATGCGATATAGGTATTCTTGATACTTATGAATGAGCATAGCAAAGGTGAGATTCCTAGAGGCCATTTATGGTAATGAGCAAAGCCTGAAAAATAATGAGAAGGAAATGAGAAATGCTGCAAGGAGTAGTATGTTACTGAGGTGGTTTTTCAATTCACAGTCCGACATCTCTGCGGTATGCACATCCATTGTTAAAAGCAATGTTTCATCTTTGATACTGAAGTTGCAATCATGAACCTGTTTGAACAAGTATGCATAAGTACGTCCCTGACACACAGATGAATTATTTTCCCTGGCAACCCCTTCATTAATTTGTATTATGTACAAGCACTAAAATGACAAAAAAAATTATTTTGCCTGGTGCTCACTTTAGCATTCTGACCACATATGCACAAGCTCTTCCCTGGCACATAAATTAATTATTTCCTCAAGCACCTCCTTCAAGAGTAGTAGCGTTGTTACCTAGCACCTCCTTCAAGAGTATACAGCTGTAGCATTGTTGCCTCACAGCAAGAGGTTCTCCTGTTCGATTCTCGGCTGGAGTGCCTTCTGTGTGAAGTCTGCATGTCCTCCCCATGGTTGAGTGGCCTCCGAAAGACATGCGTGAATGGGCGTGCCTTCGCTGAAGGTTGGGTGTCGGGCTGGCAACTTGGCACCACAAAAATCGACTGCCAATCATTAGCGGACCGGAGTTCCACTGTGGCGACCTCTAACTGGGAAAAGCCGAAAAGACAAACAACAACAACCTCCTTCAAGAGTATGTACAGGTATGTAGAAGCAAGAAAATGAAACATTAACTCAAGTGATCCTTTCAGTAAAATTTCCAGATATGCACAATCACACAAAGTGAAACATTTCCCCATGTGACCCCTTCAGTAGCATGTCATAGTATGCACAACCCAAACAACTCCTTCAGTAACATTTCCTAGTATGCACAAGCACCAAAATTAAACATTCACCCTAACCACCCCTTCAGTAAAATGTCCAAGGATGTACAAGCACCAAAATTAAATATTCAACCAAGCGACCCCTTCAGTAAAATGTCCTGGTATGCACAAGCACCAAAATTAAACATTCACCATAGTGACCCCTTCAGTAACATTTCCTAGTATGCACAACCACTAACATTAAACATTTCACCCAAGCAACCCCTTCAGTAAAATGTCCAAGGATGTACAAGCACCAAAATTAAACATTCAACCAAGCGACCCCTTAAGTAAAATGTCCAGGTATGCACAAGCACCAAAATTAAACATTTACCAAGTGACCCCTTCAGTAACATTTCCTAGTATGCACAAGCACCAACATTAAACATTTCACCCAAGCAACCCCTTCAGTAACCTTTCCTAGTATGTGTAGAAGCACCAAACTTAAACATTCACCCAAGCGACCCTTTCAGTAAAATGTCTGGGTATGCAGAAGCACCAACTAATCTTCCCTCACATCTCCATATTCTCTATGAAAACTGCTCCTTACTGTTGTAAGTTCAGGGCTATTAATATTCTTAATATACAAATGAGATCATTATAGATTCATGTCAAAGAAATCAAACAAGCATACCATAAAAACAAAAGCAAGCTGTGTAAGCACTTTCGCGTAGTGCTACTATGCTTCATCAGACACAGCTACTATATGCAAACTACTTCCCTTTTAAATAATCAGCATCCAATCACCTTCAAAGACCAATTACAACTAATTGGTCTCATTAAATAAAACCAAGTGTGTTAAAGCCACCATACTACAACCTACAAAATTCAGCTTATTAATATCGACTCATAAACAGTCGAGTGTACAATCATAACAATGCAACACACATTAAAAAGTTATATAAGCATCATAAATCTCTAACTACTAAATAATATATCTGCTCACATCTAAAATATTGTGAACTACTTTAATGTATGTACACTATATGTTCAGGTACCTAGATCACATATTTTCTAGCACTGTATTGATCATACAAATTCTAATCACTAAATAAAGTCATTGCTCTGCTTCAACATCGCAAAATATGATTGCTGGCAACTCAAATAATATAAACTCACTAAATTATGAACATTGTACACAATTCACGTATATTCAAAGGTTCTATTGATCATGAAGGTACTTTGTGCTTTGACTTTTATATAGGAATAGATTCCAAGACATAATTACAAGCACACACCTATAGAGCTCTCTGAACAGAGCTGCAGTGAATTGCAGTTCAATGTGATTGAATGCTGCCAGTCAATGGTGTGCAAAGCCAAATGGGTCACAAATGTTAGAAAAAGAAAAAAATGTTGTAGAGTAAATACTTTACATGTACATCTTTACCCAAATGTGCTATTTTGCAACAGGGACCAGTACAGATTTGAATCTTCAAACATGGGTATTGAAAGCAATCATTTCACAATATTTCCAAATATGCCACAGACAAAGACATATAAACTGATAAAGAGCTTAGCTGTAACGATAATGTGACACTGTATCAAATCACATTCAAAGTGCAACAGAAACAAGTTATGAAAGTTGTCTTTTTTATTTGATAGTGAATGTGTGAATGTGATACTGCAAATAGTTACTATAGACGTACTCACGTGGTTTTAAGCAAAGACTGCAAACACTGCAGGTGTACCCCTTTCTTTCTGTTTGCTGCCTCATTTCATTAGCTATGCTTTCATAATAGCAACTCTTAGTTTTATTTTCATGTTTTCTTTGTCAGAGCATAAAGTACTCCCTTTAATATGAACAACATTTCTTACTAAGGGCCAGTAACTGTGCTCATTAAAGCCAGCATTTGAAAGTTTGGATTGTTGATCTCCTGAATCACTCAATGTACTTTCAGACTTTTTGTTAAGTCTATTCTCCCTGACACATCCTCAGTAGGTGTATATCAAAGAGGGGAGATGAAAAGCTGATTGTCCTTACAATCAGAGTAATCAGACTCCTGCAAGTCATTAACAGTGAACACTTCTTAGTGCTTGTCCTTGCATTGCTAGAGTGTGTACATGGAATTGTTTGGGTCCTTATGCCATATTTACATTCCCTACACTTAGTCCAGCTTTTGGTATTCAGGAATGCTAATGATTTCATACTTAATTTGCATGCTGGTAATGCTCACTGGGCTGACTTGAACTACATAAAGGTAAACATGTATCTAATGCCCTTGTATCATACAGGGGAGACTGTTTTGAAACACAGAGCTCAATACTGCTATTAAAACAAGACTTTGGGAGATTTATCTGTTTTGTACACTGCTTTAATGTCATGGGATGTTGCTATTTCTTAACTAATGCTTTTTGTTTAACATTAAAAGGTATAGTACAGTGACCACTGAAAAGCATTTTTATTATTTCATTTTTTTTTACTTTTATCCCTTCCTTTTGCCATAGCCATGTCTGCATTTCAACAATTATGCTACTGAATGCTACATGACAAATTATTGTATTTTGTATGCCATGTTTTCATACTTATTGCAATTGTATTTCGGCACAAGTGCCCAAGTCGTACTGCAGTGCACCTCCAGATGTGTCCTGACACTGGAACCTTCATTTAAGCAAACCAAACACATTATATGATATTCCTAGTCTGAACATGTGTCCCATTATATCCTTGCTCAGTGGATTTGTGTGTGTTTCTCATGGTTGTCATGACCCTGGGCCCCAGTGTTTAACCTGTATCACCCACTAGATGTCCTTGAGGAATGTCACTCCTAGCAAAGCTTGTGTAAACTGCACAAGTATACCATACGTGTGAGTTGTAGAAAATGCCTGGTTTACCTACACAGACACTGTAGATGATCCTTTGGGCATTATAGACAACCTGACAATTTATAGAGTGGAAACCATTTCTGTGAAAAAAAGTCCTTCTCTGTTCTCCAGGTGGGGCTTTTATTTCTACATGTGGGGAATGTAACATCCAACACTTCAGGGAACTATTATTTATTTTATTTTTATTTTTTATTTACATTTGTTGACCGGGCTAGTCTAGCTGGATATATATCCATTTTCAGTAGAGGCCCGGGGAGAAAAGCTCCACACACATATACAAAAATACAAAAAAGTATAAAAAATTTTGTTACAAGGTAAATACAGGATTAATAAACTAAAATAAAACAGGAAGTTTTTACATTTCAAAGATCAGAACACAATTAAGAAAAGTAACAGTGAACATAATATTGCTTAAGAAAGCTAAAACAGTTATAATAACCAAATGGAACAGGAAGTTTATACATTTCAGAGATCAGAACACATTAAAAAAAGTAACAGTGAACATAATATTGCTTAAGAAAGCTAAAACAGCTATAATACTATAAGAGTTGTGTACAATGGATCCCAGAAGGTTCAAGGATATAAGCAATAAGTTGATTAGGGTTTAAATAGTGTCATGTACAGACAAACACAAGAACACTTATGCAACGTGCTATTGCATATAATTCATGCATAGCTCTTGATCTGTCCTGGGGAGATGGGGGTTCATGTGAAACAGATACGATCCCTTGCATGTTGTAGCATTACATTTAAAATTGGTGTAATATGCTAGAGCCTGATGCCTGTGATAAACACTAATATATCCTCTATGGATGTCCTGAAAGTACCAGTAACTAACACATAAAATGCGTAAACATACATTTGTTTCCGCTGGGATGTGTCTTACTCAATTTCCCTGTGGGCTGAGGTGGGAGGTGGCAGAGTCTGCATATTTTATCCAGTGTTTCCCTGTCCACCTTTCTCTCAACAATTTCTGTTTCATGCATTCCATGATAAGACAAATGGAGTCTAAACACTCTTCTTCATTTTGCCTGAGGTCTGGCAGTACCCCAATTTAAAGCCTGCTGCACATGTAGCATTATAATAGCAGCAGCAACACCTAACATGTTTTTTTCTAAGTATAATTATGCCTGTATTCCAGAGTTTTGGCACACACACACACACAAAGGCTGCACTGAGTGTACACAATTGCTTTATAACTTCCTGAATAGCTCCATCATGCTGGATTTGTTCATTTGCATGCACTTCAGCTCTTTATGCTTTCATTATATTCTACTCTTTCCCTTTGATTGGTGACTGCACATGAATACCAAATAGTAAAATAGTACACTATCATATTGGAGGTACACAACAATATCAACACGACTGCTACACTTTGTGTTGCTGTTAAGGAATCTGACACAATATTTTTTCAGTTTGTAGAGAGAAACGTAAATTAATATATAACTGAAACTCTGTCTAGCAGTTAGTGCAGAGGAACAAGGTTTCACTGTATTAATGAGTTGCTTCCTGTAGCTAAGGGTACAAAGTTGAGTCCTTCCATTTTTTTTTTCTGTTATAAGCCTTTCAGCAAGTCATTTAGCCAAGTAGTGCTCCTGGTTGCCCCTGAAAGCGACACGTGTGTCTTTTGTGCTGATCTGGTTAACCAGTGTATTGATGAAAGTTTCTGAATCTTAACAATGGTTTCAATATAAAAAGAACATACATTTCCTGCAACACTTTTCCTCCAACATCTGTCTTAATAAAACAAGCATAACATATTCTATTGCTTTCAAGCTGTACAGACACATAAAACACAAATTTAAGAACTAGAAAAGGCATGCCATAAATGCAATATCCCCAATCCCTTAAAATATTTTGTGCATCATTATTGCTTCAAACACCAGATAATGTGAGATTAACTCCATACTTATTTTTTGGCAGTGGATTAACAGTGAATTAATTCTGGCAATAGACTGATTATCATCTACATAGGTAGTAACAGATTACTTCTGTTAGCAATTTGAAATCAAGATCACTGTTTTAAGTACTTGCTTCCCACTTAGCTATCCATCCTTTACAGATCTTATCCACCCCTCATGCAGTTCTCCTACTGGGCATATGAACCGTCATGACCCACCCCCACTGCAAATGTCCTACAATGGAGGCTTTCAATATTTTGTGCAAAGACCTGTATGTCTTACTTGATAAGAGGCAGACAGTGCTTCCGTTAATAATGGAGATATCATACCATAAGTTACTAAGTCATGTTTTCCAGCAAGGTGCAACATGAAGTGAGCTGCCATAGGTCTGTCAAGCTTAACTATATATGTTTACATTCATTGCTTTACTTCTTGAGCTATGTACATACTTTCTATTATCTGCATTTATACATATGTAAACACTCTTATGTTTGACTCTGTATATATATATATATATATATATATATATATATATATATATATATACACACACACACACACACACACACACACACACACACACACACACATATATATAATCTATATATAATCTATCTGTTTGTTAATGCAGAGCTTTTCTCCCTGGACTTCTGCTGAAAAAGGACTTTTGGTCCAGTCAGACTTCCCCGGTAAACAAATGTAAAATAAATAATGCAAAATAGGTATGCGCTCACCTTCATTAATGGATTTTCCAATGTGCTTCTGATGTGCCTTCTTACCCACAAACATATTAGTAATCACACGTGGTCCTTTATTACTCATTTTCCCCAGAAGAGAAAAGCATAACTTTGCTCACTGATGGCCCAAGCCAACCTTAACACAGGTAGGTGCCTTGTCACTTCACTGGCAATGCTGGTTTTGTTTTGAGTTAGAATATTTCCATAAAACAGACATTATACATCACTCAACAGATGCCATCATCTCTTTGGCTACATTTAACTTTTAACAAAAAGCCTGCATACTAAGAATGAAAGTGAACATCTCTCGCAAGAAATATAATTCTCCTAATCACTTGCATGGAATTACATATGTTCATGGAAATGTAACTTATTCTATTAAAGATCTAAACTATTAAGTGTAGAAAACTGTAGTAAAGCCTGAGCACCGGCTTCATCCCAGCCAAGTGGAGGACAGCTACTGTCATCCCTTTGCACAAAGATGGAGCGTCCAGCAATCCAGGAAATTATAGACCCATCAGCCTAAGTGGCCTGATCTGCAAGGCCATGGAGTGTATTATCATGGACCTCATAAACAGGGACATTGGCAACCTCCAGACACTTGATCCCACACAGTTTGATTTTGTCGAAAGGAGGTCATGCCTGTTAAATTTGGTTGACTTTTTTGACAGTCACCAAGGCCATAGATGAGGGGAAGATGGTGCACAGGGTCTATATCACATAGTCGAAGTAATGTAACTTTGAACACCTAATGGTCGAACCATTATGTTCGAAGTTACATAACTTTGACTACCTAAAAACAAAAAACACAATGGGCAACAAAATATACTGTTGTAAGCAGGGGAGCAAGTGCAGTATAATGGCAGTCAGAAGTCCTCTGATTAGTAAGTGAAGTACAAAGGCACATACATGTCCTCTGAGTAGTACAGTGTAGTAACACACAGAAGTCCCCTGCTTAGTAAGTATAGTTAATGACACATATAAGTGCCCTGATTACATATTACATATGTACCATATATCTTATCTGAAATGTTTGCTCTAAGTTAGTCCTCAGTTGTATAATTTAACTCTTATTATATTCATTTTTTAACCAGGCAAGTGAACTGGTCAACATGGACATTCTTCAGCTAGAACCTAAATCACAAGGGCAACTGTATGTTCAATTTATAAGAACATTTCAGAGTAACCAGTAAACCAGTTTGTTTTTGGGAGGTAGAATGAAATTAAAGTACCCAAAGAACACCTATGCAGACAGGAGTTAAACAATCCAACACCATATACATAAAGGACTATTAGAACTAGTACTGAAAAACATTCAGAATAGATCATTTTTAAGTAGCAGATCTTTGGTATGTGTTAAAGGAAGCTTCACTTTCTAATATTTAGCAGAAACTGATGAACTGCTGTCAATCAGAGGTTTAGCTTGTGGAATAACTTCTATTGCAGTATTGTTAAGTGATACTGATGGAGGTGAGTGTATATTAGTGCTTTATAAGTGTGAACAAGATTTAGATTTTTTTTTTTTTTGCGAGGGGGGTTAAGTAACACATAGGCATCTTATAACCATGCTTCAGTGTTGCATAAGTGTTCTTGTGTTTGTCTGTACAGAACAATCAGAGAAAGGGAAGAGCAGATGAGACTTGAGGTGTTTGCATGTTATATATGGGTTGTACTTTTGCTGGTAGAGTTTTGGTCATTGATAAATATGGTGAATAGAGATAGGCCCAGGACAGATCCTTGTGGGACACCTTCTGAGACAGGATGGGAAGGAGAGAAGTGGCTCTGCCACTTTACAGATTGTGATGCATTTGACAGGTAGCCATGAAGCCAGGTAATGGTTGGTATAGAAAGGCTGATATCAATCAACTTATATAGAACTTATCGATGTGACATAGTTTCAAAGGACCTGGATAGATCCAGAAATACAAATTACATTTTACTTGCTTTCTTGTTTTGATTTCTGTGTTTAGAAAGTTGAGTAAAGAAGTAGGTGTATCATGGGAGGGCCTGAGACCATTTTAAGTGGGAGATAGGAAGACTGAGTTGCATAGGTAGTGGAGAAGCTATGGATGCACTTTTCTAGTATTTTGGATACAGGAGGAGAAAGGGTGGCAATGGAGTTGAAGAATAAGGCAGAATTTCCTCCACTGTATACGCTGAGGATGTAGGGTTTTTTTCAAGATGAAAGGAGCATGAGATTACTGAATTTTTCTACTGATGTGAATAGACACAGGGTAAGCCAGAGCATATGCAGCCATGCTAATGCATTCTTTTAGGAGATTGTCCACTGCAAGTGTTGTAGGTTTAACTTTGTGTAGACACTTTGGATTATGGGTATTGTGGCTGCTTTCAAACTGGTGGGATTGTGATTATTATTTGAGGGTAGTTAAAGGACGCTTATGTCTTTTAGAGAAGATGTAACTACTAAGTGGATAAAGTGTGAATTAAATTTGGATGCTATATATTTGATCAAATCATTGAGGAAAGGTTGTGTTTTAAAGGATTTCCAGGATGTAGAAGACTATTTAGATTTTTTTCAGAAACGTCTGGGATTATTTTGTTGGATCTTTTGTAGGTTCTAGAAATGTGTGGTCTTGTCAGACCTGGCATAGGATTTAGTGAGATTTCTTACTTGTCCAGAAGTATAAATTGTTTGTGTACTTTTATGAATAAGTCTTGTTTTTTCTGCTTTGTCACTTGTCCTCATTAATCATTTAGTGTATTTTGTTAACCAAAGAGTAGGATTAAATAACCATTTCCTTTCTAATTCGGGCTAGGCTGTTTAGGATATTGAAGAAGATAACTGTAACCTGCACTGTGACTTCATCTAGAAGTATAACTTTTAGCATGTCCCGTTTGTAATAACGATATTTTTTGTTAAAGGATGATAGATTGTAAGATAAACTAAAATTGTAGGGTTTTGAGAGTAGGTGGTGTATAATCTAATACCATATTTGGGTAACTATCAGCCCGAGTCACTGAACTGGTAACATTGATGTGCTAAGTGGCAAGGATCTAGTCCAAAGAAGACTGCTGCTAGATTTGCATATCTGGTAGTGGTAGTTATAAACTGCATGAAGCCTTGCAGCTTTATGTTGGAGATAGTGGAAGGATTGATTGAGGATGTTTGGTGATAATCTAGGTTTAGTTCTCCTAAAATGAAAGTTTCATGGGTGATAATGTAACCAAGATACAATGTATTTAGTGGTGGAAATATAACTACCTCAGGCGATGTACAAAGGAATGATGTAAAGGCTTTTGTAATGGCTGAGTTTTAGGAAGGTGGTACATATTCCTGCATTGTTGAATCATGGGACTTGGTGGGGTATAGAAGAAATCTGAGGTTGCTGGGATGCAGAATGGAAACTCCTCAACCTCTTTTGCCCTCTCAGTCAACCCTGATTACACTGAAATCAGAAGGGAGAAAGTCTTCATTTCTGATGCTGGGTTTGAGTCAAGTTTCTGTTAATATAAGGGTGTCTGTAGAGTTATGCACTCTCCAGGAGTGGAGCTCCGTCAGCTTATTTCCCAGGAGTGTTATGTTACTGTTGTATGGTGAGATAGAATTGAATGTCTTTGAGATGCTATTTGGAAAATGAAGGGCTTGGATTGGAGTTGTTATTTCCACATTAGTGTAGTGTAGTGTTGAAAAGTAGTGAATTGCATACTGCTCATAGATTCATAAGTAAGTACTTTGTGATCAGTCTGCAGATCATTGCAAGTTTATCCAAAAAAAAACTCTATTCAAAAGTTACCTCTAGCTTCAAGAAGAGCAAGACAAGATAGACCAGGAATGATGCTGCCCATCTAATTACCTAAGTTGACATTGAAGGTGGCAAGGGTTCTACTCTATTTGACATGTAGTGGAGGGCTGTTCCAGGACAAAGAAATACACAGGGCTATGAATCTATCATGCCAATGTATCTTGTTTATCTGCTGATGAGGGTTTAGTTCCTTTATCTGAGTATTTAGGATAACATTAGTTCTGCAAAGGAATGGGAGTTCAAATATGGTTGGATCCTCCATGACTCAAAAAGCTAATCACAAATCTCCATGGAGGAGTCTGTAAGAGAATGAGTACAGAGGAAGGGATGGTAGTATTGCCTGATAACTGAGATTTTTGAGACCACTGATCTCTTTACTTATGAATCGCTGACATCTCTCAAGTTGTCTGATATGTTTAGACAAATACATGACAAAAGGTGTGTTATGTTAAATAATGGGTCTGTTAAGATACAACAAAAGGGGAATTAAGATTTTTTGGATCAAGTGGAGATGTTTTTGGAAATCAGATGAGCCAGATAAAACGCTTTTCAAACTACTGTATACACATGCTGGTCAAATGATAAGGATTGTCAACAACAGTACCTAAATCCCTTGCAACAGTGTCTGATTTGAGGGGTGCATTGACTACATAGTATGTGAAACTATTTGTTTACCAAAATGAACTATGCTACATTTTCTTATATTTAATTTAAGACCCTTACCCTTACACCAATTGTTAACATGGATAAACATAATTGTGAGGCAGTGAAGATTGAATAACAACAGCCAATTTACAGTCAACTACAAACTTAGTCAACCACAGGTCAGGATTGCTTGCCTGAAGGTCTGAGAAATAAATGTCAAGTAGGAGAGGGCCCAAAACTTAGTGCTGTGGTACATCACTGATAACTTTTTTGTTTTCAGAAGTGGCACCTGCGACTCTAACCACATGGGTTCTGCCAGACAACCAGTTAGCTATCCATCACATAATACAAGGATTTATATTCATATTTACAAGTCTGTCGATAATACCTCTGTAGGGAATAGAGTCAATGGCCTTTGCCAGGTCTAGATGTGCTGTATGTAATGCAGAACCACTATCCACTGCTTTGGTTACTTTGTCAAAGAAATTAATGAGGTTAAAGAGACAGGACCTTCCCTTGAGAAAAAAGCATTGATGCACGCCCAGGGATAGGAGATTTTCAATGCCCAGATTAATGAGATCTGAGATAATGCACTCCATAGCTTTACATATGAGGCTAGTGAGACTAATGGATCTATACTTACTAGGATCTGTGGTTGGAACACCCTTGTGTAATGGCATTACAATGACTATTTTCCAATCTAAGGGAGGAAGAACAAGAGACTGACAACAGGCTAGACAGGAGACTGAAGCAACTTGTCTTCTGGGATTTGGTTATCAAGAAGGTGGAGCTAGAGATACAAGGGAACAGCTAAGTATGCTTCATTTCTGAGTCCATGGCAGCCAATGACATCCAGCCAGTTCTTAGAACTACAGAAAGAACTATGTCTGACAGCGAACCAGTTCTCAGAACTACAGAAAGAAATATATGTGACAGCCAGCTAGTTCTCAGAACTACAGAAAGAACCATGTGACCTAGAAAGCTTGCTGCTATTTTTAGACAGGAAAAACTTGTCTAGATGAGCCTAGATCTGGGAAGATAATGAACAGCTTGAAGAATAAGAGAGCAGCTTATGACAATTAACAAATGAATACACACAGAAACATTCTTAAATGTACTGCCCACCCACAGAAAGGTTGAGGATAGGTTATTTCACAAGTATTTGATCACAAATGACCAGTCAGGTGGAATTAAGCACAACACTTCAACTTCACAGGAGGCAAGTGATCTACCTGAAGTGTACATCAATCCTATATTGGTAATTTGCATCTTTACAGTGGGGAGACAGAAAAAAAAATCCAGGGAAACTGCGGCATCAAAACAGCGGAGTAGTTAGTTATATGAACTCTAATGGTGGTAAAAGGTCCAGGAAATATAAATAAAAAGGCAATTATATATATATATATATATATATATATATATATATATATATATATATATATATATATATGGGTCTACCTGAAAACACCAACACGCAAAAACACAGACAACGACATAACTGACACCACAACACCGAAAGTTCATAAATACGAAACTTCACATGCCCGACAAACCACAATCCTGACAATCAACAAAACAAAACAAATACCTTTTCCGTAAATCACACACACAACACAAGCACACCAAACACCTTACAAACCTACACTAAACCTTACATACACAACTATCTATGCACTAACCTTAACCCAAACCCTAACCCTAAGGTCCGTCACTATCGCACACTCACCTAACCTGCGCCCTAACCCTAACTCACTTAGCCCACCCCTAACCCTAAAGTCTGTCACTGTCGCACACTTACCTTACCCGCACCCTAATCCTAACTCACTTAACCCGCCCCTAACCTTAAAGTCTGTCACTATCACACACTTACCTTACCCACACCCTGACCCTAACATCTGTCAGTATCACACACTTACCTTAACATGTCAGTGTTCTCAGTGTCAGGATTTTCAATCCTCGGTCATCTCCATTGTCGATCTTCCGGTATCGGGTATCTCGTTGTCAGCGTTACCAGCGTTCGGTGTTTTCAGGTAGACCTATATATATATATATATATATATATAAATATATATATATATATATATACATATATAATGCAGTGGCTTTCAATAAAGAACAGGGTTTTGTTGTATGGTGACAACAGAAACATGGTATACCGATAAACCTGACAAATTTGCAATCCTACCAGGCCTGGCAGTTTGTAGAAAGACAAGACACATAAAATAGACATTTTGTGTATAAGGGAAGGGGCAATACAACAGAAGAAGCAGACCAATAGCAAAATTAGGACACAATATTACATATTGCACTGGAGACTGTATGCAGAACTGTTAAAAAGAAAATGGCATGTCTGGTATTCGGCCAAGAGGATTAAGGAGCTGTTTCCTGCGGTTCAGTAGTGCAAGGCTTGATTCCCACAATTTCCATTCCTTAACGGTGTGATTCTCAGTAATTCATTTAACCAGACGCTGCTCCTGGGCTGCATCGGAAAAAGGTTCATTGAGACTAATGCAATACCCTGGAAATCAAATATAAATAAATAAAATATCTAATGTTGGAGGTTAGTCAAAGTACCTCACAGACACAAGGTTCAGGGTTTGATTCTTATCTTTGGGATGGGAAATTTGGCTAGATAGTCTAGTACTACCCTATGAAGCTATGGAAATGATATAGGAAATTCATAGTATGACATAAAAAGCAGAAGGCATTGTTTTGGGGAATGGGGTGGTTACATGCCAAGTGTTAAATGAAATATCTTGTTTCTAGCTATTTTATCAATAATCTAAAAACTGGGTGTGGGTAAATCCTGAATTACCTACACACAGGAGTGAACTACTGCTATTATACAATGAACTAAACAACCAACCAACCAGAAAAACACTTGATAAGACTAAATACATTTTATTACTTTAATTTAGCATTTCCATCCTCTCTGTAACAGGATTTCACTAAAATTAAAGTAAATACATATAAAACCACCTACATATAAAACAAGGTATATATCACATTTCATAAACCACTCAAGTGAGTGGAATAATACATCCTGACAAAGATATTAAATAACATAATCTTAAAATGTTTACAAACCACTACTGAAACATCAGGGAAAGACTAAGAATAATTAAAAAAATATTCATCCAAATAATACGTTCAAACTCTAATGAAAAAATAAAAATAAAAAAATCCTTATCAATCCTGAAGCATTTTGAACTTTCCATACTGAAAACAGATATGCTGTTGATCACCATGTGTACTTGATAGTGAGAAAATCCTTCTAGTTGTGCAACTTATGACTAAGGCCATGGCATCCAGATCTAAGGAGGTCCTAGTCCAATTATTCAGCCCTCATTAGACCAATAATCGAGTACAACGCGCCTTTCAGCATGTACCTGACCATGCATTTGTATCAGTTAGACTGGCCATAGAGGTTCCCTCACTAAAAGAATACAAGGTGTAAATAATATGTCCTATGCAGACTGTCTCAAAACCCTGTCCCTGTGTTCAGTTTCTTACAGAATACAGAGGTGATCTATGCTAACCTACAAGACATTCTCTGATCCAACCCTGATTGATCTGCTACATATTCACAAAATAAAGAGCACTAGAATTACCCAACCTAAGTATCTAAACCTTGTATGTGACATTTTATTTTATTTATTTATTTTACATTTGTTTACCGGGAATGTCCGATGGAGGCCTGAAGAGAAAAGCTCCATTTAGAACAGTGATATACATAACACTGCCTACCCTGCTTGGATTACTTTTGAATACTTAGTAATTCTGTACAATATTTGAAATTATATATTTTTTATTATTTTTTTTTACTTAAGACAGGTTTAAGTTTACTACTTCTACCACCATTATCTTATCTGATTAATATACAATGATTAACTAGGTATATATGGATTGAAAATCTACCACACAGAGAAGTTTCTTACACTGTTTTGCTTTTGGACCCACTATACTTGTTTAGTGGGTTGTTTGAAACTTCGGTGATACCACGGAGATTACTTGCTTTTTAATAGTTTAAACCTAAAATCTAGATCTAAGTTGTACAAGTCAAAGAGGATAAGTAGCAGGGGTCTATATCACATAATCGAAATTCCAAAATATCAAACACCATAAGCTCAAACTTGGAATTCCAAAATGTGATAACATCGAACACTCAGAATAGCAAATTTTTTCCCAGGGAAAAAATCGCTGTTCCGCGAAACATACACACAACACAAGCACAACAAAATAAATGATCCACACACATACGCTTAAATCCCTACTTCTAACCCTACACTAAACCATACATACATTGCTATCCATCTACTAACCTATCCCGCACCCTAACCCTAAGGTTCGTAACTATCGCACACTTACCCTATGGAGCTATAAACAAACAAACTAAATAATACACATACACATACACTTAACAAAGCCCTACTTCTAAACCTACACTAAACCGCACATACATTCCAATCTATCCACTAAACTTAACCTGCACCCTAACCCTAAGGTTCGTAACTATCGCACACTTACCCTAAGAAACTATACAGAAACTAATTAATACACATACATGCACTTAACAGAACCCTACTTCTACCCTACACTACACCATGCACACATTCCTACCTATCCACTTACCTTAACCCGCACCCTCACCCTAAGATCCGTAACTATGGCACCACAGTGGAGGAAATAGTGAAGCCACGAAATGTCCCACCGAAATCTTGCCCTAGGTAAGAATTCGACGTTCCGTGGCTTCGCTATTTTCAGCCTTCAATGTAGTGGTGTCGATATTATAACATTCAACATTTTGCAACATCGATGTTGTAATATACACCCAGTAGCAGTACTATGCGATGTGATATACAATCTAATGTTATACAAACGGTAAGACACTTGGAGAATTTTATACACTCTTTAGGAAAAATAGATTCTCAGAGAGAGGTTTTACATTATAGTAATAGCAAAAATCACATAGTTTGTTTCATATTGAATCCAGGCATCAATGAGTGATCCGTATTTACAAGGTAGCTAACATTATAAAAATATTGAACAGGCAAGAGTTATGGATATACTTTCTTCTTAAAAGTATTTTGTTGGTATATCAGGTGGCCAGGGGTTTTAAGGTGGGTAGTTTGAGGTGGAAAAGGTCTGTAGGTAAGATTGTGGAAAGAGTGGTGAAGATTTGGAGATGTGACAGTGGTGAGTGAGTAGGTAGCTATCAGCTGGGAGTAGAGCAAGGTCAGTGCCACTTGCTAAGGACGTGTTTTTTAAGCTTGGTTTAAATAGAGCTAAGGATGTTAAGAAGGTAAGGTTCGCTGGCAGGTCATTTCAGATTTTACCTATGTAGTTTGCAAAGAGAGAATCTCCTGCTTGATTTTTTGGATATATAGGTTTTTATGCCTTTTTTTGTTGGTGGATTGGAGAGGTCTGCTACTAGCATAGGATTGAAGAAGCATTTCTAGGGCAAGTATTTTTTTAGGATTTGAGAAGATTTTATGGGCCATTGTGAGTTGTGTACGTTGTAGGAGTTCGGGGAGTACTAACTAGTTGAGTTGCTTGAGTGCTAGGCATAAACAAAACATATTGGAGGGACAGGAATGTATCTCAGAGATCACACCTTCTCTGCAACAGACTGCCTATTCATGTGAGAGGGAGCCTATTTGAATGCAATTTTGAACAATGGATGGGAAATAGCAAATTCCATCTAGGCTTGCCACTTGTGAATGCAGTTTGTAGATGCCCTATGGCATAGCCATATACCAAAGCTATTAAAGCCTGTGGGCATTGATAAGGGGAAGATTTGAGCATGAAGGACCAGACTTAAAAAGGCTCCAGGGCTGTTAGCCTAGTAACCTCCTATCATCCTACAAATATGATATTCCATAATTGCTAATGTTTATAGTAAATGTGGTAAACTAAAATAGAAAAACATTAAATTTAAAATACTAAAATGTACAATATCAAATTTTAAAAACCTTAATATCAAACAAATATCTAGGGGTATATAATTAAATTATAAAATTTATACAGTTTGAAATATATGCACTGAGAGTACATCTGAGTAAAAAGTACTTAAGTGAAAATATGAAATCAATGTTTACAGCTTAGCAGAATACAACTTTAACGCATTATTAATTGAAATATTCTCATTCAACCTGGTGGAAGGGTCAGCTGCAATCAGCTTGAATTACCCAAGCAATTCCTTGAACTCTGTTCTAGTCTCCCAGGTTCCTCCCCTGTTTTTCTTGATGATCCTATCAATTACAACAAACTTAAAATTTGCAGGACCTGTGGAAACTTATGTCGATTTACATAAAGCATTGTTTGTGTGCTTCTTTAAGACATCATATTTGTGCTCATAAATCCTTTTTCTCAAAGGACATTCTGCTTTTCTTATATAGAATGAATGGCACATCTGACAAAGGGTAACAATCTATTCCCCATGTGTCACAATGGGCTGCGCAATCCATGTTTAAAGGGATGCCCATTTGCTAAAACGGGAATACTATAATTCTCATATGTATGTTCACATGGATTACACCCCCCACCCACATTTTTTAATATCTAATGGGGAGTCTTGTCTGATCTTGTCAGCCTGCCTGTCACCATTAATCGCAAATCTGTTTTTTTTTAATTTTTACCCCTTTAATACACAAACAAATGTTCCTGTCCTAAGAATGAAGACAAATTATTGACTAGTTCAAATATAATTCAATTTCTCCTTATAATGTCCTTAACCAAGGCTGAATCTCTCCCAAACTGTAGAATCATAGTTTTTTTCAAATCAAGCTGAGCTTCGACTTTGTGGGTGTCTGATTGTAAGCTATTCATAAAACACCCCAATAAAGGTTTACATTTACTTGTTCTCCATTTTGTAACCTCATCAGCTAACACTGGCAAAATTGGATAACCTGTTTTTTAAACATAATAATTAGGATGTCCCTTTCATTACAAAAAGCTGAATTCTGAGAAACAATCCTGGATAATCTAACAAATTTCCTCTTAACCAAATTAAATGTATTTATCCATGTCATGTGGTCCTGGTTGGTGTTCTCACTTTCATTTTTTTATCAACAAGGCATGTTTTCTAAATATTGCCATTGTATAAGAAGACTTTAATGTTCTTCTGTCAGCTTCTGGTAGTTTAAGGCTCCAAAATATGTACTGCATATTATCTGTTTACATATGTGAGTGGTTGCAGAGTATATTGCTGCTTCTGCCTCCCCCCAAGATTTTCACAGAATGCTAAGTTGATTGTTTTATATCATTGGTGTGCTCTTCATAAAATCATTGTTTTCATATAAATCTTTGCTGATTGAAGTAACAAAGATATAAATAACATTTCCACTTCGGATAGGAAAGGCTGTGATGTATGCTTTTGAGCTGATTTATCGAGGTGCTCCTAACATGGAAATGTGTGAATTTTCTTTCTCTTCTGCTTTATTACTATATTGCATTATTGTGCTCCACTGACCAGTTTACTACATTATAAATGTTTTTAAAGTTTAATTTCCCCACTTAGCAGCACTGAGAAAGGAACATAACAGACGTCTTCCTTTGGGAAAGGTGCATTGTGTGAATGACAGGAAGTGTATGCCAGGGCAATTCGTGACATTATTGAGTGACAGAAATCTCCACAGATTTACTACAAAAAAAAATTTAGGAGAGGAATGGCAAAAATCTAAAAACAACAAGTATGTTCTTCAAAACTGTGGATAGTTGAGAGGAATGGTAACCAGCAGTATGATTGATAGTATTGCCAGAAGTCATATTTATCATTTGTCCACAATACTGTGGAATGTTCCTGATTTTGCACCTTGTTAATTGTTTAAAATGTTTTACAGATGGCATTATAAAGTATATTCTAACAGAAAATCTGGTTTATTAATTGTTAAGTGACCAAACGTATATGCTCAATTTACAGTGGGTATACTGATTTGGCTGTCCAATCAACATGTATGTTTTTGACTACAGATGAGTATTTGTACTTTATAATTCAAAGTATATTGTCATTACTCATACCTACAGGAGGCAGATTTCAGACATCCAGCAACATATATAGGTGAAAACTGTTTTGTTGATGAGTGTTTTCATTGATGTGTGAGGGAGTCAGTACAGCTGATCGAAAATCAGCTATTTGAAAAGTGCCATCTTTTTATGTTAGAGATCACTGTATGAGAAGGGAATCAGGGAATATGGCATGTCCCCACTCTTGGAGTTGGAATATATAAGTAGCAGAGTGTGGGGGGTACAGGTGTTCTAACCCCCTTCAGAAACATCTGTTGTATTTATTTTTCAGTCATTTGTGGATTGATTTCTTTTGCAATTCATGAGTTCAAATCAATGACTTCCAGAATGACAATTAGTGCTGTCAATCAAAATTTAAGCTTATATATATACATATATATATATATATATATATATATATATATATATATATATTAATATATAGATATAGTGTGTGTGTGTATCTCTCTCCTCTATATATATATATATATATATATATATATATATATATATATATATATATATATATATATCTATAATATGTGATAAATAGGGTCTACCTGACCTGGTCGACAGGCCATATGCTCGACACTCATTTGGTCGACAGTTCATTTGGTCGACAGGCATGTTATGTGGAGGGCTTCGCCCCCCACACCACCCTAACTATATATATCAACTCCAGGGTCGCACAACATTGGGGAGGGGGGCAAATCTGCCTGTCGACCAAATGAACTGTCGACCAAATGAGTGTCGATCATATGGCCTGTCGACCATGTCAAGTAGACCCGATAAATATTATAAATATACCTTACTTCTCTTCCTTCCTTCCTTACCTACTATTAATTAGTACTTTCCTTGTCAAGAATATGATAGGTGTGATATTCAATTCTGAGAATGCAAAATCTCTAAAAATTTTCTTTACTTACTCAAGAATATAATTTTTCCTTGTCTTGCTCAGCGAAGTAAAATTTCTGAGTGCGTAAAACCATGTGGAGCTGACATTATTTGCATAGACTGAATTCTATTTTCTTTCCTTTCCCTCTGTCTCCCTTCTTTTTTTCTGACCATTTAGAAATTATTTAAGAACTTTAAGTTGAAATAAAAAAAAAAGATTGTTGAAACAAAATGAAATTATGCTGGTGAAAAAATGCAGCAGGGATACATCAAGACTGCCGTCTTTCTATGTAGAAGTAGTAAACTGTTTATATAATACCCGTGCTAATCACAGGAAGTGGTAACAAAGGTTAATGAAAATATGCAACATGTCAGAAATGTAAGTAAAGAAGAAAAGAATGAAGATTGAAAACAACCCTTTCCTTTTGAAGCATAAACAAGGAGTAATGACATTCAGTGAAGCAGAGACCCAACCTGAGACAAGAATAACAAAGTTAGTCAAGCAAAACATTATAGATAACTAAGTATAACTAAAACAACTCAATGAAAAGGACAGGGAAAAGGACAGTGAAGTTAAAATGCATGCTGGGAAGAAAAAAATGACAATGCAATCAGGGCTGCTAAATAAAGCTACATCTGTTCACTCCTAAAAATCTAAGAAAAGGGTAGTGTGGAATATCCAGCTAGAAGATTACCTCTGGATAAGAAGTGGGATGCTCACACTTTCTAAGAAGAATGGGTCCTTAAAGAAAATTAAGAGAATAAAGATAAAAAAGATTACAGCACATTCTGTGATTCTGTTCAGATGTCCAAAAGAAATGCTAATATTACAAGCTAACCTTTTGGCAATTCATAAGATCAAGGCAGAGTCCTCAAAAGTAGAAGAGTGCAGGTGAGATTCTCCTTCGTAAGAATGGCAACATAACAGGGGCCGAAAACTATTGATTCTCAAGTCTGACTGAAGCTGTATGAGAACATATGGAAATTGCTGCTGAAGAATTTCTGAAAACAAATGGAATACAATCAGACAACATGGATTCATATTGAATTCAGAATCAGAATCATCATTTCAGACAATTTCATAAAGGTTTTGACTGTGCAGGCAGACTTCAATTAGATGAGAAACTATGGATGTGGTCCAATTAGAAATTTAATTATGCATTTGTCATTTTACTGGTCTGTAGGTCAGTGTGCAATTCACAAAGCCTTTTGAAGGCCCTTAAATCATAATAATAGTTCACTCAAATGAAAGGACAGTGATAAATGATGTACATAATGGGACATTTTTATTAATGTTCATGAATTAAATTTCAGCAGTTCTAGAAGCACTAAGTTGCAGTTTTTACCAATGCTTAAGGTTATGCAGCAGGGTTAATACACAAGAAGATATATGATAAGAGATTTGCCAAGACTGCAGCAATAGCCTAAAACATGGCTGGTTAAATTCTGTGCAAAATAAAGCAACCCAGTAGTAAATGTTTGGTGCTAAAACCTCAGAAAAGTATAGACAGCTGGTAAAGAAACAAGATCAACAGTGAATGTGAAAAAAGGCCCAGAGAACAATAATAAAACAAATAATATGAGCAAACAGAATTACAAACTGGTGAAATTTTTGGGATGGCTCGAAAAGGCATTAGCAGTAGGAAAAAGTTATTACCTTCATACAGTCAGAAGATAACATCCTATCTGGACTATTGGGTATACTCCTGAAGGTCTGATTTTTATAAAGGGCAACAGAATGAGAAACTTCAGAGTAGGATAAAGAAAACTTTAAACACACCAACCAGAAACCATATTAAGAGAAATATTAGAAGATTTTAACATGTATTAGCCTGTAACCCTGTGCCACAAGAAGTGCCTCAGAATGCTGAGGGTATATATAATAAAAACGTTCAAACAACTCCTTGTAACTCTTAATATTGCTACTGTATTTAAGAAAGGAGGCAGGACAGTGTAGTATACACGTTTTAATATGCAAGCTATATTGCACAATAGAGATATAAAGGGTAAGATATGGACAGTCATCCAGATGTTCAACAAACAACAGAAATATATGATTGTGTTATGAGCATCTTGAGGTCTTTACCTGTTTCTAGAAAGATCTGCACCAGCTCTTTACTGAAGGAGTTGCTTGGGGAAATGTTTAATTTTGGTACATATGCATACCTGGACATTTTATTGAAGGGGTCGCATGGCCAAATGTTTCAGTATTAGCATAGCTATATCTATACACTCACTCTATATGCTATCCTATTTTTTTGTGTGTTTATGAGAGGTAGTACACATTACTTGGCAAAGATCATATTTTGAAATTATGTTTATTTGGACTGCCATCAAAAACACAACAACGTTTGGCATTGTTGCTCTTCCCTCAGCAGTCTGAACAGTACTAAGTGAATAAATTAAAGATGTTGCTCTCCTATCTCTGTGAAATAATGTCTAAGAATGTTCTGCTTAAAAAACAGTACAGCTGATGCAGGGATCAAAACCTGTTCCCGGATCATTTGAATGAAGAAGTTCATAATAATTCTTCACACTCATTTTGTAGCATGAATGTGTTGATGTTAGAAACTCAAATAAGGTCAGTATTGACTGTGATGTCCAGTTAATATCCCCCCGAACTGCCACATGATGTCCCCTACTACCCTAGGGGTCAGTAACTAAGGAACTTCAATCCTCACTACTGACTCCAGTGTGAGACCATCACTAAACAATTTCCCCTACGAGCACAACAGGAACATGTGCTCTATAACCTGGGACTGGACTGTATACTTGTGTCCACCACTAATGTAACTCATTATATATGTCATAGTAATGTGTTCTGGTTTAGACCTCTGATACACTCACACTTAAATAAATTAAGTCTCACACATCCAGACACTTCTGGGAAAGCCTGACACAAATTTACAAATGTGTCTCTTCCCCAAAATAATAATCAGAGGATCTACATCCCTTTTAAAGGGGTGTTTAATTATTAAAATTAGATATTAAAACAAATAGTAGCATATGACCTAAAGCAGTCAGGCTCTTGGAGTGGCCCAGGAATTACCAAGGCAGGTATATGCACTCTCAAGTCACTAACGAATACACTAATTGACCAGCCAGAATGTAAGATAATAAAAAATATTTAATAATGAGCAAAATGATTAAAAATGTAAACAGTAATTATAATAAACAAGCAGAATTCAAACACCAGGAAAATGAAATTAATACAGAAGGATAGAAATCCAACATTTAGAAAAGCTCTGAATAATTAACTATAATTTCCTATCTAACTGAAGAACACTGTCCCTAATCTAAATTAAATATTACAACAGAGCAAAGGCAGGTTTACAGTTCTTGGTGAGTCCTTTGGGTATCTACTGTTCAGTACAACTGTGAACACAACTCAACTGAACTATGAACTAACTCAGTTGAACTCCAACTGTCTTTAGCAGGCTCTTTTATAAACTAGGGTAGCTGTCTCAACTGTTCCAGTTCTTATTTTCATTTCATTCTATGAAAATCAACAAACAGTCATTTAAAGTTCCATCTTATCTTTCAGTCTCTGACAGTAAACACAGAGTATCTGAACACATTCTGATGACATCATCTGTAGATCAGCTAACTCTGAGACAGTTTCCATTTAGAATCTCCTACAAAAACATGTGCAGTTAGACATGTAACAGAACATTGTTCTACTTTTTCAAACATCCTGTACTGAGTATTAATCAACATGTAAGAACTTATTTACAATATCATAGCTAGTCAAGCTGGCATATAACACACAGGTTAATCTGAAATTTTGTACAAAGCTTCGGCCAGAAATGGTAGGCACAGATGAGAATGCCTAATTTCTTCACCTTGACTAAAAGTGACAGACAGACATATAAGTAAATATAAAATGTGTGTGGTGTGTGAACAATGAAAGCATTTCTGCTGGTCCCTGTGCCCTTCTCCATTACCATGGCATTAGCTAAAATCCTGATATTGTGAGACATACATGATGCTACTATTGTGGCAATGAAATGTGAGATATTTGAATAATGTCATGTATCTTCAGCTTGTTATTCCCCAAAAGCTGTTTGAATACTATTGCTAAATATTACCTTCTGCATTTGTGTGCCACTGGCAATATGAAAGTCACTTTCACTGCTTAAGGAAAAAGGTGAAAAATTTTAGTTTAGGCTGCCTTAGGTAGTATAAATCAATCCAGTGGGAATTCATGTCTGTTAGCACTCAAAGAAAGAAAATACACCTGAATGGCAGCTTTCTAAGTGACAAAAGGTATAAGTGCAGTGAGTTTACAGATAATGGACATCTGATGCATGGTTTGAATCCACTTAAATGATACTTTTACAGAGAGTTGCCTGAATACATATTTAATCACATTTTGTGATACGGCTGTGTCGTTGCTTAAAAATCATCTGTTGTCATGTTGCTAACAACATGTGATCATCAAATTGTCCACTTTTACATTATTTGTCATTAATTAGAAATCTGATAATGTGTTCCACAAAGTACATCTCTGATGGTGCAAGGAGATGTGAGAAGGAAGAATTTTTCACTTATAAATGTACTTCTTGTCATCACTACATATATTCATGCACTGCATTTAATTTACTTTCTGAATTTTTCTCCCTCATATATTCATCTTCTAATCATCTTTTCCAGTTGTTCTCCAATTGGCAGCATGCACTAAATAAGGAAAAATGTGAAAATTTTAGTTTAGGTTGCCTTAACTAGCCCAAATATACCTGGTGTTGTGTGGCCCCTTGGAACAGGGGGAGTCAGTTACTTCAATAAATGCACCTGAAAGTTGTCAAATTCTGTGGTGCAAGGTGTAACTGAATTGATAAAAAAGAAATAAGGCACATGAAGCATTGATCAAATCCTGTTTAGAGATCACTTTGCAATTATTCACAATATATACTTTTTTTTCATTTTAAGATACACTTGACCTCCACCTGGCAACATGTAAACAGGGTTCATTATAGGTTCATAGGTTCATACTAGGCTATCTGCCCTAGGGTATTTATAAGCCTAGCCAGAGTGTGTTTGGCTTTTGCCACCCAATTTAAATGAGTTTTATTATCTAATGAAAAAACTGAAACATTTAGTTTAGGCTGCCTTAGGTAGCTCAAACATTCCTGCAACAATACACTTTTGTCAGCACTTTGGACAGAATTGAGTAGATTAATTCCACCTGTTATGGAGCTATCTCTGTGGCACAATTAGGAAGTGAAGTCATTTTAGTTAATCAATACAGCTGATTAAGGATTCAAATCCACCTACAAGATACTTTTGAAAAAGGGTGTAAGAAGCCCATTTCTCACAACTTTTTGAATACTACTGTAGCACTTAAGAAAACTAATAATGTTCAACATGTTTTATGAAAGCAATGTATCATTAAGCCTTGCATAATGAATCTGTACTATTTATCATATATTGTTAATGTTTCATATATAACC
Source organism: Protopterus annectens (assembly GCF_019279795.1). NCBI lineage: Eukaryota > Metazoa > Chordata > Ceratodontiformes > Protopteridae > Protopterus > Protopterus annectens. Next base: position 414,747,850 of record NC_056727.1, on the reverse strand, counting down.
ATAAGCTAATGTGCATCCAGTTTCGTAGACATGACGATGATTATCTTTCACATAAAATTCACTTACATATGTATGATGCATGATGGGTGCAATACTTGTTATAATCATTGTCACTTATCAAGTATCCCAACTATATATTTAGGACACTTATGTCTAATGAAGTAAGCATGTAACATAAAATCAGCCTGCATTAATCAGCACATTCAACTGCATCCATCTCAACCATATGTACTTGCAGAAATTATGAATTTTACATAGGAATACATTCCAAGGTAATTACAACCATGCATATATAGTCCTTTCTGAAGTGTATCTCCATTCATTCAGAAATTACTATATGTCATATTTCCATACTGGAATGATAGTTCTCCTGTGGTAATGTCTGGTAGTAAATTAAGTTCCAATTTTTGCTTCCTTTATCGCATGGGTTCGGTTCCCGATTGTTGCAATAATATGTTAACATTGTGTAAGCCCCAACATGACAATATGTCAGAATTCAGCATTTTTCACCTTCTAAGCTGCAACACTTAAAAGCCATGCCATTGAGCATTCCGTTGTTGAACACTGGAGCCTGTAATAATTGGTGGAGCATCACACATGGCACACCCTCAATGCCACTTTTCACACCTTTACTGCTGTGTGATGTAAGTAGGGCCAATGTGTCTGCGAAAGAGTCTACCTGCTTTCAATTGCAAGGTTGTGTGTCTTTCTGTAACACCAGTAAAATGTATGATCTGAATTAGGTGCCAGTTCAGACATATTTTTGTTAGCTTGACTTTTGCAGACCTGGCTATCAAGGGAGACAATGGTGCTAAATTTAGAGCAAACAGGCAGGGTATTCAGGAGTGTAGGATATTTTATAGCACTCCTCATGAAGCAGTACAGCTGTAGACTGGAGCAGGGGGATTACACCGGGTCTCAGTATAAAGCTGAGGCTTGGAGGAGCTTAGTCAAGGCTGTCTCCAATCTGCAGGCATTCCATGCAATGGGAACAATGCTGCCACCACTACGGTGACCTTAAAGGCAGAAGCAGGACCTCCTAAGCCAATAGGAGGCTGAATTTAGGACTAAGAACACTCCTCCCTAGTTGTGTAAGGATACTAATCCATAACATATCCATACTATGGCAGTAATTGCCTAGCCAGCCAACTCAGTTTCTTATTATAGTTTCATATATATTTCTTTTTTTTTGTGCTATACAGCTGCAGGCAAGATAGCTGCAAACCATGAGGTACACCAGAAGAGAATGACTCATCTCAGAGAGGCATGGGGTAAATATGATTCATGTAAAAATTAAATCCATAAAGTTATTTTCTTTGACTGAAGCACTAGCATCTAAATCAGGTATATATCATCATTCATATCAAGCATGCATGCCTTCCCAATAACTCTGTTTGAATTATGCAATTAGAACACCAGCTTTACTGTGTGTGACCAGAAACAACAATTACTTTTTTAATGGATTACTATTTGTAAGATGGTATGAGCAGTCTGTCAGGAAGAATATTTAAAATTATTAAATTAGAATACATGATTTCAGTCCATCATAGGAAAATAAAGGCTGCTATTTGTTATTTCATTGCAATAAGATTTGTTTATTTAATGACACATAAATACCTTTCCATCATAAATGGATACTGCAAAAGACTGCAATAGTAAATTATTATAATTGTGTATATATTGCCAAATCAAGTTTATTTAAGATTTACAGTACTATGACATGTCATGTATCTAATTATCTCTTTTTTGTCTCAACTACCCTTTCTATTTTTTGGGGGGGTTATAATTTATTAACAATTTGCTGATCACATAACTTGCTGCTGAAAATTAGTGAATAACAGCACAGAGAGGTACACCAACCAATGGAGCTCAGCCTGCCATACCTCCACAGATGGTATCACAGATACCCAGTGCACAACCTGTCAGTGTTGCCGCCACAACTCCTGCCCTGCCTGCTCCCAGTATATCAGATAGCTCTTCCCTGGCTGCTGGTGGACTACTTCCTTCCAGAAGCAGTAGTAGTGGAGGTGGTGATTTTGTCACCCAACAGGAGCTAGTAGAGTTGGTGGAGAATATAATGGAGCGGGGCCTTGGTGCACATAATCAGCAAGGTTGAAAAGGGCCTGAATTGTATTGCAAAGGTAATACACATCCAGCACTGACCCTGAGAGCTGCTGCAGGAAACAGTGATGACAGTTTTGAGAGTATGGACTAGATTCTCACTGTTCTCAAGCTGGACATGGGTGGATCTTCTATGACCCCTAGCTATTCCAATCAGGGTGTTACCAGCCTTATGTCTCCATCACCATCCCTGTCTGTTTTGCATGCCCTGTATGTCTGCAGATGCTTCTTAACCTACCCTACCTACTTGATCCTCTTATTCTAGGCACCATTCCTAACATTCCTCTCTCCCAAAACAAAAAATAAAAATGGTTCCTGACACACACACACACGCACACACACACACGCGCGCTCAAAACTATGGGAATACATAGCTCCCCACTTTGTCTGTGCCTCATCTTGACATGATTCATGTGGTCCAATTATCCATACATCATTATTGGTTGCCGCCACCGATAATCGGTTTGGTGACTGCAAAGTAAAGAAATCGTGTGTACAACTAAACATTTATGTTGTGAAGAAGTGGATAGCTAGGTGCTCTCCCATGAAATTCCTGCAAATTCTTCTATTCTTTCTCTGATTCCTACCATCTGCTTGCCAACACCATTTTCACCACTGTCCTATCTACCCCATTTTCACGTTTAATCTGGTCAAAAATACATTAACACACAACATACATGGGGCAGAAATGGCCGAGAGAATGTTCACTTTATGTCCTGTGATTTGCAGAGAGTTTGTCATAGCACAGTAATGCTGAGTGACAGTGAATTCTGGTTAACTTCTTATTGCAAAAAATGAAGATTTCCATTTAATCCACATTGGTTTGGTTACTTTCACACAAATGTTCTTAAATACACTGCACTTTTGGAATACAGAGTAATGGCAGACTAAAGGCAGTACTGTGGAACAGTTAATTTAATAGTTCATAAATTGATGGATGGATTAATGTAGGAGTTCCTGTGTGACATGTTGAGAGAATTATCTTTGTTTGTAGGTTGGTATTTTTGCATAGTGTCATGGGTTCAATTACAGCTATATACGAAAACAAAATTGCCACTTATTCTAAAGACAACCACAAAGCATTCTATAGCTATGTCAAGAATCTCAATGACAATACTCAGATCTGCTCTGATTTATAGCACAATGGCACCAAATATGCAGAACCAACTGATATTGCCAACATCCTGGCAGATAGGTTCAGTGCTAACTTTACCCCTCTCTCACCCTTTAAAGGGCCCATCTCTATACCGGAAGAATTTAAAGCTCCTGTAATCACGGCTGCACAGGTAAAAAACACACTCTCCAAAGCCAAGAACACAGCATCCATGGGACATGACAACATCCCAGGCTGCGTTCTACATGAACTACAGAACGAACTGGCACCCTACCTAAGTGCCATGTTCAGTCATAGCCTCACCTCAGGCTTTGTTCCACTGAATGGTGCACAGAAATGGTTATCCCAGTCCACAAAGGGGGAGCCACCACAGACCCTGGGAACTACTGCCCTATTAGCCTGATGAGCCTGGTCTGCAAGGCTATGGAACGTATCATCATGGAACTTATAAACAATGACATTGGTAATCTCCAAACACTGGACCCTACCCAGTTCGAGTTTGTAAGAGACAGAACATGTCTCCTAAACCTGATAGACTTCTTTGAAGCAGTCATCAAAGCTGTAGATGAGGGTAAGGTGGTTCACACAGCCTATCAAGATCTTGCCAAGGCTTTCGACACCATCCCCTACTTTGGTATTATAGATAAACTCACTAAACTAGATACAAATCCCTATTTCACAAGATGGGTTGCCAACTGGCTCACTAACATAACCCACACTGTTAAAGTAGCAGACTCTAAATCCAACTTCAGACCAGTGACAAGTGGAGTACCGCAGGGTTCAGTCCTGGGTCCTCTCCTGTTTGGTATCTACTTCTCTGAAGTACAGGCTAACACAGAAGGTCTTTGGCTAACAAGGTTTGCAGATGACTGCAAACTAGCAGTCATAATCAAAACTCCTAATGATGTGGACATCCTACAAAAGGGCTTCACTGAGACATATGCCTGGTGTCAAAGCCATGGCCTCAAGCTCAATGCCAAAAAGTTAATTGTCATCCCTTTTGGTAAAAACTCTGTACCCATGAACTACCACATAGGTGGTAGTCTACTTAACACCGAAAGAGTGATAAGAGACCTTGGGACAAAGGTGGACAGTAGTCTCGCCTTTGATAATCACATCACCACATTAGTCAGGAAATCCTTCTGCGTGGCACACCTCATCACAAAAGGTTTTTCATCCAGGAAAAAAGAGGTCATTGTTCCCCTCTACTCATCACTCATTAGACCCATTATCGAGTACAATGCCCCTTTTGGCATGTACCTCACAAGAGATCTACAACAACTTGAAAGGCCGCAGAAATACCTCACAAAGAGGATTATTGGCCTCAAACAGATGCCCTATGCAGACCATCTCAAAAACACTCCATCTTTACTCCATCACATATTGCCTACTCAGAGGTGATCTCTGCCTAACATACAAAGCTATGTCAAACCCAGAGCTGTTGGACATGCTCCACTTAAAGAAATCCCAGTCCCTCTGAGCTACACACTCTAGGGACCTAAACCTTGTCAGCACAAAAAACAGAACATGCTGGAGGGATAGATTCCTGTAACAGAGACTTCCCATACTCTGGAGCAAACTACCTATCTATATTAAACAAAGCTCCTCATTAGCACTCTTCAAGAAACATCTTGATGATTGGATGGGAGATAGGGAATTCACCTCGGGGATCACTTCTGTGGCTCTGCTCACAGGAAAATAATTTTCTTGGGTGGCGAAAGCCAGGGTACCATTTGGCTAGGCTTATATAGGCCCTAGGGCCAATAGCCTAGTACCTACCTATGAACCTATGAACCTATGTCAGTTATGTCAGTTTATTACTCATGACATTTCATATTACTATCATATACTTAACTACAAACTTCTGTATCTCTCCATATAAAACATTTCTTTAACAAAGCATTGCTATAGTGCAACAACACCATTTTCAATAACATTGCAGCCCCAATAGGGAGACATATTAAGCCAACCTTATCCTGGTTAGGTATTTGAGTTTATTTTACTCTTCCATACCTTATTTGTACTATAGCCAGCAGTTTATGGTGCAGAGCATGACAGAATAATAATGATTTAGTAAGTAAGAGTAAAACACGATACAGATGTTCCTACATGTCCCACAATGCATATTGCTGATATTCTTCTCTGCTCACCCCTTCGGCTTCAATAGTGCTATTTTAGTAATACAAAATAGAAATTCTCCTGTGGCAGTTGTGACTAATACAGTGTTCTCTAGAATGTGTAACTAGATATGTAGGAGATTCAATCCCCACTATAGGAGATGTGTGTGTGTGTGTGTGTGTGTGTGTGTGTGTGTGTGTGTGTGTGTGTGTGTGTGTGTGTGTGTGTGTGTGTGTGTGTGTGTGTGTATGTGTGTGTGTGTTTGGTAATGTGTGCTGTATCCTTTTCTCCTGAGAATACTACATTTAACTATTCTCCTAGTACCTTTATCCCAATTTTTACAGAAACATCCTGTATGATACACACTAATGAGATCATCCTGACAAAAGTGCACTCTCTCCACTTGAGTCCAACTTTTCCTGAGGTACTTGTGACTAGCACAGTTCTCTCCATATTGTGTAACCAAGCTGTGTAGGAGGTTCAGTCCACAACATGGAAAACTTGTGTGTGTGTGAGAATTTGTGTTGTATGCACTTCTCCTAAGGCAAATAAAACATTTAAATGGGCACGCAGCTCTCTTATCCCAATTTTTATAGAAACATCCTGTATGAAAAACTCTGATGAGATAATCCTAACATAAGTACACTCTCTCCCATTAGGAGTCAAATCTCTCCTGTGCAACATGTGACTAGTACTTTGTTCTCAAGATTGTCTAACTGGATAAATAGTAAGTTCAATAATCAACATGAAAGACTTGTGTGTACATGAGGGTGTTTATAGTTAGGTCAGCATGTGCTTAATGAACCTCTACGGTAGATAAATGTTTTAAGATGATAGATGACTACACCATCTTCTAAGCCCACCTTTCACATCCACAACTTCTTTGCAACACAAGGGTATAGCTATGCAATACTGTTTGCACTGTGATGATTACAATTTTCTATGCATTACATAAAGAAAACATTGCTCTTTCTGGCAATACTCTCTCCATAAATTTGTAAATTAATGCTTTAAATAACAGTGTCATGAGTTGAAAAATATCCCCTATATGTTAAAGAGTAAGTCATGCAAACATTTTGTAAGGGAAGTGGGAGGAGAGCATTTCCATTTTTTAAATGGCAGATATTTTATGTGCCATCAACAAGATTATATAATTACAGCATTATATTGTCTGCATACACTCCTGGTTCAACGCACTGATGAGATCATTGTTTTGCAAGTGAAGTGAACTTATTTAAACGTCAGACTTATCCTATAATGTTTTCATGTCTTAGACTATTCTCTAGAATGTGTAATTAGATAGGTAGGATGTTTGAATACAGCAGTGTTTAACAAGTGTGACTGCCAATGGAGTCATGATTGTTTTAAACACATTTATAGTAACAAATTTTGCAACGCCTGATTGGCTGTAAAATTAATGTTACCAGTTGCATCTCCTTGTCAATGTAGTCCTGATGTCACTCCATCCCTGATGCTGTATATAGCAATTGTAGTCATCATTCATTTGTGGCACTGGCTGCTGATAATGAGCTGTAGAGATCATGTAAGTGTAGGTAGGTGCTTCAATTCCATTAGTGCATCAATAGTGTGACAGTTATTACTATCATAAATCACCTCACAACCATTATTGTGTATACTTGTAATTATTAGATTGAATGACAGTGGCACTCTGTGACACTAGCAAATCCAAGCATCACCAGGGAAAATAACATTTTGTCCACACAATGACTGTATGCTGCTAACATACCAGCAATATGCCACATTTGGAGTGCAAATTCTCCTGTGTTGTGAGACCTTGAGATTGTGCTTTGTACATTGTATAACTGCATATGCAGGATGTTGGAGTCCAGCTGTGAGTGTGTCTTTATCCATCATACTGTGTATACTACTCTGCAAAGACATATATGATGTGTAGCTGTCTTGTGTTAGTGTGCACTTTGAACACTTTTTACCATAAACATCCAGCTAATAAATAGTGGTGATGTCATCCATTTAACTGTGTACAGTCTCAAGTGTACCTCAATACGGTCATGTGGTGCTTGTGATACAGGTAATGAAGTTTAGGTTGTGATCTTGGATAGTAAATTGAAATGCATCCCCCACTGCTCATACTATGTTGTGTCAGTGTTATGGTGACTGTACATCACCAGCAGTATTGTCAAACATATTTCCTTGTACACATGTAGATGATGATCTCTCTTATGAAATGCTAGGATAATTTTTCATATAGCAAGACTTTTTTTTTCAAAGTAATGAAAACATTTGATTTCATGTTCCTTATATAACATATGTAGGCAGTGGTATCCTCAAGCAGGAGGGATTAAGACAACATGTTGTCTGCTGTTGATGTACTACAGCAATTACAGGCACACATATCCCATGCAGCAATAACATGATGTAATGCTTTCATATAATCACGTATGGCACAGTTGTACTGACATTTCTACCATGGTGCATTCATTTTGTAAAATATCATGTATTTTCTGCTATCAAATGCTCATGTGTTCAACAACCACATTCAGTGACTTTTACCATTGTTGTGCCTTATACTGCAATGCATGAATGGCATCTACCACAGTTATAATGTGCCATTTTACAGTGTGAGAGGCCTCCACTATCCCTTTTATCTCAGAGATTGTTTACAACACATACATCTGATGCAATAAGTTACATAGGGAGTTTGTCGTACTAGGTGTAAAACTAACATTGTGGTGCTTGTGGTTTACCTGGAAGTCATTAGTCAGTAGAGTTACATGGCTTGTTGTTCCAGTCCTGAAAGGGGCAAAATTATATGAACATACTGACTTGACATAAACACAACTGTATCTAGTTATTTGTATCCATTTCTATGTTGGACAATGATATATGATCACATGTTGTGATTGCACAGCAGTGAAATGTTTATTCGGGACATGTCATACTGTGAGCGTTCCTGTGGCATGTGCATTGAGTGCTGGCTTGTATAGCATACCTACACAGACAGACTGGTGTTCAGTTCTGGGAAGGTGTATGTCCTTCATGATTGAACAGTTTTCTCAGTGTTGTGTGGACAGCAGCATGTGTAGCTCTTTTCTAGCCTTGTGAATAAATCCAAGTGTTCATATTATATTCATATTCCTATGTTAACACACACATTACATTCATTTATTTATGACAGCCTCCATTGTTATTCAATGTGGCACATGCAGCCCATGGATCTGGAGACAGCCTTGGATAATAGGCAGGGGATGAATCTATTTACATCTGTCTGTCAGAAAAATGTGTAAATCAACAGTGGCTTACATATACACACACACACACACTCACAGAGCCACCTTCTCCCGGCAATTCTTATCAGGTAGGTCATTACAAAGCCTTATAAGGTATAAAAGTGCTGTTAGCACTTCAAGGGTATTCTTCTTATATGAACGATATGTGCATTTCTTTGCTAGTCATGATTGTTATGCATATCTCTGATATCTGTTCTGGCATGTGTTCAAAAATGTATGATGCAAATGTTTCTTATGTCATTCCTTACTCATATCCATTACTTATTCACAAGATAATTATGCTCTGTATTGCATGTCTTCTTCTGGACATGTGTTTAATACTGCAATTATTTTTGTCATATTATACAGCTTAATGACAAGATGAGTGATTCCATAAATGTTTCTTACTGTATGGCATGCTGCCAGGTCATCAGAAACTGTGATTGGTCTTCTGTTATAACACTTTCTATTGTGTTGCTGCTGTTGAACTAATGTTATGTTACTGTTTCCAGTAACTGTATGGGAGCAAGCTCAGTATTACTATGTTAGACATGTCTACAAATCAGCAATGGCAAAACTGGACTCCTGACATGTCATCCACTATGTCTTGTCATTTGTCATTTATGTAAGTTGTTTTGTTATTAAATTGGCATGCAGCATTTACACAACCATACAACACGTGCTTGTCTATTACATGTTCATAGGTGATGAACACCTTTCCTACTGCTACCACTATCGTTTCTTTACAAAAACATGTCCATTTCTGATTTACCTGACATAACAGCTCTAGGTCCTTCTGTATACATGGTGAGATGGATAATAAAGTAGTGCTGTCAGCTTGCATAAAGTCTCTGTCTAAACATGGTACATGCAATAACTGCATTCATCTCCTAAATTATCTTTAGCCCTTGCTAACTGTTATCTCAAGTCAGCATTCAGTCAGTGGCCCTTTTTCAGCAGAGACCCAGGGAGAAAATCTCCATTACAAAAACACATTACAAACAATACAAGAAACCGATAGATAACTTTGGTAAATATAGATAGTAAATAGTTTATACACAAACAATAAAAATTGAGAGATTAATATAAAGTGGGGAAAAAAAAGAAAGCTAACAAATAAACTAGCATGAATGTTGTTGGTGCATATGCTCCACGAGTTGGGTGTGCGATGGATGAGAAAGAAAAATTTTGGAGTGAGTTGGATGAAGTGGTGGTGAGTGTACCCAAGCGTGAGAGACTGGTGATTGGAGTGGATTTCAATGGGCATTTTGGTGAAGGGAACAGAGGGGATGAGGAAGTGATGGGCAGGTATGGTGTTAAGGAGAGGAATGCAGAAGGTCATAACCACCTACACCTTCAATCTTACTCACATTACTACTCTATCTCCTCCTTGCTTTTTCAGACTAACCCTTTGCACCTATTCCACCCTAAGATCTTCTCCTCCACAATTAAGACACTGACACCTAAACTAATCTTAGATCTACCTAAACTGATACCTTGCAAATCCAAATGGCTAAAGGATATTTCCTTTAACAACCTAGACCTAGCTGGAGATATCCATCCTAACCCTGGTCCTAGTCCCTTTACTAGCAACACCTACACTTTATCACCTTCCTCCCCCTACAACACCCTAAAAATCTTCACTATCAATGCCCAGAATCTTAACAACAAAGTTCACCAATTTCAAGCCTGGCTAAGCTATAACCAACCAGACATCTTAGCCATCTCTGAATCTTGGCTCAAACCCCATATCTCTGACTCTGAGATCCTGCCCCCAGGATTTCATACTCTCATAAATGACCGGCTAAATAAAAAAGGCGGCGGCTCAGCCTTAGTCTACTCCAGCCTTCTTACCTTAATTCCCCTCCAAATTCCAATTCCTTAATTCAAGAACACTGAACTGACTGCTGGACTACTAAAAATGAATAAACACAAGAATGTCTGCATCATAGCCCTATATATCTCACCCGGTAACAATATGTCTACCCTCAAAAATATTCTCCTATGGGCTTCTACTGAAATTAACTATGAAACCTACATTCTAGGAGATGTAAATATTGACTGGAGTAAAGTCAATAGCCCCTCTCCCTCCCTATCCATCAACCTCTATAAATTCATTCAAATACTCCTCTCCATCACCCAACCTAACAAAATAAACCCCCCCTGGATCCACTATAGACTGGATCCTAGTTTCTGATCTAAATAAAATAGCCAACTCTGGCACAATTCCTGACACCATTAGCGACCACCTCCCAGCTTTCATTCATCACTCAACTAGCTCTTCCCCTCACCAGCATCAATACATTCACACTCGCAACCACAGTAGCCTCAACCACACAACTTTCTCAAACATTCTCAAACAAATGAACTGGCAAATTCTTAACACCCTTCCTCTTGACAATGTTATAGACTACTTCAACTCTGTCTTCTTAGACACTGTAAACTCCCTAGCCCCTCAGAGATACAAAAGGATAAAAACTAATACAGTTCCTTGGCTATATAAAGATACAAAACAAATTATGCACCAAAGGGACAAACTATGGAAACTTTACCAAAACAATAAACTGCCCAATACTTTGCTCCAATACAAAAAGCTCCGTAACCTTGCAAAACAACTAATTACCAAGGACAAAAAAACCTACTATATCAAGATCCAGTCCAATAACAATAAAAACCCCAAGCAATTCTGAAAATCGATAAACTCATTCCTCAATCCAGGATCCAAGAATAACCCCTGTCCTGACCCAAGCAAATCTGACTTTTTACTAGGCTCTGAATTTAACTCATGTTTCATAGAAACTATTTCTGACCTCACCAAGACTTTTCCCAACAATAACCCACCTGTCCCTCACTCTTCTCCATCTAACTCCCCTAATTATCCTCCCCTTATGTTCGAGCTCAAATCTGTCTCTACTAACCTTATAAAAATACTTCTGTCCAAACTTAAACCTTACTCTAATGCTCCTGACAATATTCCATCCTCCTTCCTAAAATGTGCTGCTGATGGTATAGCTCTCCCAATCAGCATCATAATTAGCAGATGTATGATGGAATCATACGTATCCAAACTCTGGTGCTCAGCTTATATTCTTCCTCTTCATAAAGGAGGCAAAAACACCAGCATCTCAAACTTCCACCCTATTGCTCTGCTCTCACCTATCTCCAAAATCTTAGAAAAAGTGCATCCATCTCCAACTTATGCCCTTCCTGACCCAAAACAATCTTCTCACACCTACCCAACATGGTTTCCACCCAGGCCATAGCACTATAACTGCTCTACTCTCTTTCCTTGAAACTGTCAATCAAGCCTGAGATTCAGGACTCTTGGTTTCTACTGTCTTGCTCGATCTGTTTAAAGCTTCGATACTGTTTCCCACAAACACCTTCTCTATCATCACTCAAACCTCCATCTCTCACCAAACATTTTATCCTGGTTCTCCAGCTACCTATCTGACAGATCTCAGGCAGTCAAATGGAAGAACTTCACCTCTTCCTTCTTACCTACCCCAACGGGCATACCACAGGGATCCATCCTTGGGCCTATGCTTTTTAAAATCTTCATTAATAACTTTCACACTGCTATTCCTGATGCCAAAATCATTCAATACGCAGACGATTCAACCTTAGTCTACTCTGCATCTAACCTCTCTGAATTGCTGACCAAAACCCAAACAGCTTTTTCTACAACCAAAAATTGGATGCACCAAAACCACCTCTCTCTCAATGCTAATAAATCAAAAATCCTACTATTCCCTCCCACAAAGACATACTCCTATGACAAAAATTATTTCAAAGTCCTTAGTCAAACCAACTCACCTATAGAAGTGGTTCCTTCCACTAAACTACTTGGCATTACTATTGAACAGCTCAAATTTGATATCCACATTCAACAAAATATTAAGAAAACGCACCAAAAGCTAGATATGCTGTATAGGAATAATCGCTTTCTCTCTAACTCTACTAGGCATACTCTGGCCACTACTTACCTTCTTCCATCTTTATTATATGGAGCCCCTCTATTAACTAACCTGTCCTCCTCTATCACCTCCAAACTAGAAAACTGCTACAATAAAATCTCTAAATTTGCCACCAGTTCCAAAACTTCTACCCATCATTGCCTTACCCTACAATCCCTAAATTGGCTTGAACTCACAAACTACTTAGGCTTTCTCCAACTCACCACTGCACACAGACTTGTATTTCACCCAACAAAATGTCTGGCTCTAACAAATATCCTTCCCCCTTAAAACCCCAACATAACTCTCAGGTCTGAACATCAAAACCTAGTTGCTATCCACAAACCCAAACACCCAGCTGGCCAACTACTCCTCTATGTCTCACTAGGCAAAAAATGGAACTCTCTTCCTTCCTCTCTAAGAACCATACCAAACTCAGAAAAATTCAAAACCCAGCTTTTCAAATACCTGTCCACAAAATGGAAATGTACCTGCCTTCACCCACCAAATCATTCCAAGTATATTGTCCCCAAGTAATTCTCTCTCTGGTTCCTAAGCTCTCTACACTCTCCCATAGCTAATTTCCTACGAGTGTTTCTTAGCTCTCATCATCTCTTATATCTACTTATCACACAACTCTACTTTGTAAATATTGTAAATAGCTTCCTACTTTAAAAGTGTGCATGTAAAGTGCATCCACATTTACTTAAATGTTAACTGTTTTTCACAATAAATACATAAGAGTGTTTGCTCTAATGAAACTGTATAACTCATAAAACCACCCACAACGATTTTTGTTGACTATGCGTGTCATTGAATGTACTTATTTGTAACTGTATTATATAATGTAAGTTCTACACTTTTGTTTCTTCATATTCTCAACTGTATAATGTATCTTGGAGCTTTTCTCCCCGGGCCTCCACTGAAAATGGGTAATTTTGGCCCAGTGGACTTCCCCGGTAATCAAACTGGAAATAAATAAATAGTGGATTTTGTGAAAAGGATGGACATGGCTGTGGTGAATACGTATTTTAAGAAGAGAGAGGAACATAGGGTGATGTACAAGAGTGGAGAAAGATGCATACAGGTGGATTATATCCCATGCAGGAGGGCCAGTCTGAAGGTGATTAGAGACTGAAAAGTGGTGACAGTGGAAAGTGTAGTTAGGTAGCATAGAATAGTGGTCTAAAGGATGACGTTGGTGATCGATAAGAGGAGGACAAGTGTGAGAGCAGTGCCAAGGATCAAATGGTGTAAGTTGAAAAAGAGTGATTGTGAGGTGGAGTTCAGGGAAGAGTTAAAACAGGCACTGGGGGGCAGTAAAGAGTTATCAAATAGCTGGGTAACTACAGCAGAGATGGTAAGGGAGACAGCTAGAAAGGTGCTTGGTGTGACATCTGGACAGAGGAAGGAGGACAAGGAGATATGTTGGTGGAATGAGGAAGTACAGGAGAGTATACAGAGGAAGAGGTTGGCAAAGAAGAAGTGGGATTGTCAGAGAGATGAAAAAAGTGGACAGGAGTATAAGGAGATGAGGAGCATGGCAAAGAGAGAGGTGGCAAAGGCTAAGGATAAGGCATATGGAGAGTTGTATGAAAGGTTGGGCACTAAAGAAGGAGAAAAGGACCTGTACTGATTGGCTAGACAGAGGGACCCAGCTGGGAAAGATGTGCAGCAGGTAAGGGAGATAAAGGATAGTGAGGGAAACGTACTCACAAGTGAGGAGAGTGTGTTGAGCAGATGGAAAGAGTACTTTGAGGGGCTGATGAATGAAGAGAATGAGAGAGAGAGAGAAGGTTGGATGATGTGGAGATAGTGAATCAGGAAGTGAAACAAATTAGCAAGGAGGAAGTACGGACAACTATGAAGAGGATGAAGAATGGAAAGGCTGTTGGTCCAGATGACATACCAGCGGAAGCATGGAGGTGCTTAGGAGAAATGGCAATGGAGCTTTTAACCAGATTGTTTAATGAAATCTTGGAAAGACAGAGGATGCCTGAGGAGTGGAGAAAAAGTGTTTTGGTACCGATTTTTAAGAATAATCGTGATGTGCAGAGCTGGAGTAACTACAGAAGGATAAAACTGATCAGTCACAGCTTGAAGTTATATGAAAGAGTAATGGAAGCTAGGTTAAGAAGGGAGGTGATGATTAGTGATCAGCAGTATGGTTTTATGCCAGGAAAGAGCACTACAGATGTGATGTTTGCTCTGAGAGTGTTGATGATGAAATATAGAGATGGTCAGAAAGAGTTGCATTGTACCTTTGTGGACTAGGAGAAAGCATATGATAGGGTGCCTAGAGAGGAATTGTGGTATTGTATGAGGAACTCAGAAGTGGCAGAGAAGTAGTTAAGAGGGGTACAGGATATGTACAAGGGTAATGTGACAGTGGTGAGGTCTGCAGTGGGAGTGACAGATGCATTTAAGATGGAGGTGGGATTACATCAAGGATCAGTTCTGAGCCCTTTCTTATTTGCAGTGGCGATGGACAGGTTGACAGATGAAATCAGACAGGAGGCACCATGGACTATGATGTTTGCAGATGACATTGTGATCTGTAGTGAGAGTAGGGTCCAGGTTGAGGAGACCCTGGAGAGGTGAAGATATGCTCTAGACAGGAGAGGAATGAAGGTCAGCAGGACTAAGAGAGAATATGTGTGTGTGAATGAGAGGGAGGATAGAGAATGGTGAGGATGCAGGGAGTAGAGTTGGTAAAGGTGGATGAGTTTAAGTACTTGGGATCAACACTTCGGAGTAATGGTGAATGTGGAAGAGAGGTGAAGAAGTGGGTACAGGCAGGGTGGAATGGGTGGAGAAGCATGTCAGGAGTGATTTGTGACAGACGGGTACCAGTAAGAGTGAAAGGGAAGGTCTACAAGAGGGTAGTGAGACCAGCTGTGTTATATGGGTTGGAGATGGTGGCACTGACACAAAGGCAGGAGTCAGAGCTGGATGTGGCAGAGTTAAAGATGTTAAGATTTGCACTGGGTGTGACAAGGATGGACAGGATTAGGAATCAGTATATTAGAGAGTCAGCTCAGGTTGGACGGTTTGGAGACAAAAGTCAGAGAAGCGAGATTGCATTGGTTTGGACATGTGCTGAGGAGGGATGCTGGGTATATTGGGAAAAGGATGCTAAGAATGGAGCTGCCAGGTAAGAGGAAAAGAGGAAGGCCTAAGATAAGGTTTATGGATGTGGTGAGAGAGGACATGCAGATGGTTGGTGTGACAGAGCAATATGCAGAGGACAGGAAGTAATGGAAACAGATGATCTGCTGTGGCGACCCCTAACGGGAACAGCCAAAAGAGAAGAAGAAATAGCTTGTGCCATCACAGAGAAATGACTGATGAGTAGATCAGATCATGGTTTTGGTGGTAAATATCTATTAGATACATGTATAGTATATGAACAAGAATATGGCTGATTTTTGCTAAGCTAGTATTACTTGTTCTAAACAGTGATAGCTAAGGCAATATTGAGGTGAAGTACAAGGAGGAGGGAATATGATGAAACTGTAGATAAAAACAGGAGCAATAGTGATCTTCAGATAGGCAGAGAAAAATTGGAATTCCATTTACAG
This sequence comes from Protopterus annectens, assembly GCF_019279795.1. Classification (NCBI taxonomy): domain Eukaryota; kingdom Metazoa; phylum Chordata; order Ceratodontiformes; family Protopteridae; genus Protopterus; species Protopterus annectens. The sequence goes on along the minus strand of NC_056727.1, from coordinate 414,731,712 downwards.
AATGGATAGTTTGGATGTTATAATTTAGTAAGGGAAGAAATATTTTGGTTGTAAGAACAAGGAAGGACAGAATGATCAGCCTGGATTAGTGCAATAGCAAAGCCATTTTTTGGTTAGGTGTCCCTTAAGCAGTAGTGCAGTAGTTTAAATTTGGATGTCTTTTATATATATATATATATATATATATATATATATATATATATATATAGATACATTTATACATACATACATACATTTATACATACATACATTTAATGTATATTATATATATATATATATATATATATAGAGAGAGAGAGAGATACACACATACACACAGATGTAGCATGTACATCACATGTTTAATACTTTATGTGGAATGCAGTACAATGTGAATACATTTACAGAGAAATATGCAATAGATATTCTTATAAGTAGTTACACATGTGCTGACATATGGGTGTGCATGTATACGCGCATGTGTACATCAAACACATATACAGATACACACAGATATATACACACAGAGGAAGGGAGTGTGAATGCACGTATTATATAGTTGCCATCATCCTAATAAACCTTTTTCCTACTTTCTACATGTCCCAAATCTTTTTCACCATACTAGTTATTGGGATCCACTGTAATGGTTACTCCATTCCAAAATGTGTAGATTTAATATGTTTTCATACTATCTTAGGACAGCAAAAGTTATGTAAATATAATTATCCCTCTGCCCTTTTCTTTTGTGAATCCATGACATTCACTTGCTGATTTTTAGTCATTTGGCAAACAGTAATATCCTACAGCCCTGTGAACTGTGCAATATGCACACAATTTGTTATATGTTCTTCTTTTCCCGGTTAGGGGTTGCCACAGTGGAACTGTGGTCTGCTAATGATTGGCAGTAGATTTTTTACGGGTGCCAAGGTGTCAGCTTGATGCCCAACCTTCAACAAAGCCACGCCCATTCTACGCATGTCTTTCGAACGTGGGGAGGACATGCAGACCCCACACAGAAGGTGCTCCAGCAGAGAATCGAATGAGGGAACCTCTTGCTGTGAGGCAACAATGCTACCGTTGCACCACTGCGGCTTTACACAATTTGTTATAATGAAGTTAATACAGCATAGTTAAACATTCTAGTTTGTTTGTGTCTTTTGGCTTTTCCCGGTTAGGGGTCGCCACAGTGGAACTCCGGTCCACTAATAATTGGTAGTGGATTTTTAAGTACGGGGTTACCAGCCCTGACGCACAACCTTCAACGAAGGCACGCCCCATTCACATATGCCTCCACACAGAAGATGCTCTAGCTGAGAATCGAACGGGACAATGTCTTGCTATGAGGCGACAATGCTACCGCAGCACCACCACCGCAGTATATAGTTAAACATTCTAGTAAATATTGTTTAACATTTTACTCACTCCCTGTCACACCTTGGCTATGTCATGTATATGCAATCTTTGTCAAATATCTATGGCAGTATTTTTTTCCTTTGTATTGATAAATGCATTTACTACTTGTTATTGACTTAGCAATTGTAGCTTGGGTCTTGGCTGCTACCAGCTCACTTTTCTGGTTAACAAAGTATAAAAAAATGCAAAATAGAAATAAGGGGGGTGAGCATGACAGAAATAATTAGCACATGGGATCCGGACACATGCTCGACTAGCATATGTCCGAATCACAAAACATCGAACACACATACACGAAAGGGCTTAACATCGACAAGTGCTTCCGTGTATGTTTGCCTGTTTCGTAGATCAGACTACAGTGCGGGTAAGAGAAAATTCCCTTTTCCCCACTGTAGTACGATCTCAGAGTAAGAATAATGAAGTAGGGGGGGTGGGGGGTGCAGGGGGGGCAAAGCCCCCCTGCAGAAATGTAGATTTTTTTTTTAATTACACATACATGGAAGCACTTTTTGATGTTAAGCGCTTTCGTGTATGTGTGTTCAATGTTTTGTGATTCGGACATATGCTAGTTGAGCATGTGTCCTAGACCCTTAGCACATATATCACATTTGCACTCCCCTTTCTTACACTTCAACTTTAGGTCCCAATCACATCCTTTATTACCATGTCCATTTTTAACTATGGTACTGTCATTGGCACTAATTATCACTATATCAGTATTGCTGGATTTATGTCAGAAATGCTTCTTATACACTTCCACCACATTTGCCTGTGGGCTACGAGTGCAATTTAAACATTTTGCTTCTTCAGCATTACTTATTCATTATAGCACAATTTAGTTTAACAATTGTCCTGTTTCACTTTCCCTCATTCTGTACTGTTTCTCTGTAGATGCCATTAATATGTCTGAGCTACAGCTCATGCTTGTATCTGACCATTACCTATATGTGAAACGTTTTGTTTATACTATGTACCTGTGCTTCCAACCACCTCTCCATGACCGCAAACTCTATTTCTGGTCATGAAAAGGTGCTGCAAATGTGTGTGCATGTGTGTGTGTGTGTGTGTGTGTGTGTGTGTGTGTGTGTGTGTGTGTGTGTGTGCGTGTGTGTGTGCGTGTGCGCGTGTGTGTGTGTGTGTCCAAAGAGCAGCATGCATATTGGATTAAGAGCAGCATGCATATTGGATTACAGCTGCTGTTCATCACACTAACATGCTTACATTGTGTAGACGTAGAGTGGCACCTATACAGTTACTATTGAATCCCAGGGATTATGTTTCAGTACATCTTGGCAGCTTTGGTATAATACATGGCAACTGCACATGTTTTAGTCAGCAGAGAGAGTTCAAATGATAAATGATCCCTTTATAATGTTAAATAATGTAATTCACACTCTGAGTCATAAAAACCGTGATGAGGTAACTACAGGATGAGCAGAGATTATTAATACCTTTATCAAATGCATGCAGTTATGCAAACTGACTGAATATTATTCTCCATTACTTCCATTATATTCAGTCAATTATGATGGGAAATTATAACCTGTTTTCATTTAATGGAGAAATTAATTCATTGTTATGGCACATTTATAATACACAATTTTTCATATGAAACCTGTAGTTAATACCCTAGCTTCACAGGTTACTGTGAAATAGCTAAGGCTATTAAAGCATGAGTGAAGTATTATTGCTTTGGTGACCTGTGATAGAAAAATTAGTGCCAAAGTACTGAAAAAGTATATGCCTCATCTAAGCAAGTGTTTGTAAAGAAATCATTACATTTTGTCATAAACAAATGTAGATGCAGTTACTGGAATATGTGTATTCATTACTGACTTTTAAACCTTCGTTATCAAATGAGTCACTTACAAAATGAGTACTATATAACATATATATCAATATATATATATATATATATATATATATATATATATATATATATATATATATATATATATATACATATACAGTTATAGTTTTTTATATATATATATATATATATATATATATATATATATATATATATATATATATATGACAAAAGTAGGAAAGCAGCCCACCACGTCCAGAGTAGCAAAGTATACGACACCAGTAAAATGGAAGATTTTCTTTATTGGAATATGCGCTTTCAGATCCCCTGATCCTTCATCAGGTCCATATAAAACAAGTCAGTTAAAAAAAACCTTTAAATACTGAAAAATACCCAATCAATTCAGTGACACACCCTCTCTAACAAAATTTCACACACGCCTCCTAAGCCTTGTCCCTTTCAGAGCAGGTTTAATTGCTAAGTAGGCATTTAGGCCTGGAGATTTGTATGCCTGCAGCCTGCCTATCCAGCACATTTCTGCTTTCTCTACTAAATTGTTAACATCTCCCCCTCTCTTGTTGTTCCCTATACTCTGTATTACCCTACAATAAAAAGAATGTCCTTTGTTCTCTTTAATATGCTTAAAAAGTTTTTTTTTTACATCCTGCTGCCTAATGCCACTCAAATGTTTGGACACCCTCTCCTTTAGCTGTCTCATGGGTTTTCTGAAATTAAAGGAGTCACAGAGGCCACAAGTAGCCATATACACTATGTTCCTACTGGCACAATCTGCATACCCATCAAAATAATATTCTTTCTTCTGTTAGGTATGTAAAAATACATTTCCTTTATAAATAAATTTATAACAAGCACATCTGCGAGATCACAAAGAACCTGCTTAAGAATATGGTTGTTTCTAAAGGCAAAGTGAGGTATCTCCCATACAATCCCTTTCCTTTCCTCATCTGACATCAGAATCTTCTAGTTGTTCCTAATCACATTACAAATCCCCTTAATGTCACTGGAGTGTGTAAGGACCATTCTAAGATCCATTCTAAGATCCATACCATTCTCTCTGTGTGAAAACTCTTCCATATGATTCCCCCTATATAAATATGGTTTCCCTCTGTCCTCTCTTAAATCCTGTACTTGTCTCTGTGCAGGGGTCACTTCACCTTGTTTGTACCCTCTCCTCAAAAAATTGTTTCCCATGGTTTCAGCCACTTTAATAAACTCTTCCCCTTGGGTGTGAAGTCTAGATGCTCTAAGGAATTGTCCCCTTAGGACATTCCTATGAAGATGCCCAGGGTGCATACTATATCTATGCAGAATACTATTCTTCCAACACTCCTTCTGACAGAGGGCAGTGTGTATTTCCCCAGATGCAGTGTCCTGTTTTAACCTAATGTCGAGAAAATTAATGCTTGCAGTACCATGTTGCATTGTGAAACATAAAAAATCAGTGGTAGTTTCTAAATATGCAACAAAAGCATGCAACTGTTCAATACTCCCTCCCCATAAAATAAAGACATCGTTCATAAACTTTTTATAGAAATGAATACATCTATGAAATGGTTTATTGCCAAACATGTAGCAGTCTTCCCATTGTGCCAACACCATGTTGGCATAGGTGTTGGCACATGGTGTGCCCATGGCCACACCACATTTCAACAAGTATGAATCATCTTCAGACAAGAAGATATTGTTCTCAAGGATGGATTTCATCAGGGTGCATAGCAATTCTATCTTTCTACGATCATACTCACTTTTATTAATAAGAAACATTTCCAGTGCTTCTAAGCCAAAATTATTCGGTATTACAGTGAATAGATATTTTATATCCATTGTCACCGTAGTCAGACAACCAGCATGGTTTACTGTCCCTTTTATACAGCCCTAAATCTCTAAGGAAATGTTGGGAATCCTTCAGTATAGCTGGTGCTAACCCAAGTAAGCCCTTTAGGTTGCTCTCAACATATATAGATACTGGTTCTGCTGTCCAGCCAGCTCCAGCTACCATGTACTCTTTTAGTAATTTGTATTTGTTTACAAAACAGTGGGGTTTGGCTGTACTGGCCTGAATGTAAACATAAGTAAAAAAGTCATAGGCATTCAGAAGCCATGCGGCTGAAACACTTGATGTTCTTAAAGGGTCATTTGCATATATCTCATGGATCTCCATTTCAAGAGGTTTAAGGTATCACACATTAAAAACTCTTGCTTGCTTGTTTGTATATGTGTATGTATATATATTTATATATATATATATATATATATATATATATATATATATATATATATATATATATCAGTATAAGGTTTTCGATTCTTGGAGTATTTCCTCTACTTTGATGCATTGGTCTTAACTCCTTTGTTCAAGAGCCAGGGCCAAAGTGAAAAATAATGACAGACTAAGGCCTCAAATTAGAAACTATTTTGAATATTACTTTACTCATAAAGCATGTAGCTCAACAGATCAACATAAGAAATATGAAACTCAAAACATCAGTCGTTATTCACTGACTGTAACCCTGAGTGCTTTACCAGAAAATTTAAAAAAAAAACACAGAAAGGGTAAAAATAATAAGTGAAATCATGAAAAATCAGGGAAATTTGAGAACTATGCTCTGAGCTGCAATGATTTTGGAGATAGTACATTTAAGCTTTAGTTATAATAGTGTTGCCTCCTGCATCAATGTGACAACAGGGAAAAAAAGCAAAAATGCTTTAAATGTATTATAGCAAGTTTTGACATTTGTTACATTTTCTTTGAAGACAAACTTTACTTCTTTAACATTATAGGACAGATAATTACTGGAAGCATACATCTGACGGGAGCCCTGTGACAGATATCATGGCAGAATTAGCAAAGATTAGTGCCATGTTATACATGCTGGGATCAGTAAAGTTAGTAAAATAATCTTCATTAAGCATGATTTGCATTTTGAGCAAAAAATCATGGAATAATTCTGAAAAGACATGTTTGCTACACTTGTTTGTCATCACAAGCTGACACTTTTGTTGTCACACGTAAGGTGATATCCTAACTTATTTTCTTTCTCTGCATGAAGTGGCTCATTTTTATATTACTGTACTTTACCACCACAAAATGATCCTTTTTTCGTCAGCTAACTTGCTCATAATAAAGCATCACGCTACCAACTAGCTATCAACTGCTAGCTTCTCTATCTGTTCTACAATCTTCTGATTTAAATGTTTATGTCTACATCATCTTTTGCTGAAGTAAAATGTTTCTGGCAGAGCTGATCTATCACTTGTTCAAAGCACAGTTATACTAGAAGGAAACTAATGTTTCATCAGCCAGGCTCAATACTAATCCAATTTAAGATAGTTGCTCTGTGGTCCATGTCTTTTCCTGAGAGTGAAGACACATTTTATGTTTGAGATCTTAGCTGAAAGCCTCTGATGTTTGGAGAAAGTCAGTTCAAAGTCATTTGATGTTAGCAGAAGATTAGAAAAACAATGCTGTGCATGTTGATGTTTTTAGAAACACACCTTTGTGACGGCATTTTAGCTTTTTAGGCAGAGAATAGAGAACAGACATCATTCTGGTGTCATCGGTGAATAAAGGACAGAAGAGATTACTATGGTTTGGGTTTATAGTGTACTGACAGATGGCAAGATATTCCTATCAGACTAAATGTTTTTCTGAAGCTGAGTCAGTTTAGTTAATATATGTTTCCTTAAAGCAAGTCTTTGCACCTTCGTAATACAGGAGCTACACCTTTGCTTCTGTTTCAGTCAGTTTTCGGTTTTGGTTTTCAAATGACTTGATGGTCTGTGTCATTGCTTAATGGTTTGTACACATAGAGAATTCAGCATTATATGGTATATACAATAGTAATCATTCAATGTACATTATAACTACGCAAATCTGAAGTATTCATATTTATTCCAAAATCTTTATTTTATATTTCAAGTTTATAACAACAGTATCAGAAAATATTCCTGTATCATCAACAGGTTATGCATTCTCTATTCATGTTTTTATTCTCACAAAAAAAATTAAGCCCTCCATATTTTCTCACTTAGCTACAGTCAATAAGTAAAAAGCACATATGCACACACACTACACAGTAAACTCCCAAACCAAACCTGCAAAAAACAAAATTAATTAATTAATTAATTAATTAATTAATTAATTAAATTAAAAAGAGAGAAGACAGTAAAACAAAACATGGACCAACATGGATCACAGCCATGATAATTTTAATAATGTATTTAAAACCTACATAATTTTCTAAAACCGTATTCAGTAAACAACTTAATTACCACAGTCCATTAAAATCAATTGAAAATGATAATTGACACCTAAAAAATGTCTAATTAAGAAAGGGAATACACTAGGATCTGTCTTGTCTAAAAAAACTGAAATATTTTGATATTTTTTATGGTAGGATTAAAAAATTCAGTTGGGACCTGTGGCATCACCACTCACCATAAAACTAATTCCTGAAGTCTGAACTGCAATCTATCTATTTCTTACCCACTGGAGCCCTGCATGTTCCATGTACAGTTTCAAAATCCATTTCACTTGATTTTATGTTGAGGAAACAGAAGACTGTATATAGTCTAAGTTTTCATATATGTCTTCAGTGCCCATCTACAAGAAACAGGTTTTCATGGAAGTAAACAGTAACACTACCTACATTAACAGATCATTGAAAGATGACTGTTATATAGATAACAAAAGTGATTCTGTTATTTAGATAACAAATGTAATTCTGGTGTTTAGGACAATACTTGTATTATATTGCTATAGTAGAAACTAAAACAACATGTACACCTACATCACCAAGGTCTTACTGCAATTAGATAAGGGTCTCATTTATATGCTAATGGCAAAATAGCAACAAAATAAATGTAGACATTCCACAGAAACATTCATCAGTTGCGTATCTTCATCTTAGACATTGGTTAAATGCTGATTAGAGATCATAAGGAAATGCAGTGACTAGAAAATATGTTAAAATGTTCTCATGCTCAGGAAGCTCACCTCACTTTACAGGAAATATAAGTTAATGGTCAGTGGTCTCTCTCTGCGTCCCCTCAATTTACAATAACTCATTATATGAAATGTTAGATAAGACTTTCCCTGTGTGTGCAGGGTATCAAACTTCTGACACAAATTTGATTTCTTCCTTTCTTTCTCTTTTTTTTTATTCCACTCCCACTTTTTTCTAAGTCCCTTGCAATTATATTTCAAGAGTACTAAAGCAGCATGCTAATTTCTGACTATGGATGTTATTTCTAATGAATTATACATCATTTGCCATAATGTTGCCACTTTAGACCTCTATGGTCCGAGGTTCAGTCCTTATTTTTAGTTCCTTTTTTTTTTGTTGAGTTTGTTCAATTTCTTTGGTTGTCCTTGATCCATAGACACTCACATCTATTCCCACCATCCAAAAATATAATGGCTAATTGGCAACTCAAAAACTGTATATGTAGATTGATATGCCAGTACCCTTGTAGGTCAGGTTTGTCTGTAAATGGTCTCCAAACAACAAACTAACCAGTTACCAAATAAGTAAATTACAAATAAATAGTAATATCAAAATTCTATCCCTTGGCCTTAACAGATTACAGAGTAAAGCTGCCAAAGAGCATAATTCGTTACTTATTTATGGCGTTTTGTTAACCAGGGTAGAAGGCTGATCCGAATGGACTGTTTACAGTCTCAGCCCAGGTAAATAAAAAGAGAAAAAAAGACATAAACCTGACAATCAAAGAACATTTGTAAATACATAGAAAAGAGTGAGTTAAGAATTGAGAGTGTAAGTGCACAGAAAGTAATAAACATAGTAAGACAGTATAAATGAATTGTTTAATAATGTGCATAAAAAATAATGTGGAGATGGCAACATATAAGAGAAAGATTAGTAAAAACGGAGGGCAAAAGTAGAGGAAGCAGAACTGAAGTGCAGAGTTATATGCAGTATGTACAAGTATGGTCAGTCCAATGAAGAAATAGGAATTATCAGCTTTTATTTAAATAAATGGAGGTAGAAATTAAGAGGAGGAAAACAATAGGTTTCAAGTGATTTTACTTATTATGTCTAATTTGCAGGATGAAAACAAATTGTAAAAAGGCATCTCTAAATGATAATTGAAGAAGTGAACATATTCCAAATATATGGACAGGGTTAGAGTTTTAAATGTGAAAGTCATTCTTAATGCAAAACAGAAAACTGTGAGCAGTTTCTTTATCTATGCATGAATGACTGTTCAATACAATTAAGAGGACAAACAAACAAAGATTGAGGGCATGATTGACTGAGCCACTACATATTCCATGCAGATTGACAGGTTCACAAGAAGTAGCATTTATTTTTTCTTCCAGCTTTCATGTCTACTACAGCAGTGATGGAGGACAGAATCTGTATATCAGCTTTAAACAAACAGAAACTGAGCTGCAAACCTTACACTCCTGTGTGTGAAGTAGCCAGCCACTATCAGCAGAAGTGATAACATAAAAACAATTCCTTTTATGTGCAAGTCTGGTTCAGTTCCCAGAGACTTGTTTTTTAAGTCTGTGGCTTCTAAGGCACACATTAGTGTACCAAAAATTAAAATTACTTGCAGGTTTTATTCAGTGAAATATAAAGCATTTCAAAATTTTTACTTGTATATCTGTGTCATTATCTACGTGTGTGTGTGTGCGTGTGTGTGCGCACGCGTGTATGTTCACTACAAGCCTGAACTGAAAGTACTCAATTCAGAAGTGCTATTTGTAAAAATATTAACATTTCACATTACTTATGTTATCTTTATTTTAAATAAAATTTTAGACAAAGTTTTTGCAGGGGTGACAAGCCCTTACATTTCACTCCCAAGTGATGTTGTTTCATGTTTCATTTGAAAATGAGCATGCCACTTACTTCCCAGGTCATGCAGAATTTAAACGAGAACAACAAAGGTGAATGGGTAGTGGGGATGCAGCCCATGGTGAGGGTGTACCTGTAGCACTGCATAAAACCTTTCAATGCTGGCAAAAATTTTAAAATGAACAATTAAATCAAACTGCTGAATTTATTCTTAACAGTTGTGGTTCAGCAGCTATGGAACGGGAGATTCATTTTTCACTGTTACTGTTGTTGATATTGCAAGACTTCCTTTTAGTAGCAAACCATACTTGGTTAGAAATTTTTAGTATTGTTAAAAAAAACAGCTGATGACTGACTATGTTTTTAACCTTTATCTAATACTTTGCCACTTTTTTCTTTGTACAGAGTAGAAAACTAGCCCTAAACGCCAGTTAATTTCTGTGTCCTTGCCTTACTTTTGTTAACGTTTACACATTGTGCTGTATCCCTACATTATATCACTCTCTTCTTCTACTCCTCTCCTTTCTCTAACTACCCCATCCTATTGTCCTTTATACTTTTTTTTACTTTGTTATTATTACTGTTTTTGATTCATTGTTGTCTTCACTTAACATTTTATTTGTATTCATAACACTTCTTGTTAACTTGCTTGCCTGCTGTCATTTGTATTTGTCTAGGTTGAGACTGAAATAAGTCATTTTGTATCAGTGCTCTACCTCGATTACCAGACTGACTGAATTAATGAATAAATAAATAAATACATACACAAATCACATTCTTCACCTGTCTGCCTACTCAGAACCTGTTCACAACCCAGATTTTTGTTTACTGCCCCGCATTCAGTACTACAACCTTCTCAATTAAAGGTAGAAATAACACCTAACAAAGACAAACTGGCTTCTTTTACACTGTCCTTTAAGAATGGATGAACCCATTTGCAGAAAGTGACTGTTGTTTATGACGTTCCACTATAGTTTCAGAACAGTTCTATCACTAATGGTAACATGTTCAAAATAAAGATATTTCCCCAATCTGCCATTTCCTATGATGGTTCACCTCATCATTCAGTAAGATGCTAGCATGCAGTTCTGCCCTTGATTTTAATAGCTCTGACGCAGTGGTTTTATGTTATCCTCTTGGGATCAAGACTGGAATCCTGAAAATGCCTAAACATTATACTTTTTACTATTCTGATGGCATAGAGGGATAAAGCCTTTGCTATTGTCTCATCTACATAGGATCAGTGATTTGTGTGTCTGACAGAGCTGCTAGGAAAAATGGGCATGTCCATTCTTGTGGGAGTAAGAAATGATGAATGGGCATATATCTCACAGACCTGAGTAGAAGACTGGACTCAAGGGGCCAGGCTTGTGAGAAAGCAAGTAGACACAGCTGTTCTATGTACTGGTACAACCAAGTCCTCCTCTACAATGCTTCATTGTCTGGCTAGCCTAGAATTTAGTAATGTCAGCTAACTGGGTGAGAACCTTGGAAAATGTCTTGGCATATAGATCAGCATGTATGAAATATAGGTTAACATGTATGACATTACCAGCTCTAGTTCCACTCCATGTTCACTTCCAAAATCATCAGTGCCCTCTGCTGGGAGGGAGATTATACTTGTCATAAGCTGGATTTCTGAGTCCCTCTTCCTCATAGTATAAAGAGGAAGTTGTAGCTAGGTGAGAGGCAGAGAGAGAGTCAAATAGGTAATGGTCATATCTGAGGGTTAAAAAATAAATATAATACTTTAGACCAGTGTCTTTTCCATCCCCTTCTCTGAAAAATGAACTAGATCAAATTAACTATTAATACAGATATATGAATGTAAATGGCATATCTGTATATTTACTCACTTACTCATACCCCCCCCCCCACACACACACACACACACACACACAAAATTCATTGCATTTATTACAGTGTTAATTATTCCATGGATCTATGATGTTTTTTCAAGGGGGTGGGGTAGTTGACCTCTGAAAAGGTTTTATGACACCTAAATCAAACATTTGTTGTTATACGCAATAAAAAACTTATACAACAATAGGGCTGCCTATCACAGATATCACAAAGCAGACACATTCTGTAAAGGCCCATGAACACCAATAGCAAAAAGAACAGAGACAGAGTAAGATGGCACGCAGTTTATTAAATGCATTGTATATGGAAGGGCTAAGAGGAAAGCCTTAATGCATATCATCACAGCACCATATTAATATCCATTGTGTCCGCAGGTAAAAACTCAAAGAAATTCTATAAATTGGTCATTAAATCATCATCTTGTTTAGTACCAGCTTTACTTTGCCAAGCAAATGTGTCAGAGTTGCTGTTTACACATACCATAATAATGATGTACATTTGTATGTGTAAGCATGCTGTAATTAGTCTCCACATTATCATAAGGCATGATTGAGAAAATAGATAGAGCAAATAAAAAAAAAAACACATAGCTGTTTGGGATGTTTTTCTTAAGACAGTCTTTAAAGAGGCCCCTGACTGGCTGTTAAATCACGAATAAGCTTAATACAGTTCTCAGCCTGTCACCTTTCTCCTCAGGGCAATCAGACGGAGAGCACTTAGCGACAGAAGCCTGATTGACTGCCACTTCATTCACTTTCTCTGCACTTTGTCCTCCATCACATTTCTTAATCCATTCCACACTTTAAAAATAGAGCACTCTGCCTGTGATCGAGGTCTTCTGCAATCCATGCGAACAGAGGTGAGACAGCAGCTGACGCAGAGAAGGTGCAAGTCAGTGAGCCCTGCAATCAGAGAATCGCCTGCAGCTTGTTACAGATTCTGTACACAAATGCATGAAGCAGCACATTGAGGTGAATTATCATCTCAGTATACATACTGAATTTTCCACCTAATGTTTTTGTGAACAGTGTTTATGTTTAAAAAACAGGTGTTACCACAATGATGCCTTTATTAGAGTATCATGTCAAGCTAAAAACACAGTACTATATATGCAAACTATTTTTAAAGTGCTTTCATATAAGGAGTCTGCATGGTCAAAATCAGATGGTATATTATACTGTAGAAATGGACATATATATCTTGGACAAATATATAAATAGAACTTTATTTTAAGCATATTAAGCCAAGATACACCCATTAACATTGTGTCTTTACACTCTTGGATTTCAGTAAATAATGCTGAATTATATTTGCTGCTAACAGCTGCAGTTTGTTCCTGTATTGCGGAACAGTATGATGCGTTGTTACTGAGATGTCTGTCTGCATTAGTCGTATATGATTGCCTTATACTATATTGATTCTTAATTTATGCTACTTTCCCGGCCATCACTGAATTAAATGTCACATCTGTTCAATGAGATTTCTGGTTAAAAACAATAATTATTTAATTTTCATGCATAATAACTTACACAGGATATGTTACTAACAAAAAAGAGCTGCCACGGAGTACCTATAAGTACCCAAAACACCTCTACATCCAGTAAAATGTTCCTTTAATCAAGTATTAGGGAGTGGACTGCTCCACTACACAAACCGAGTGTTATCAAGGAATGGTTAGAACCATATACTTTGTTCCCATAAATGAGAACCGCCAGAAGCGGGTTGCAATATAGTTGCTAAACGTGCCGGCTGAATACTACAGCAAAGCAAACAATGTCCAGCCGATAAAGAGAACTGACATTCAATAAAAAAGAATTGCAAGGTAAATGTAATTCATCCAACAAAAATGTTCCTTTCTTCAAATTCTAGGGAGCGGACTGCTCCACTACGTGAACCAAATAATTCCACAGAGCATTTAAAACCGAATGCTTTATTTTCTTCTAAAAGCAGATAAAATGCCAGATGCAAGTTAATATAGCTACTAGGTGTTCCAACTGAACAAACTGCTACAAAAACTATGTTCAGCCAGAATTGAATACTGACATACAATACATTCAAAACTGCAAGGTAAATCTGGTTTCATGCATGACATGGATGGATGCATTGTAGAATGCACTGGAAACCACTTAAACTGCACAAAATGTATTACATTATGACAAAAACTCAACACAGCAGCACAAGCCTGTAGTTCCCTAAGAACCGGAGATGCTCAAGGGACAGATAAAAACATATTGAATGACCATATGGCTACACAAGTTTTCCTTTAGAAATACAGTGCTGGATGCTCAAAAATATCAAATGCTTAATGCTTGGTGATGTCACCAGATTATCTAAAGATTACTTCATAAAATGCACAGTCTAATTAGCAGGTGTCATCCTATTCCTCAACAGTTCTAGCTGTAGTATGAGAGCAGAAATACTGCTTTTACTCAGCATATAACACAATAGATGTCTGCATACCTTCCGTTGTTAAAGTTACAGATTTTCAGTAATTAAATCTGATCTAAAAACAAGCATGTATAGGTAGGATTCAAAAGGCTACTTCAAAGTATTGCACATTTCACCACTATAAATGCTGTTTACAAATGCAGATTTGCATGGAAATGACAACAAGAAGCCCAAAGAGTGTGACAATCTGGCCAATTTCTGTTTGCAAATAAAACTAGCAAATACAAATACTTGAAGCTAACGGCAACTCATTTGCGTC
>NC_056727.1:414702092-414712092 GCF_019279795.1 Protopterus annectens | reverse complement strand
GGACTTGGAACCCTTCAAAAATCAAACAAATAAATAAATAACTAGAAGTCATAGCACAGAGAATGCCTGGTGTCAGATCAGCTACAGAGAGAAAATCGAGAAAACAGCTTCAGCAATCCACCTAAAAATGCTATAGAATGTTAAAAATGTAGCTTTAAATATATTTAGATAATTCAAATTCAGTGGTGAAGTCCTGGAAGGAATTCAAAGAACGGAAGGTAACACTGGGACTACGAGATAAAAAGAAGAAAAATGTGCACCAAGAAAAAAAGCAATAAATAAAGCTAAAGTAGTTGGTTAAATGACTCCTCCACTATCTCAAATATGTGGGGAAAGGGTAACGTTCATATTACTCTAGTGTGGGTATAGCAATGCTGCATGGCATCACTGTATTATAAACATTCTCAGAAATTCTTTTTAGTTAGCAATAGAATGCATTACATGCATTGCAGTACTGTGCGTTTTATTTTAGCCCCTAAAGGTCAATGCAGGAATCAGTATGACTTTAGTAAATAATAAAATTCCAAAGACAGGAGTGTACTGTTACAGATACTCTTTTTATGATGTGTGCAGGCTGATTATGTTAGGAGCTGGGCAAATTAAATATAGTTGAGTTTTTTTTTTTTTTTTTTTTTTTTTTTTTTTTACAGCTTAGGTACATTTGGAAATGTCTTTGAGGTAAGTTTGAAAGAAGCAACCCAAAGCCAGTATTCTGCAGTATTTTATTTAAGCAATAACCAAAGAGGCAGTGTAGGTTCACTGAGGATTTACCCAAGGTTGTTGTGATTTGATCACGAGTGCAAAACCTGAGTGATTAACCAAAGCCAACTGTGGATAAATCCTCATATACCCACACCCACAAGTTGGTTATTGCTATTACACAATGACATTATTTAAGAAAGAAATTACTTTTCTTAAATAGTGTCTTTGTATAATGGTGCCGTAGTGTCACTCTGTGTTGTTTTCTCATTCTTCCTGATTTGTTGATGTACTACACACACATGGGACTTACATTCCTGTGCTTGGACATTACATCTCTGAGAGATATAGAATGTTTTCTAGTGCTATATAGAGCTAAACTGCTTACACGCAGTTTGATTTTCAAAATGCTGTACCTAGACCACAGCAAGTCTATGTGCAGCATGTTAAATTTAAAGCCAAACTCGATTCCTTGCATCCAATTTCAATTGTGAAATTCCATTTCACTTACTCCACTGCTCTGCTATGGCTTTTTTCTGTTCTTATTTGTCAGAGATGGAATTTTATTCTGTTGAGATACATTGCTGCATAACAATGCTCAGCTCCAAGAAGGCCTGCAAAGACATAACTACCGAAATGCCAGCTGTGTTTGTCTAGCTATAATTACACAGTCAGTAAATTTGTACATGACTTCTAATTTCATCTCTACCATAAATGGCACTTCTTTTGGTTTCTCATTGCCAAACCTACTTTTTACATTATATGTTTTTCATTGATCTATTGTACTATTCAATGTATTACAGAACGTATTGGATAATAAACAAACAAATATGCATGTCATCCCATTTTTATCAATACTTGTTTCTCTTAGCTCTAATTGTTTTCAGTTTTACAATGTGTAATGCACTGTTTACTTTGTATCCATAACCCACGTCACTATTTATTTATTTTTTATTGTAAGATATTAGGAATGATAAAGGATCCCTGTGGGGCGTGCAATTAAGTAAATAAATAAAGGTATGTCTATTGATTCATTGACACAACAGTAAAATTATTTAGTTCAAGTTTCAGCTAAAGTGCTTAACTATTAGACAGGTTGTGTTTCTGTATGTTTCACAATATGCATGCTGTACTCATTTGTGGTAATATTCTAAAATAGCCTATCACTGAGCCATGCCATTTGCTAGAATTCAATACAAAGCATTTTACATTTCAGTTATACAAGGGCTAATTGTTTAATTACAATAAGACATTTAAGGGTGAGGACTTCTGGGTGATTTATCTATCCAATGTGAAATTAAGTCAGTTGTACACAATGACATATGACATGTGACATCAGTAATCACAGAAGTACACACCCTATCATTTTTTTGTTAAAATGATCCATAATGCATGGATTTAAAGTCTTGATTAAATCCAAAAAAGGAACACTCCTAGTTCCCAGTAGTATTTAGCTCTAGTCAACCAGGCAAACAAATTAAATAGACTCTAAAACATCATGCCTTAATAAATTAATACTATATGCTTGCTTATGTATTTCCAGAAATTCCTTTAGCCTTCATTGCAACAGAAGACGTTGCTCTCTTCACTACTGAGCTAAGACCCACTTTTCTGAAATTATAACATTTCTTTTCCCATATTTGTTTATGTCTTTTATGTTTGTACATGTGTTACGTTTTTCTCATGAGTTGACTTAAAGGATAGCCAGAGACAAAAAAAAGTAACAAATGAAAATGTTTGCAACTGTGTCTTGAGGTCTTACAAAGGTGCAATGCTCATATATGATCCTAAGGGGTTAGAGTCCTTGATAACTTTAGCATTACTTGATAACTTGTTCCAGCCCGTGGGATGTTCGACTGTTTTGGTTCATAGGCAGGAAGGTTTGGCAGCCGTATTGCCATGTGCAACAAGTATCTGCATAGTCAAAGCAGTTTGCTCTGGGATATGCTGAGGACTGGATAAAGTACCTGTTTTTACTCCTGTTGATCAGACATTACATGTTTAGAATCCATCACATCTTTAGCTGCTTACGTTGTTGTTCAAGTTAGCTTTATTTTCCCCTCCTTATAACACTTTACTGTAACTTAAATAGCATTAAAGAAATGGAGGCACATCTCTGCAAAGTATAATGGAGAACAGGCAAAGAGTAACCTACACTTAGTTGAACAGCAGATAAATATTTTTATTCCTACAACCCGCAGCCATGTCAAATAACATACTGGAAGGTAACTACAAAAAAACTGAAATGCCACAAAACAAACCAAACTTGAAAAAGGAAGCCTGCAAGATGATAAACCTCAGCAGATGCACCAATTGGTGCATCTGCTGAGGTTTATAATCTTGCAGGCTTCCTTTTTCAAATACTGGAAGGTAACTGCAATCTCAAATTTAAATGCAGTTTTAAAATGCTGCATTTAATGACTGACAGAGGTAGTCAGCAATGCAGTTAAATGGCATGTTTCCCAAAACAGATGACCAACAAAAGGTAATGTAATTTCAAGCAAAAAAGTCATGCCCTTAATTAATTTAATAAAAAGTCATTACTATTGATTGGATTTGGTAAGCAGAAAAAAGGCAACCACGTACTCCATTGTTCTACTGGCTTCTAAGTCATGGTTTGGTTCTGACATCTGTGGCTTACTTAAAGACAGCATCAAGTTGCCTGCAAGTACAATCAGCAAGCTGGCCAAATTAACAGTATTAAGAGATAGACTGTTCATCAGAGCAAGCATTCACAGCGTGTGTCACATGCTTTTTCACATGATAATAGTCTGGATCACAAATGACAACTGGGTTTAGAAAGCATGGATGGTCATCATACAATGAGACTGCACTTCTGTATGAAAGGAAAAAAAATCAGAAAGTTAGGACATTTGGGGGGGGGGTCTTGCATATGATCCATATAGGGTGTGAAACCCCATAATCAATTCTATGGTCACTAAACCTTGGGAAAAGGGGGATTTCCCTACTATGATCAAAATGTGATTTGACAAACTGCACCTTAGCCCACAGGTGGTTGTTGTATAAAAGAAAAAAAATACCACTGACAATCTATGACATCGGGTGCATGGGCTCTATAGTTCATTGAACGTGCATCCATTCTAATTAGTTATGTCTAAACACAGATCTCAAGCAGACCCTGTATTTTCCCAAGATGAAGGGATCTGAGAAGAGGGCTATCCATTTATTTATTTATTTATTTTATTCATTTATTCATTATGCAAGTTGGCACTCCAGTACAATAGACATTTTTTCCATGACACAGTTATATAATGCTCATATGAGGTGTTAAAATACATAAAAGTCATGGAATTTATTAAGCATAAAACAACAGTAGTGCAATATACATAGCAGATCAGATGCTATAATTCTATTAATAGGCAAATACTGATTTGAAGGTAGACAGGGAATGCAATTTTAGATTGCAGTTGCCTTCCAGTATGTTATTTTACATGGTTGCAGGTTGTAGGATTAAAAATAATTATCTGCCTGTTCAGCTAAATGTAAGTTCCTCTTTGCGTGTTCTCTGTTATACCTTGTAGATATGGTGGCTCCTAGAACAGCTGTGAGGATAATAAATTATGTACCAGTGGGAGTAAAAAGAAAATGGAGGGGAACCTCATTGACTTATATATTGTCAAAATTACATTAGGACTTTAAATAGAACAGTTTACTAGCTACGCTAACCTTATTGCTTTCCTGTTGATTCCCTTAAAATAAATTTCCAATATGGATAACATTTTACAAACTTAAATGCAAGGGAACTCATCCTGCACAGTGCAAGAAACTAGAAGACTGACTGTACTATGGGGCTTGTATTTGAATTGTTTCATTCTGTCATTGCTTGGCCAGATCCATCACATTTGCAGGCTTTCCCCGATTAAGAGTGTAAGAACATGACTGAGTTGTAAAAAATATTATTATTGTCACAGCTGTTGCTATTATTATTATTGACATTAAACTGTGTACCAGTCCCTAGAGACACACAGACAGACAGATAGACGCTGAGAGCAGCACACCATGTGCTGTGGTAGTTGATTTTGCAACAAAACAGTACACAAAAATCGTGGCAAAGATTCAATAAACTGCAGAAGAAGACATCCCTAGATCTGTCAGTTCCCACAGTAGATGTTATTTGCAAAACTGTCTGGAATTCCAAAATTGCTCTCAAAAGTGCAACTGATATGCACTGGTACACATTTCGGAACTTAACACTGAATATGTTGCATTCCTATAGCTTTTTTCTTTTGTTTTTGTAAACACTAGACTGACTCACTAAGGTTTTCTGTTTCTCAGTGTAACACAATCACTAAGTTGTTCTTTTCCTTTGAAAATGAATCCCCTTTTACTGGCTACTGTTCAAAGTGCTAAGTCAATACAATACAGAGGAGAGTCTTCAGTTTGTTGTTAGACTTTCCTCAGCTATATATCTTAATTTCTGTAAACACTTACATGGTGCACTGAATGGCCTACAACACAAACTAATATACCCTCTCCTTATCCTGAAATTTTCAGTGTCATTTACCTTGTAATTGGAAACCAAACAACTACAACTAGATCCTAATCTCAGCACAAACAACTTCAAAGTTACTCACTGATCATATCTGTTCTAAAGGCTGCCATTTTAAAGAGGCATCCTGTCTATACTATAATTTGACACAGTTGCACAAAAAGTCAAAGACTGCTTCCATTTTCACAGCTGATGCATTAGTTTGTTTTGGCAGTCTTTCACAGTAGGCCAGCAAGTATAGTTTAAATAAACAGGTAATCCACCTGCAAAAAGAAAATCTTGCACTACTTAAAGATCAAAGCATTATCCATCATTAGTAGAAAGGAAGATGCTGCAAAATGAGT
Organism: Protopterus annectens; assembly: GCF_019279795.1. NCBI lineage: Eukaryota > Metazoa > Chordata > Ceratodontiformes > Protopteridae > Protopterus > Protopterus annectens. Next base: position 414,706,539 of record NC_056727.1, on the reverse strand, counting down.
TTGATTAGAGAAGGCTTTGAAAAATATACAGGCAATAGTTCACGATGCGACAGGCTGTGTGAAGTTAATTCAATAGGCCTGATAACCCATATGCAGCCAGTTAAATGCTGCAAATAACTATGGTTGGTGTTCCATATACATGGTTTAAAACTTAACAACTGCTTAGTAAAGGGCCACTTCTCAGAAGTATACCCATTAGCCCACAAGAAAATGAAATCACAGAAGTAGGGAAATCAAGTATAGTATCTGACACAGATTAGGGCTGCTTTTATCTTATTAGTCTCAAATCTTAAAGTTTAATGCTTAGCCTTTCTCTCACTTGCAATTATATGCAGCAGTACATAAATGAGGTGTTACAGAACTCATTACATTATTTGCATTACTTTATGTTAGTATTTTATTTACACATACACACGCACACACCAAACTTACAGATATACTGTATATAGATATATACCCTATCAAGTATTACGGGCAATATTGCACTTTAGAGATGCATATTTATATATCACTCTTTAACGGCTCAGCAAGCTGCATGTTACTTGGTGTAGCCTTACAAGAGTCATACAGGACTAAGGAATATAACATGTAGATAAGAACATACTTCCTAACTGCCCATGATTTTGCTTATCATTTTCCTGTGATTTTCATAATATTTGTGACAAACCTCTAAAAACTACAGTAACTAATGTTCAACAAGCTATTGCAGCCAGAAGTTCTTTATTTTCAAGAAAAGTATGCATGCATATTGCCTTGTCCTATCAACATCATAAGTGAACAGTGCAAACATTTAAAACCTGTAATTGATTTGGAGCTATGTGGGATTATTTAAAAAAAAAGGGTTAAAAGCTATGCATTTTCTTGTCTCTATTCACAACATATGTGATATAGTTATGTGATTCTGTCATACACTGCAGCAAACGAATCTGAATTATTTCTGTGAACTGGAACAAAGAAATTAGCCCTGAATCTTACAGCATGTGTATAATTCTTGGAGATGCACAAACGTCAGAGCTTCCTTACTCTTAAATCTGAATGCTGTTGAGTGTTGCAGCCCTGAATCCCTACAAATGTTATCAGTATTTTTTTTCTGGCTATACTGCAGCCCTTCTGCACTGCTGCTCCCAGCTAAAGATGCATTTAGTTTTTCAAGAATAATGCTTAAATTCCACTTTCATAACATATCTGTATTTCCCATAAAAGGAAACTCTTACATAAGCTTTTTCGCAAAGGTTACTCTGAAAATGGTGACTTTAGTCTTTTTTCCCATCAAAATCTCCTGTCATTACATCTCAATACCACTAGCATGCATTTAAATATTTCTAGTTCAGCTACTATTTTTTTTAATAACTATAGAAAGCAGCCACTGCTATTCTCCATCCCTGGACCAGGTAACACCTTCTCCAATTCCATCTCTAATTTTACCCCTCTAATTCCCTAACTCTAAACTTTAAGAAAACTAGATTGGGAGACCACCTAAGTAATTATAGCTTCCCCTGCAGTGAATAGCAATCAAGTGACTTAGAGTCAGTACTCATATTTTTAAAAGCACAGCTCAAGGAAAATGACTTGTTCATGGCCCCTGTCCCCCCTCCACACACACACACACACACACACACACACACACACACACACACACACACACACACGCACGCACACACACACACACACACACGCACACACACACACACACACACACACACACACACACACACACACACACACACACACACACACACACACACACACACATTTCAAAAAATCTTATTACTATTCAGACTGCAAAGCAGTACTTAACATTCTCTCATACACACATTTAAGAGGAGACCTTATTCAGGTATATAGGGCTTTTCAAGACAATTACCTTTGGGAATTTTTGAAGCATACCTTTCAACTAATAGCACAAGAAAACTAGACTAAAATAGGGACGTATTTTAAATATTGGTCTTATAAACTAAGGCAATTTCTAGAGTAACAGGATTTGTACTAGTATGTGTTTTTTGAAGGACATTAAGCCTGAAACTCAAATGTATGTCATTATTTAATGTCTTCAGTCCTCAAGTGATGTCAGAAAACCAGAAATTTTGTGAGGAGACGACAAAAAATATGTGGCAAAAATCTGGGCATTCTGCAAAAATCTGGACAGTTGAAAGATATGGTTTGGTGTTATCAAAACATAGTAGAGAATTGTCAGACAACCTATAGAGAGGATTATAGAGCAGCTGATGCATGGAATAGATTATCAAGTTATATTAAAACAAGCACTAGTTTAGATAGTTTTAAGAACAACCTGAAAACTTATTTTCAGAATAACTCTTTTGGTATGTATGGAGGCTAGAATGACATTATTGACAATGCCTGAAATATATGTGTGTTTGTATGTATGTATATATATATATGCATGTATGTATGTATGTGAGTATGTATGTACATAGGTACATATATGTGTATGTATGTAGGTATGTATATATGTATGTTTGTATGCATGTATGCTTGTATGTATGCATGCATATAGGTATGTATGTATGTATGTAAGTATGCATTTAAGTATGTATGTAGATATGTGTGTACATATGTATGCATGTATGTAGATATGCATGCATGTATATGTGTATGTATGTAGGTATGTATATATGCATGTATGCATATATGTATGTATGTGTGTCTGTATGTAGGTAGGTACATATGTGTTTATGTATGTAGATATGTATATATGTGTGTGTGTGTATGCATGTATGCTTGTATGTATGCATGCATGCAAATTTGTATGTATGTATGCATGCATGTAGGTATGTATGTCTACTGCAAAGTGGTTCTACTTCTTTCTAGCATGATAATGCTAGTTATGAATAGCCTTATCTTTTTCTACATACTACTCTGTAAATTGTAGTGTTTGCATTAGGTATCTTCATATACATCTTACCAGTATTATCTTATAGCTAGATGCAGTCTTGTGGGTAGACAAGTCAGTGTTCTTTAGCACGCAGCAGCTAGCATACACAGCAGCCCATTCACAGTTTTGTGATCACACTTTACAGTTAATCACTTCCTCTAAACATTTCTGCCTGGGTACCTGTACGTCACTCAGAAGGATTTCCATTTCATCAACTGCCAAGTGGTACGTAGCACACAAGATAATATACACAATATGTCTATGCATCATGTGGGCAGTTCCTAAGACTCCCACACATGACATAGACCCAACCTTTACCAGTGATTTCAGCAGGGTAACTTCCCATTGGGATATCTTACTGGTGAAACTAGATATGACCTAGAGCCATGGCTCATAATACTAGCATATAACCTGTAGAGAATGTCTGAGACAACATACAGTTCTGCTCTGTTGCAGATGTACAATATTGCTGAGCACGTGTTCAGATTGTTGAAAGCTTGCATCTGATGACTGGATTTCTCTCATAGCATGCTGCTGTTGCATGCCCTGAAGACCTACAATAAGATATTTGCTAACAGTTGGGATGTTCAGCAATCTCTTTCATGAGCCCTTCACTTGATGTAAAAATGCTCCAATTATTCGTAATAATCTGTTTTATACCATGAGAAATTTGGACTATATTGAATTACACATGCCCTTTCAAATACATTACTATGTTGGGGTGTTCATGGAGTGCTCTTCCCCCTCCCTCTGTACCTAATACATACAAAGTCTTGTATACTGTTTCCTAAAATAGTATTTTTTTATCCCTCAACATAATAATGTCTTTTGACCAGACCACAAGATTGGTGAACAATCCAATTGTGTTTATAAAACAGGGAACATTTTTAAATTTTGAATTAGGTAACAAAATTAATCTACATGCTCAACACAATTGTGGCACCAAAAAATGTGGTAGTTGTGCTCAGTGTTCCTATATTCTAGAAGATGTATCCATTACCCTAGACAATTTCAACAAAACTACTATAAATCTGTGTTCAGGTAACCATAGGACAAATTGTGTGGTATACTGTGCTATATGTAGTACCTACTCCAATTTCTATATAGAGAAAACAGAAAGGATTTTCAGGAAAATAATTTACAAGTAATGCTACTATGATATTTTGAAAGAAAACACAAATACTGTATCATATATTCATTCATTGACCACTGTAGATTACAAATAGTTTGCTATAGTTAAAAAGATTATTGTTGACCCAAAGTTGGGAGGGAGAGTTTTAAAAACAGACTCAAATAAAAAAAGAGCTATTTTTAAAGAGCTACTGTGGCAGTTGAGACTTAATGCCACTACTCCCACTACTCCCACAGGTCTTAATGACTCTGTTTCCATAATACCAGTTTTGAAAATGTGGGCTGCTAAGTTATAAAATACAAGCTAGAATCAATCCAGTAATTCATTTTCAGTTTTCTTTTAGCCAAAGTTGTTGGAATTCAGTTTACATTATACATATATAATGAAAACATTAATAAGGTTTTATAGACTACTAGTTGTTA
>NC_056727.1:414662092-414699592 GCF_019279795.1 Protopterus annectens | reverse complement strand
ACAGGGCACTGCTATTTGAATCTGGCTATGCTTTGGAAGTGTGGTATTATACAAGGATTAAAGTGTACCATATGCATTCATGTTGAGGAGTATACATGGCATGTTAACACCTAGTGCCAGACATCTTTACAGATGTCAGCTGACAGATGCCACCTGCTCATAATCTCATCAAAGGTCTTGCACTCATACAACATGTCACTGTTCTACCTACAGGTGATCACTTAGATACCATCTAATCTTGCTTCTTATAATCCATGTAGTTCTGTAATACATGTGCATCAGGCCTGTATATCACTTTTATGTGCCCTTGTAGACCTATTTGCATTTTACTCGGTCAAGGCCAGTAGCACGAATCACTGTTGTACAAGTGTTTTGTATTATTGCTGTATTTTACTTTTATCTGCTACATCTTGAAATTCCCTGAAGTCTGCCAGAGTCATTCTACTGTGTTCATGTATGTGTGTGTGCATGTGCATGTGCATGTGTGTGTACACGTGGGCATGTGTGAGATTTAACTCCTGCATTAGGTTCATAGGTTCACAGGTAAGTACTAGGCTATCTGCCCGAGGGCATATATAAGCCTAGCCAGACTGTGTTGGCTTTCGCCACCCCCTTAGATTAGTTCCATGTGCCTCGGTCCAGCAGAGCCATTAGTCCCCTGTGCTTCTGTCCAGCAGAGCCACTGCAGTGATCCCCGGGGTAAATTTTCTGTTTCCCATCCACTCATCAAGGTTTCTCTTGAAGAATGTTAGTGAGGGGCTCTGCCTAATGTAGCTTGGAATGCTGTTCCAAAGCATGGGAGTCTCTGGGACAGGAATCTATCCCTCTATCAATTCTGGGTTGGACATGGCCTTGTATGTCAGGCAGAGATCATCTCTGAGTAATCAGTATGCAACCGAGTACAGCTGGAGTTTCTTCAGTTGGGCTGCATAGGGCATATGTTTGAGGCCAGTAATCCTCTTGGTGAGGTACTTCTGTGGTCTTTCCAGCTGTTGCAGGTATCTTGTAAGGTACATCCCAAATGGGGAAACCAGTCTGATGGTCTGATGAGTGATGAGGAGAGGGGAACAATAACCTCTTTTGTTCTAGATGCGAACCCTTTTGTGATTAGATTGGCCACATAGAAGGATTTTCTAACCACCTTGGCAATATGATCATCAAAGCAGAGATTACTATCTACTTGGGTCCCCAGATCCCTTATTACATTTTCTGTATTTAGGGGACTACCACATATGTGGTAGCTCGCGGGTACTTTGTTTTTTTCCAGAGGGGATGACTATGCACTTTTTGGCATTTAGCTTGAGGCCATGATTTTGACACCAGGTATCCATCTCAGTGAGACCCTTCTGGAGGATGTCTGTATCAGGTGGAGAGTCAATTATGGCCCCCAGTTTGCATTCATCTGCAAACTTGGTCAGCCATAGTCCCATGCTTGCCTATACCTCTGAGAAGTATATACTGAATAGGAGAGGTCCCAGGACTGAGCCGTGGGGGACGCCACTTGTAACTGGTTTAGAGTAGGACCTAGAGCCTGCAACTCTCACCGTGTGGGTTCTATCCATGAGCCAATTGGCAACCCATCTCATGATGTAGGCATTTATGTTCAGGCTGGTAAGCTTGTCTATAATACCAGAATGGGGAATGGTGTCGAAAGCCTTTGTGAGGTCTAGGTAGGCTGTTTGGACCTCCTGTCCCTCATCTAAAGCCTTGGTAACTGTCTCAAAGAAGTCCACCAGGTTTAGGAGGCATGATCTGCCCTTAACAAAGCCAAACTGGATAGTGTCCAATGTCTGAAGGTTCCCAGTGTCTCTGTTAATGAATTCCATGATGATGTGCTCCATAGCCTTGCAGACCAGGCTAGTCAGGCTTATAGGGTGATAGTTCCCGGCGTCCGTTATGGCTCCACCTTTGTGGAGCAGAATAACTGTTGCTGTGCACCACTCTATGGGTATATAGCCTGTAGAGAGGCTGAGTTTGAACAGTGTGTTTAGGTGAGGGGTTAGTTCATTTTGGAGCTCGTGTAAGACACAGCCTGGGACACCGTCTGGTCCCATTGAAGCTGTATTTTTGGCTTTGGATAGAGCTGTTTTAACCTGTGTTGTCGGTGATTGCCGGGGCACTACATTCTTCTGGTTTGGTTATGGGCCTTTTAGGGGGTGAGAGGGGAGGTGAAGTTTGCACTAAACCTGTCTGCCAGAATGTTGGCAATATCAGTCGGTTCAGTGTATTTTGTGCCATTCTGCACTAACTCAGAGCAGATCTGAGAGTTTCCACTTAGGTTCTTGACATAGCTAAAGAACGTTTTGTGGTTATCTTTGGAGTCCTTGGCAATTTTTCTTTTGAAGCTAGCCTTGGATGATTTTATGAGGGATCGTAGTTTCTTGCTGATACTAATCAGGGATGTCTTTCCTTCTTGGGATTTTACTCTTTTCTGCACTAGTTTCCTCCTTCTGTTGTATAGCTTGTTTATGGCAGGGGTCCACCAGACTGGTTTCTTTTTCTTGGAGGAGTGAGTCTTGGTTTTGCTTGGGATAGCACGATCCATGCATTCTTGCAGGTGATCACAGAGTGCCTTTGTAAGGGATTCAGCAGCTTGGACAGCATTGTCTTTTAGCATGGGGGCTGTGAACCTTTCCACCTTGGTCTTAAGTAACGTGAAGTTTGCTTTTGAAGTTTTTCACGGTGCTTTCCTTGATTGGGGGTGGGGGCGGAATGTGGATATCCAGAGTGATTAGTCTATGGTCTGATCTAACCAGTGAGGGTTTGACCTCGGGTGTAGAACACCGGTCACCCATGTTGGTGATGACCAGGTCCAATATGTTGTCACCTCTGGTGGAGGTGTTGACCAGTTGATCCAGGGTGTTCGAGTTTATAAATTCTGGGAAGTGTTGGGCAAGGGAGTTAGTACTTGAGTAGTTCTCCCAGTTAATGTTTGGGTAATTGAAATCACTCAATATTAGAGCATTTGGTAGGACCTTCATATTTTCCAGTGTCTCCAGAAATGCGGAATGGGGGTCCTGGGTCATGGCGGGTGATCTGTAGAAAGCTACAATTTGAATTGCAGTTTTGCCCATTGTTAGTTGCACATGGATGATCTCTGAGGCATTGTGCTTTGCCACTAACCTGGAGGTGTGGGTATCTTTGATGAATTTGGATACACTCCCACCTTTTGTGTTTTGGTCTGGGTTCTATGGCCGAAAAGTTCATAAGTTCATAGGTTTCATAGGTTCATACTAGGCTATCTGCCCTAGGGCATTTATAAGCCTAGCCAGAGTGTGTTTGGCTTTCGCCACCCATTTTAAATGAATTTTGCTATGCCCTTTTTCGAGGTTAGTATACTGTGTCTCTGTCTAACAGTGACACAGAAGTGATACCCGGGGTAAACCTACGATCTCCCATCCACTCATCAAGATTCCTCTTGAAGAGAGTCAATGAGGGACTCTGCCTAACCTGGACTGGGATTTTATTCCAGAGTGAAGGGAGCCTCTGGGTTATGAATCTGTCCCTCCAGCATGTCCTATTTATTTCAGTGCTGAGGTTCAAGTCTCTCGAGCGCGTAGCTCGATGGGATTTGGATTTTCTGAGGTGCAGCATGTCCATTAATTCCGGGTTGGACATGGCTTTATACATCAGGCACAGATCGCCTCTGAGCAGGCGGTATGCCACTGAGTAGAGCTGGAGTTTCTTTAACCGGGCAGCATATGGCATCTGTTTGAGCCTTTTGATCCTCTTGGTGAGGTACTTTTGAGGTCTTTCCAGTTGATGCAGGTGTCTGGTAAGGTACATCCCAAAAGGGGCATTGTACTCAATTATGGGCCTGATGAGGGATGAGTAAAGAGGCACAATGACCTCCCCTGATCTAGATGTGAATCCCTTCATGATTAGGTGGGCTATATAAAATGTTTTTCTAACCACTTTGGCCACATAGTTTTCAAATGAGAGATTGCTATCAACTTGGGTCTCCAGGTCCCTAATTACTTCTTCCGTACTTAATGGATTACCACCTATGTGGTAATTTGTGGGCACTTTGTTTTTGCCAAAGGGGATAACTATACACTTTTTGGCGTTTAGCTTGAGGCCATGGCTCTGGCACCAGCTGTCTGTTTCTATGAGGCCCTTTTGTAGGATGTATGGTATGAGTTATAGCCTGGTAGTGCTGGGGTGCTCTCTGAAGCCTTAGACCAGGTTTCTGTTACTGCACTGATATCGATGTTCTCCATACTGAGGAGTGCCTTGAGTGCATGCATTTTGAGGTTTAGACTTCTGGCGTTGAATAGCATTACCCTCAGTTTTTGGTTACTTGTGCTGTTTATGGTGGTGGGTTTGTCTTTTGAGCCTTGTCTAAAAAGGCACTATGGGGGGCGGCAAAAGCCTTGGCCAGTATTCGAAAGCCTAAGGGTGACAGGTGCAAGTCATCTCTTGCAAAGCAACGTGGTTTATCGAGCATGTCATCCCAGGTGGACAGATACTGCATCCCCTTTGAATGACACCAGAAACTTAGCCAGTTGTTGAAATTGATCATTTTTTTCTTTATACTGTGGCATCATTCTTGGTGAAGACAGGATGCTACTCAGGGTCAGGGTCATACTGGCCCTGGCTATGTGATCAGAGAGCTCTTCCATGTCTCTTTTCATGTAGTCCAGGGAGGTACGTCTCAGGTCATTCACACCAACATGGACAATGACAGAGTCGTATTTGTACTTGTTCTGGAGTAACCCGAGTACTTGTGTTATGTGTCAGATCCTGGCACCCAACAGGCAACTAACTGTAACCTTCTCCTAGTTAGTGGGACATCAGTGTGCCTGACTATAGAGTTACCTATTCCTAGTGTGTTGGTTATGTTATTTTGCCTTAAGGGCTGTGATTGCGTGGCACACTGATTATGTGAAGTATGTGTTTCATGGTTTGTGATGGGGTGTGGAAGTTGCTTGGGTGTCTGATTTGGAGGTCTCTGTTGCTTTTGCAGATTTTTATTTAGAGCCTCTGAGTATGTTTTCATGTATTTATGTGTGTTATTTGCTGGTGTTGGTTTAGTAGGTCTGTGTGAGACTGGTGGTGTGTTGCAAGTATTTCCTTTTCCTCTTGACTGTCAGTTCCAGTCTTGGGTTGAGAGAGCTTTACCTCCAGTTTGGCTGTATAATTGCATCTCTCGCATATATTAGTGTTTGGTGGTAGGAGGAGAGGGTTGTCTGTGTACATGAGGCAGTTGTAACATTGCCTCAAAATGCCCAGATTCACCAGCTGGACTGGAGAGTACACCTGAAACTGCCCTTTGGACATGCCTGAATACGTAAAGTGAGCTGTTTTACTGATTAGCTGGTAGGGACGAATAGAGAGCCTTGTCCTTCTGGACAGCATAGGGGGTCTAGTGCTAGGGTTAATTAGTGCTTGCTATGAGTTTTAAGCAAGTGCTGGGCTGTGAAATGAATGGTTTGATTGCTTAAGTTGAAAGTTTGTCTAGTTCCAAGGGAAAAATTGAACAGCAGACTTCGTGGAGCCGGGAATAGTTTAACCCTAGCTAACCAGCACTGCCCGGTGTGCAAAACCGCACAAATGCGTTTTTTATAGCAGGGAAATGAAAAAGATAGAAATTAGCCCAAAATGGCCAATAAACTACTAACTTCTGTGCTACAGCAAACAAGGTGCACAAATTTCAGAAAGAAACAGATGAAATAAGCAGGCACAATAAGCGTTTAACCAGAAATTCCCAGCTCAGAAGGGCAGAATCTAGACTTTCCTCCCACAAGAGTGCAGACTACAAACCTTCTTAGTATAAAATAACTGGCCTGAAGCCAAAGTGCTTAAACCAGAACTAATGCACTTTTAGAATAACAGACACTGAGCCTTCAATCAGCAATTCCCAACTTAGAAGGATGTAAGCTAGCTGTCCTGCCCTCAACAATGCAGTCCACAAAAGTTTTTAATGTAAAACAACTGGTCTGAAGCCCAAGTGCTTAAACCAAAAGGCTTAAAATAACTTTTACAGTTTAATTAGGCTACTACCAAGCAGTAATAACTGCAGCAGAATAATACAACTGAGTACTTTTAAGAAGAAGCACAAGCAAAATAAGGTAATAAAGTGGGAAGAAACACAATTACAGTAAAAGCAGATGAATAAAGTGCAATTTTTTTTAATAAGTAGTTTTCTGTTGCTAAGAGACCTCCTGTTTTGTTTTGTGTCATTTGTTTCCTGTCATTTGATACACACTTATTTCATGTTTGTGCTTTCACTTCTTTCAGGAGTTTATATTTTACCTTTCCGAATGTCTTTTACTGTTCCTGATCAGGTAATATACTTAAATTTGAGTTATTGCATTTTACTGCTCTAAAGTGTTTAATTTGTGTCATATTCCTGATTTCTGTTTTGTTCAATTATTATTTATTATTATTATTAGTAGTAGTATTACTGTGATACAGTTGGTAATGTATCTGTTTGTGGCGCATGATGTTGCTATTTATTGATTTACTGATGATCTGATTTTTTTAAGTATTCTATATCTCATGATTTTTTCCCTGTTAATTGACTTTTCAAAATAATAGCAGTTTGCTGGATTTGGAAGTGTATGAGAGAGTAGGGATATGCAAGCAAGCATGATATCTATTTGGCCTGAACATTCTTTTTTTGTGTGTTGGTTTCCATTACATTTTTTACATCATGATCAGTCAAAACCTAAGGCTCATTGGTTCAAAGGTTCACAGTTTTCATAGGAGGTTACTATGCTAGTGGCCCTAGAGCTTTTATTAGTCAAGCCATGTTAATCCCAAGTATACCCATTTGTTCTTTTTGGGTAGTTTACAGAACATATTTATGAGCACAGGGGGTCTGTGATCATCCCCAGCTACCTCTGTCCCATTCAGTTAGTTGTCTTGGGTGCATTTGAATAGGGTCTGTGAGGAGCTCTGTTTTACATGAATAGGAAGTCTATTCCAGAGAAGCAGCAGTCTCTGGGAGACATATCTGTCTCTCCAGCATGTTCTGTTAATGTCACAGGCTAGGTTGAGATCCCTAGTGTGACGGGCTCTTGTGCCATTTGACTTTTGGATGTGCAGCATTTCCATTAGGGCAGGGTCAGAGATTGCTCTATAGGCCAGGCACAAATCACCTCTCAGCAACCTATAAGATACAGAGTAAAGTAACAGGGCTTTCAGCCTGTCCACATAGATCATGGTTTGGAGTCCCTGTATTTTCTTATTGAGAAACCTCTGAGGTCTCTCCAGCTGCTACAAGTGTCTGGTAAGGTACATACAAAAGGGTGCATTATACTCTATTAGTGGTCTGATGAGGGTCGAGTACAGTGGAGTGACAACATCCCTTGACTTGGATGATATTCCCTTGCTTATGAGGTGCTCTACATAGAAGGCCTTCTATACCACTGTGGAAACTTGGTGGCTGAAGTTCATATTGCTATCAACCTGTGTTCCAAAATCTTGCACCACTGGGTTGGAGCTCAGGGGTGATGCTATAATATGTTGGCATCGTTGAGGGACTCAATGATTGCTCCCAGTTTGCAATCATCAGCAAATTTGGTGAGCCAGAGGCCATCTGTTTTTGCTGCACCTATGGGAAATAAATGCCAAACAGTAAGGGGCCAAGCACAGACCCCTGTGGTACTGCACCGGTGACGGGTCTACTGGTGGAGGTGGAGTAACCAATTTGGGCAGAGTGTGTTCTGTCTGTGAGCCAAATGTCTACCCATCTAATAATGTAAGGGTTAATTCCCAGTTTTTTTTTTAATTTCTTCAAGTCTTTTGGGTTTCTAATACCATGACAGAAATGGACCCCATTCCTAAGTCAAAGTATGATTAAAGTTCATGAAATTAGTATTGTTTCAATCTTTGATGTCAGCCAAAAGTACCCTTTGCAGCACTCGCAATGTGCCCAGTAATGACTCCTTCTGCAATTTGTATGGAGTTACATGTATTGGTAACATATCTAAATATGTTCGTAAATTCTATTTTATATGACTCATTGTTCCTACTACTACTGGAACAGTCTGGTTATCTTTCTTCCACATTGCTCTTGTTTTTGCCTGCAGATCCTGACATTTTATTACTTTGTGTCTCTCTGTATGCAAAACACTGTGGCTACTGGGTGTGGTGATTTCAATGATCAATGCTACTTTTGTCTTCTTTTTATGGCCCACTATATCCGGTTTTCTAGCATTTATTTTTTGAACTGTTGGTAATGGATGATTCCATGTGATGTAAACGTCATCATTTTCTACGATGCTGGGAGAGTTTCCCAATGATGCCAGTGTGGGGGATTGTATCAAAACCTTTGACAAGGTCAGGATAGGCTGTGTGCACTGTCTTACTTTCGCCCATGGCTTTGATGACATTTTCAAAGACGTCTAACAGGTTTAATAAGCATGATCTGCCCTTAACAAAGGCAAACTGGGTTTGGTCCAGCATTTGGAGGTCACCTATGTCCTTGTTGATAAGGTGCAAAGATAATTCCTTCCATGGCTTTGCAGATGAGGCTGGTTAGACTTGTGGGTCTGTAGATCTCTGGGTCAGTTGATGGCCCACAGTTGTGCAGAGGAATTACTGTTGCTGTTCTCCATTCTGCATGAATATAGCCAGTTCTCAAGCCCTGATTTAAGAGCACACCAAATGGGTCCTCTAGATCTTGTTTCAAATTGTTTACTAAACAACCTGGGATATTTTTAGATTGTTTAGTAAACAACCTAGGATATTATCTGCTCCCATTGAGGCCATGATTTTGGCCTTGGTGAGCACAGAGATGACCTGTTCTCAAGAGATACTAGGCAGAGGGCTGGTGTCAGGTATACTTTGGGATATGGTAGATGGGGTGAAGTTTGCACTGAATCTGTCAGCTAGAAGATTGGCGCGATCTTCCAGTGTAGTATGAGTGATCCCATCTACAACCAGTTTGTCACATAGCTGGGCATTTACTTTTGGACTTTGGACATAGTTAAAGAATGCCTAATGCTTATCCTTGGCTAGGGATGTGATTTTAGTTTCATAATTTGTTTTAGAAGACTTTACAAGATTTCTGATTTTCTTGTTTAGGCTTAGGATGGAACTCTTCCTCTGCAGAGTGATATCCCTCTTGCTTTTCAACAACAGTTTCTTCCTCTTGTTATATAATCTGTTTATACTTGAAGTTCACCACAGTGACTTGTGTTTATGAGAAGACCTGGTTTTGATCCGATCAGGTACAGGAAAGTTTATGCAGTTGCTTAAGTGTTTGTACAGGGCATCTGTGTACACTTCTGCATAGTGATCATTGACATCTGTGATTGCAGGTGTCATGAAGCTTTATATACCATTGCTTAGGAGGTTGTAATTAGCTTTGGTAAAGTTTTTTATCAATTTTGTTCCTGTGTGAGAGCGTCAATTCCAGTAGTTCCTTTAAACGAGACTGATTTGTGGTTTGACTTAATCAGGTAGGGCATCACACATGGGGATGTACAGTGACCCTCCCCATATTGGTGAGTACTTGTCCAGAACATTAGAGCCCCTAGTGGGGGTGCAGACTATCTTTTCCAGAACATTTGTGTTAACAAAGTCCGGAAACCTCTGCGCAAGTGTGTTTTTGCTCATGTATGTCCCCCAGTCTATGGAGGGATAGTTGACTAAGGTATTGGGCTGTATGGTGAGGTATTCCAGTAAACTGAGATAGGTGGTGTGCTTATCCCGGTTCATGGTGAGGGATCTATAGCAAGCAATGATGTGGTATGGTACTTTCCCAATAGTTAATTGGAGATGGAGTAGTTTGAGAGAGTCATGTTGTTTGACCAGTCTTGAAGTGCAATTGATTTTAATGAAGATGAATACACCTCCACCTTTGGTTACTTCACACTTATTTTGAGGTTTGAATGTGTGGAAGCCATTGTAGCCTTGCATGGCCAGGGTGCTCGTAGCAGCCTTAAACCATGTCTCCATAGTTGCACAGATGGCAGCATCCTCCAAGGTGTGGAGTACTTCCAGGTAGTGATGTTTCTTGTTTAAACTCCTAGCATTAAGCAGCATGACCCTGAGTTTGTCTCAATTCGATTTTGCAATGTTGGAAAATTCATTGTTTTGACATTGCCTAAAAAAGACACTATGGGGAAGGCAAGGGCCTTTGCCAGTATCTGAAAGCATGGGGGGGGGGGGGTGGCAGGTGTAGTCTAGCAGAGCAGTGAGGTCTGTTTATCATATTCTCCCAGGCTGTCAGATATTGGATCCCCCTGGACTGATACCAGAAGCTAAGTCAATTATTGAAGTCAATCATTTTTTGTGTATATTGTGGCATCATCCTATGTGAGGGAAGGATACTGCTTAGGGCTAGGGACATACCTGTCTGGGGCACATAATCAGAGAGTTCCATCGTGCCTCTTTTCATATAGTCCAGAGAGGAATGTCTCATGTCATTAACTCCAACATGAACTAAGATTGAGTCATAGCAGTACAGTAAACTCTCAGTTAACTGGAACTCAAACAACTGGCACTATGAAGCAACTGGCAAAAAAGTATCAAAGAAATACAGTAACATTTTTATGTGTTGCCCTTTCTGTCCCGTCCCCCCCCCCCCCCCACCGCAGAAACATACCTTAAGTTTATAGAGTTTTAGAGTTTTAAAAAGGAATATAGAAAAAATTCCCTTTCTCCCCACCCTGACAACAAGTAAAACCAAACAAATACTATAGGGTACAGTATTAGTCAGGCATATTTTTAATAGTAACTCTCAAGCAACCAGAAACTACAGTTATCCGGCATCTATCAATCCCCATGAGTGCCAGTTAACTGAGTGTTTACTGTAATTGTTGTTGACTGACTTTATTGTATGCGTGATTTGTCAGATCCTGGCACCTGATAAACAGCTGACTGTGATTCTCCTTGTCCAGTCTGGTGAGGGGGACTTCTGTGTATCTCACTACGGAGTCGCCTATGACTAAGACATTTGATGTATTTTGCCTCAGGGGCTTATTTATTTAGACATTTGTCTGTGTGCTGATATTTGAAGTGGTTTCTTTTTGCTTAGTGGTGAGTATGGGTAGTGTGCATTTGGAAGGTTTCTGTTCTTTTGGTAGTCTTTTAGAGTACCAGACATTTGATGTATTTTGCCTCAGGGGCTTATTTATTTAGACTTTTGTCTTTGTGCTGATATTTGAAGTGGTTTCTTTTTGCTTAGTGGTGAGTATGGGTAGTGTGCATTTGGAAGGTTTCTGTTTTTTTGGTAGTCTTTTAGAGAGTACCTCCACATATCTGGGTTTATGTGTCATGACTTTATTTGGTAAGAGAGGTGAAGCATGTGTGTTGACAACCTGTTTGATGTCTAGTTTGTTTTTACATGAGAGAACTGACTCCAGTTCCACAGTGTATTTGCATCTTTTACATAGGATGTTAGTTTGCTTTAGGAGTAAATGGTTGCCAGTATACATGAGGCAATTGCTACATTACCGCAAGATACCCATATCAATCAAGCTGGCAGGAGAAATTATGGGAAACTGCTGATTTCTTGTGGCAGGATTTTTCTGAATGTGCTATTTGGGAAGGAAGTGGGTTAGCTGGACTTCGGACTTTGGCTTAACTAGTGGGCCAGTTTGACTTGGAGCAACAAAGGCAGTGGGTGTATGATAGGTTGCGAATGATAAGTGTGAGAATGCTGCTTAGAGCACAACTGAGTTGCCCTTTGCTCGGCAGGGAAGCTTGGAAGGTTCTACTGGAAGGTCTGTAGGGAAAAATAATGTTCCCAGGTATTTGCATCTATACACGGCACTGCTAAATCCCATTCTGCATCCATGGAATACATTCAGAGCATTGCACTTAAAACTAGAATAAATAATATGGAAAACATAACAAAACGTTAAAAATAGAAATGCACATTTATGTATACTGACCCCATGATCACACAACAGTGATCAAAGTGAAACATTATATAAAGCAAAATATCACTATAGCAAAACTCAACAAAGTAATACTTTGATGAAAGATTTACATTATGAAACTATTCATCAAAAGGTAATTCCATTATTCTATAAAATGTATGACACCACACATACACATACACACACACACACACACACACACACACACACACACACACACACACACACACACACACACACAAACTCATATGCATATACACATATAGATAGATAGATAGACAGACAGACAGGCATATGTGTTTTTGTGCAGCTGTGAGACTGCGTTGGCATTTGTATACAATACTACCACTAACAGTCTTTAACAGTTTTAATAGTTTTTAACAGTTTTTTCTTAACAATTTCAGTAAGTGTGTTCAGCCATACAAGCAGAAGATCTTCTATCTGGATATAAAGACTTTGAAACTGCATTTTAATGTTATTTCTGATGACAGATGTGGTATATAATAAGCTGGCTCTGAGCTTCATTAACATTGTCATGTGTGTTACCCTTGTAATGTGTATATGTATTGCATTTTATTAGAAGCTTAGTGTTCAGTACTATATCAGTTTGTCAGCCCCACTTTGTTGCGGTCTTTAAATTGTCAATATATGTATTTTTGTTACTTCTCATGTTGAAGTATCTCTACATGGTGTGGAGTATGTACATTATATAGATGTCAGCTACTGTCCACTGTAGATTACACCCAGATTCTGCAGATACTGGATGGCTACACTGGGAAATTGTTTTCATTAATGGTGCTGTACTGTTAATACAAAATTACAATCATTACACCGGGGTGAGAATTAAAATGTTTCTCTATGCATGTCATGACATATGTATTGGCCAATGCACAGAGTATGCATCACTTAGATAACAATGTTGAAATGTTTAGAGGTATAGGATTTGCTGGCTGCATTGGTTTCCTTCCACAATCCAAAGATATGCAAGCAGGTAAACTGGCAATCCTCCATACTACCCACACATATGTGTACCACTCACAGTGAGTATTAGCATATTTTAATAGACTGGCATCCCATCTAGAATCAGTCCTCTGCCTTACATCAGGGCAGACTCTGGCTCTCCCAAGACCATGAGTAAGATTAATTGGATATCTACAAATGAATAAATCAAAGTTTATTAATTTCTGATTCTAAACTTACAATTAGTGGACCCGAGAAAGATATAAAGTATGTCTCATCTTTTCACTGTGGTATAATTTTATGACCACTCTTCATCAGTGTCCTTCTTGTTCTAGTCCAGCATGTTAAAATCTTCTCATTTTCTACGTTTGCACATAATGTGTTATGCAGCTTTCACTTACGACACTTGAAATCTACAAATTATATACTACATATCTATAATTGCTGTATTGCTAATGGGGATGTATTCAAAATGACAAAGTGTTAACAATACACTTAAAAAAATGACCAAAAAAAACTTAGTAATTGTGCCATGCAAGTTTATTGAAGGGACTTTATCAAAGATCTTCAGATTTCAATCAGTAACAAACTGGAGTTAGATTATTATATCTCAACATAATTTAGCAAAGCTTTGAAATAATCCATCAAATTTCAATAGGCATTTCAAGCAGATGTAGCTTTATTATATTATTTCTTGTTATCTCTTTGGTTAGATCACTATTAATGTTCTGTCATTACAATTGTTATTACTGCCATTTAAAACAGCTAAAGTACAAAAGGTCTATGCTATGCATATTCTCAGAGTATACAGTAACCCTAATGGAGCTAAATGAAGAACAACTGACCCCATTTTCTGTGTCTTAAGACTATTACAAGGATATATTTGTATTACTTATAAGACTTAATAATCTTTTATTGTTTCAGCATCTGCTTCTGGGAACATATTCCAATATAAGAGACATTATCCTACTCTAGTCTTTACCAAAAATCAATGTAAGCTCACCTGTGGGATCAGATTTATTTCTTAAATGCCAACAAGGTTATGGAAAAGGATAATCAAATCTTTTAAAGGCAATTTATAGCTTACCTATTTTTAAAACTCCCCCTTGATTGCATATGCCAACTTAAAGAGGTTTAATGTGGCTTCCTGATGGCCCTTTGCCAAAGTATGCATACATTTATCTATGTCTCCAAATGTGCTTAATTACAGCATTTTAAAAAACTGTAGCAGGCCAGGTACAATAGCTCTGAATACTCAAAATAGCAATTATTACTACTACAGTATACTATTGTTGCTAAACTGTTGCATGTTTGTCATAGTATGGAGTACCTTTTTAAACTGTGGCCTGTAATCATAGCCATTGTTCAAACGCATTATGGCTATCTATGCTGTCTGATAATGAGCATAGCTAGGCCACGATTCTCAGAGGCCATTTATACTAACGCACAATAGTCACAAATAAGTGTCAACAAATTAACTATAGCTAGATGGAAATGAGAAATTATTTAATGTGACATATGCTAATAAACTGTCCTTTCACCTACTTGTGATTTATAGTCCAATTTTTGCACTGTCCACACATCCATTGTTACAAGCACTGCTTTGGCTATTATATTTACTTTCTAGTCTGTATAGATGCTTGCTGACCCTGTAACAATGTTTTAAGTTGTCCTTTCTCCTTTCATATAATCAGTCAACCAACACCTGCCATTTTCAGAGTAAAAGTTATGTGGCACATACCCCATAATGATATACAGCATGTAGTGTCCAGCCAAGTAAAGTTATACTGAAGTACTATTTGCACTATCATGACTACATTCACAATTATAGACCAATAACTTGTCTTCCGACAACATACAAACTATACACGGGAATTGATGCTGACAGAGTTTATAGTCATTTAGAAGAAAACTCAATTATGGCAGCAGAACAAAAGGGCAATAAAAGAAAGTCATATGGAACAAAGGACCATTTGTTGTTAAACAAAGTTATAGTGGAGAATTATAAGAAGGGGAAGAACCCAAGTATGGCATGGATTGACTACAAAAAAGTATTTGATAGTATCCCACATTCATGGATAAAAGAGTGCTTAAAAATGTATAAGATACACCCTACACTGATTGATTACACTATAGTAACCATGAAACAGTGGCAGACCACTTTGCAATTAAGCCATGATAAAGGACAGATTATTATCCCAGGGATAAAAATTCAAAGGGGGATATTCCAGGGTGACTGTCACCCTTGTTATTCTGCCTTGCCATTAACCCATTAAGCTGCTTACTTAACAGCCTAGGCCATGGCTACAATTGGCTTCTAGACAACAACAGTCTAATGACTTCTCATCTTCTCTTTGTTGATGATATAAAATTGTATAGCTCATCAGGTTGCAGGTTGTCAAAACTTTTTCAGATGATATCGGAATGTCATTTGGTCTTGATAAATGTGCAAAAGCAACCTTTAAAAAAGGGAAATTGCAGCAGCAGGAAAACATCAGTTTGGGACAAGAATGTGATATAAAAGAACTTGAGCAAGAGGGGGGTGTATAAATACTTGGGAACTGATAAAGGATCGGCAATAAAACATGAACAAATGCAAATAAGGCTTAATAAGGAGTACTTTAGAAGACTTAAATTAATCCTGAAAACAGCATTGGCACCTAGGAACAGGATCCAAGCTATAAATCAATTTGCTCTTCCTGTCCTAACTTATAGTTTTGGAATGATTGACTGGTCCCAAAAAGTGTTGGATAGATTGGATATCAAAACAAGAAGGATGCTTCATGCTCACCAAATGATTTATAAAAATCATTGTATACCAAGATTATATATCCCCCATTCTGAAAGAGGGACGGTCCTCCTTGAAATTGATTACATGTATAGATCTGCAATCGTGGGACTCTACACATATCTATTGACCTCACAAGATCCAAATGTGGTGAAAGTTTTGAAACATGAGGAGAATCAATTTAAGATGACATCTCTGCTTGATTTAGCAGAAGCATATCGACGTCAAGCAGGAATGGAAATTAAACCAGAAGTGGATAAAAACCAGGCAGCAACTGAATGTGCTAAAAAAGAAAACAAAGAATATAAGTTGAAGGATCATATGAGAAGGCAAGAAATGTGGAAAAAACATAAATATAGTTGCAAGTATAAAAATCTTCTGGAAGAGCCTCATGGTGATCAAGAACGAACGTAGGAATGTTTAAGGAGAGGTGAATTTACATCAAGAAATGAAAGGTTAATATTGGCAGCCGAAGATAGTGGGCTGCGTACACACTGGTTTACTAAATCCATTGAACATGTGGGAGAAACAGACATATGTAGGGTTTGCGGAACCGAGTTGGAAACAGTTACACACCTTATTGCTGGTTGCGATGCTCTAATAGCAGAGGGACTGTATACTGAAAGGCATAATAATGTGGCGAGATTGTTACACAGGAGATTGTGCAAACATTATGGTATCGAAGTGGCTGAAAAACATTGGAAACATGAGCCACAGAGAATCACAGAAAATGATGAAGTTTACATCACATGGGATCACCCAATACAAACAGTCCAAAAGATAGATGCTAGAAAACCGGACATAGTGATCCAAAAAAAGAAGACAAAAGTAGCATTAATCATTGAAATTGCCACACCTAGTGACTATAGTGTCTTGCGTACAGAGAGACACAAAGTCATAAAATACCTTGATCTTTAGGCAGAAATGAGAGCCATGTGGAAGAAAGATACCCAGACAGTTCCAATAGTAGTAGGAGCAACTGATCTTATAAAAAAATTCTGGTAGCATGGGCTTGAGTGTAGAGTTTAACCTCTTAACAAGACGATTAGTCTGGGGAATGGTAAGGGGTGGTCTTTAGGTGCTTCACCACACAGTATTTCCACAGACAAGCCAACAAGTCTGACATGAAATTGGCATCTCTGTCAGTCAGTATTTCTTTTGGGAAACCTACCCTGCTGAAAACCTCTAACAAAGCATTTGCCACCTTTTCCATCTCAGTGGAGGATAAAGCTAATTCGTCAGGGAATCTTGTACCATAATCTACTACCACTAGGATATATTTTTTCCCTGTGGAACTTGGGGTACTCGGAGGCCCAACAATATCCATAGCTACCCTCTGAAATGGCTCCTTAATCACAAGCAAGGGCATCAAAGGAGCTCTCACCTTGTCTCCTGCCTTGCCAACCTTTTGGCACTGCTCACAGGTCCTGCAGTACCCTGTTACATTTCTGGAAACTCCAGGCCAATAGTAGTTCTGCATAATGCATATCTTTGTATGTTTTATGCCCATATGACCTGCAAAGGGAATATCTTGGGCTATGGCTAGAAGCGCCAGATGGTAGGCTCTAGGCACTACCAACTGCTGCATTCTCTCACCATCTAGCCTGCCCTTAGGGGTGTACTCTCTATACAGTAACCCTTGGTCTCAGTATACAGATTCCTCCTTCCCTTGATAATCAGATGCCTCACTAGCTACCTGCCTCAGGCCTTGCAATGTAGGGTCTGAGAGCTGAGCCTGTCTCAACTCTCTCTTTGTAACCCTTCCCAGTTCCCCTTCCACAGGAAGTCTGGCATCCTCTGACAGTGGTGTCTCACTGTCAGCCTGGGTACTACTTCTCAGCTCTGCCCTTGCAGACACTCTGTCCAAGGGACCATCAGTATCCATAAGCAGCTGTGGCTCACCTTCAATCTCACTGATACAGCATAACTCCCTCCCTGAAGTAACCACCTCACCAGTCCTGGCTGCAAGTGTGCAGCCTGTCTGGGTCTCCCCCAGGCTACGAGATCCACATGCTTGTCTCCAAGCCTGACTGCATGTAACTGCATATACACATGGTACTGCCTCATCAAAAGCCTTCCCTATCAGGGCATCTGCAGGATGGTAGTTTGGTAACCCTGTTGTCTCAATACAACCTACTATTGGCATTTTGTCTTTCCCACTTACTGGCTCTCTCACCTTTTGTTCCCCTCCTTGCCTCTGTGGACATCTATATGCCACATGGCTCCACTGGTTGCACTCAAAACATTTAACCCTAGGTCCTTGATGTGTACCTGGACTAGTGGCTTCCCCTGCTACTGGAAGATTCTGTTGAGGCAGTCTGGGCTACCCACCATGGGTTCCTTTAGACCCATGAGCAGCACTGGGTGCCCCTCTCCTGTGCAGTGATGCCCTGCTTGTTAGGTATAGGTCTCCCTTCTTCCCCAACTCATCTGAAGCAGCACACTGTCTATTAGCTAACCAGATCATCATGTCCTCAGGCAAAGACTAAGGGTTTGTTCCCTCACCAAAAGATCTGCCAGCCCTTCAAAAGTAGTGACCTGACATCCACTCACCCACCTATGAAAATAAGTGCTCAGTTCAGCAACATATTCACACACACTTTCATCTGCCTTGCATCTATGCTCACAAAACTTTTTTCTTATAAGCTTCAGGTGTTAGCTAAAACATTCTTGCAAACAATTCTTAAAAGCAGTATAATCAGAAAATTCAAGATCAGATATCTTGGACAGCACAGTTACAGCTTTAACTTGGAGTAAGGGGGGTCAGGAACTGTACCCAGAGCCTTTGGTCAACATCATACTGCTTACATCCCCTCTCAAAAATATGAATGAAACTATCAAAGTTATCCCCCTCTGTAAACTGTGGAAGAAATTTCCTGACCTTTTGTGCTTCTGGGGTCCAGTTACTCCCTTCCCCATTACCTCCATGACTCTGGCAAAAAGTCAGCATCTCCCTTTCATGCTGCCTCTGCCTCTTCTTCTCCTCAGCTTCCAGGCGTAGCAGTTTCTCATTCTCCTCAGCCTGGAGATGTCTCAGTCTCTCTGCTCCTTCTGTTTCCAAATGCCTGGCCTCCAACTCAAGCCTCTTTAGCTCCAGATAGATTTTTAAGTCCTCTGCAGAAAGGTTGAGCTGCCCATTTTCTGAGTGTTGTACATCTCCACTGCCAGTCTGAACATCCTCCTGGTTGCTATTTCCTGATACATCTGGGACCAAAGCTGCAATCATGTCTGCCTTAGTCAGGTTTCCATGCACTAGTCCTTTAGCCTGGCACATCACAGCCAACTGGTTCCTTGTCAGCTTACCTTACTCCACTGATAACATGCTCACCTGCTCTCCCTGACTAACTAAGATAACAAAAGAAATAAAACAATTGTGATCTGAATTCTAAATATTCACTGCATGGCTGATTTAGAGTAGAAAAACACCTTTAGTAATCACTGTACACAAGCTACAGGAATTCACTATCCACACCACTACAAGCCAATTAGCATGTGATGTGGTTAAATCACCATTAACAAACAATTAATATTTGATGCGGATATCCCATCATTGCCAAACAATTAATGTGTGACACCCATGCACTGGCCCAGTAATCAAGGAATCTCAATCCTCACTACTAGCACCAGTGAGGGGTATGCACATAGGAGGATAACAAGTACACACACAGTAAAGTACAATTTCCCTTAAGAGCACACAGAGATCACAGTCAGTCTGGGGCTGGTTTCTCCCTTTCTCTCCAGATCCCCAATGAGACTCCCCACTGGAACAGCCATAGGGTTCAGATCAGAGCCGAGGAGTCAAGCCAAAACCTCTAGTACCCTCTCTGTCCAACCAGTGATTCATGTCCCTGCCCAAGTAGCTGACACACACACACACTTTGAGATCTGATTTATATATAAACACACAGACACTCCCTGGGGAAGGCTGGCACAGGTTCTCCAGCTATGCTCCCTCCTGCCAGGCTATAAGGTAGTAATCACTGCCACCAACTACTCTTATCAGCTACTAATAAGGCCCTTCCCAAAGGGTTACCAATTTCACTGTGAATATTACTGTTATCCAAATAGTAAGTGTGACTGAGCAGCAAGACTATTGGAATGGCTTGGACAGTATCACCAAATGCATGCAAGTACTCTCTAAGAGCTTACATTATCTCTACACAAAACAGCCACAGTTGAAAGGTTTAAAATATTTAATAAATAATAAGAACACAACACAATAAGTATTACTTTAACACAATGACATTACAGAGTTCAGAAATTACAGAAAACTTTAAAATAATATTGTAGGATAGTCTGACATATAGAAAACAGCTAGACTAATCTTACTATTTCTATCTATCTCTAAGAGAAATACTAAGTTCTAAATACTACTTACATACAGAGAAAATCAAGTGCCTGGTGAGTTGTTGTCAGCTTTAGACAAAATCCAAAATGCTTAATTCTCTCTCTCTGAGAAAGTCTTAAATTGATAACACAATACTGTTGAGTCATTTCACATTATATCATTCTTAACACCTTTCTGGTTTAGTTTCCCAGGTTCACGGAACATAAAATTTAAACATTTCGTTGATCTTGCAGCTGCCACTAAACCACAGAAATAAAAGACACTTTGCATGTAAAACCTTAGTAATTATCTCTTAAATTAAGACAATAGAAAGAATTTGCTGGTCCAAACATCCTGTCTTCAAGCTTGAGATCAAACAGTCACAAAACGCTTCACTTATCAGCTTTCTTCCAGCAGGATGCACTGTGATTACATTCCTGAAGCTCAGAACATACACAGTTTTCTTTTCATTTGTCAAACAAGCCTGTGGATCATATTCATATTTAGAAGGACATAGAATTATTTACAAAATTCTATTTAGGTAGGCTGACAGCCTTCGCATAACCACACTTTATTTAACACAGTTAAGCACTTTCATCCAAATGACAGGACTTCTTCAGAACTGGATTAAAATCCATACACTTCCTCCTTATATAGCAAAACACATGATCAGTTAGATAATCGAGTACCATAAAACCTCTAAAACATGGGAACTTGGATTGATGAAATGTACCATAAATCCACTGAAAAATGAGAACTTGAAAAATGTAATTGTGGGATTGGTATAATGGTTATAATCTTTACCTCACAGACACAAGATGCAGAGTTAGATTCTGACTATGGGTTATTGGCTAGGCTTAAAATGGCCCTTCATGACTGCCAGTCTTGCATTCACGTAGGTAGGCATAATAGTTAAGGTATTTACCTTACAGACACAAGGTACATGGTTTGATTCTCACATGGGGTAATTGGAAAGGCTTAAAGTGGCCCACAAAGACAGTTAGCCTAGTATGAACTATGAACCTATGAAAGGTTAAAAATATACAAAAAATGTAAGCATAAAAATCTGATTACAGTAAAAATGTGCACAAACCCATCATATAATAAAAGTTTGGAGGATTAATGTACTAAAAATGTTTCTCTAAAACCAAATACAAATTTAATATAATCTGAGTTCACTTCAAAGAATGTTTATTTATCATTGAGTCAGTCACCAGAACTGTGGATGAGGGTAAGGCAGTTCATACAGCCTACCTCAATCTGGCCAAGGCCTCTGATACCATTCCTCACTCAGGAATTATTGATAAAATCACCAAAGTAGGCAGGTATGGGAATAGACTTCTCATACATGTCAAGCAGAGCACCTCAGTGGCCCTCTTCAAGAAAAATCTTGATGAGTGGATGAGAAATAGAAAGTTCACCCCAGGGATCAATCCAGTAGCTCTACTTGATAAAGGCACTGGGAGCTAACACTGGGTGGCACAATGCCAGGGCACTTCTATAGGCTAGGCTTGGAAAGGATCCAAAACCATTAGCCTAGTACACACCTATGAACCTATGAATAAATAAATTAATAATTCCAAACACTAGTTTAGGCAATACAAATTTGGCTACATAAAACAACCTGCTTTGAGCGTTAAAACACTAGAAATAGAAACTAAGTCGTTAACACCTGTTTCCACATAGAAATTAGTTCTGAGTTGCCATTTCACTTTTGCCAACTCAAGAATATCATTCATAGAACCCCCACGAGACCCAGGATTCTACTGGTCAATGGCATAAAACTTGACATTATGGTTACTTTTGACACTAAGAGATCTGTATAGTGCATTATGCTGATCTGTTTCTTTTACACCATACAAATGCTGATAAATTATGGATCTGAAGGATTTCATAAGCTTCCAGTGTAAAAACCAGGGCATTGCTGACACTGTGCTATGTAAACCACAATTTGTGTTTAAATTTAATTAAACTACTGGCCAACTCTCAGCATGGTTATAGGCCACACCACAGCACATCTGCCCTTCTATCCTTCTCTAACTCTATCAACATCAACTGAAACAATAACAAACTTACATCAGCTCTCTTCCTAGATCTCTCTAAGGCCTTTGATATGGTCAATCACCAACTGCTTCTCCATACCCTGAAGGAGGTGTCACTGAATAGTAGCTCTATTAAATGGTTCCAATCTTACCTGTCTGATAGACAACAAGCAGTTTTATGGCAGAATACCCTATCCACACGTCTACCCATTACTCTAGGAGTCCCCAAAGGCTCCATACTAGGACCACTACTCTTCTTAGTCTTTATCAATGACCTGCACACCATCACTCCCAAAGTCACCTGCATCCAGTACGCAGACGACTCTACTTTAATATGTACTGCCTCCTCCTCAACTGAGCTCATGACTCTAACCCAGAATATTTTCAATGATGTAGAAACATGGTTTGCAAACTATCAGCTTCTATTAAACCCCCAAAAAACTAAATTGCTCATCTTTTTCCCCACCTGCAAATCCTCCCACTATTTTTTACTATAAGTTCCAACAATGGCACTATTATATCCCCAGATACTTACACAAAACTCCTGGGCGTCACAGTCGATAACACATTAAAATATGATATCCATGTCAATCAAACCCTCAAATCTGTCAACAAAAAACTGGGCTCCCTGTACAGGATCAAACTCTTCCACACTCCTTTTGCAAGAACCACTATCGCTCTGTACCACCTATCTACCCTCCTCCATACCTCCCCCTCTTCACTAACCTGAACAAAGCCACCCTTACCAACTTTACTAGTTGTTACAACCATATTGCTAGATTTGCTACAGGTGCTACCTCTAGGACCCACCATTGTATCAACCTAACTTAACTAGGATGGCTGGAGTGGCCCAGTTTTCTCCGACACAACCAACTTATAATAACCCACAAAATACTATATCAACCCAAAAAAAACAAAAGCACTAAATAACAAACAACTAAGAGCATAAACGTGGCTGGGGACTCTCTATTTGCCAACTCAGTAGGCAAAACTTGGAATATGCTACCTGCTGAACTTACTCACCAATCCTCCTTAACCCAGTTTAAAAAAGTCTCAAACTACACTTCCAACAGCATTGGCAGTGTCCCTGCTTAAACCCCAACTAATCATCACCCGCTGTTCCTGCAAACTCTCCCTAAGCATTTCAATCATATACTCCAAGTATATGAATTCTTGAAGGGACTTAGCATATAACTGCATGCATTATTGTCTGAAATTGAAGCCGTATGGTTTTGATGTTGTCTACTATGTTTTATCTATGTTTGTAACCCTATTGAAAACTGAATATTATACTTATCTCTAAATGTTTCTATTGTTCTTAATGTATTTGTACTCTGCTTTCTGGAACTTTTCTCCCCAGGCCTCCACTGAAAATGGACATATATAAAAACGTAGCCCTGAATAGTAAATATGGATCCCTTCAAAATCAATTTACATTGGCCACATAGTCCACACTTGTTCATAACTGCACTGCAACCCAGGTCCCTATTGTTTTCAGTAAGAGCCTTAAAGCAGGTGTCTTTGTTATATACTATCTTGGGAACCTCACCTACCACTTTCACCAGTTCCTGATTGGTCAGGGGCTGAAAGGGCCAAATAGTGTTTTAGCTCCTGTGAATGACCAATCCTCTCAGCAGGATTCTCCCTCACTTCAGGATTGGCTAAATTGCAATATTGATTGACAGAATGAATTTAGACCCACTAACAGCATGCATGGAACAATGGATCAACTGTTGGTGTTATTTCATGACAAGCTGCTGCAGTATTATAAGCTTTAAGTCAAGAATAGTTATTTTAAAGAATGTATTAAGCTCAACCATGTCCCAAACAGCTTAAGAACCTGAAAATATCACTGGGGGTTGGTACATGACTCGGATTTGCACAAGGAGTTATTGGCCCTGTTTATCAGACATGGATGTGAATTTATGGAGGTACTTATAAAAGACAGTTTAAAGAAATGGATAACTTATTGACTTGTGTGATAAAAGGAGGTACAGCCAACACAGCTAGCTAGAATTTTTTAAATAATTATATGTCATTTGTAAATATCAAACTGATTCATACAAGATGCTGGTGTTACAAATGTATTAAAACTGGAAGTCATGTCTATATCAAACTGATTTATACCGACATTTGTGTTGAAAAGGTATTTGTAAAGTGCTTGTGTTTGAAATGTATGCACAGTGTGCCTTACTGGAGAGAACAGAAATGTACATGCACTATTGTAACTGTTTAAATGTATATGTTTTAATAGAGAAAACTGGAGGGTTAACCTCAGCCCAGCAAACTTTAGAAAAATATCTGAAATTAAATCAGTTTAAAGGCTAGGCCATAAAGATGCTATCTCACAGGTTTCACGGCAGCCAGAGACACAATGTCTGTACTAGGAAGCTTGCTGTATTGTCTTCGGGGTGAATTAATCAATACTCTGGAAACATGAGTTATGCAAATGTTTCATGACTTCCAGCACCATCCAAAGATCTGAGCAAAAGCCTTTGTGTGTGTATTTTTATGGGTAGGTGCTAAATACTGCCAGCTGCCAGCACTGGAGGTTTGCATGAGAATTAGAAGTCAGATGACCAGAAATTATGTCATCCTGCAAGCTATGTCAGAAATAATATTTAGTGAGACAGAGCATTCTCTATTCAGTCTTGGGCCTGACACCAAGAAGAACCATTCACCATGCCATCTGCCTTCCTCTAATTAAGTAAGTAGGGTATAGTAATGCTCTTAGATTCAGTCAGGAATATAGTGACGCTTAGTTTAGGTATTGTTTTTCTTTATTTATATGAGTCTGTACTGCAGTGTTATTTTAAATATTTCCTGTGATTTTGAAATCTAATGTCACTGTGTATATATAATTTGTGTTGTCTTGTTCTTTTATTATTTATTATTAAATATATTTAAACATTTCATTGTGGCTGATCTTTGTAGAGATATTTAGTCTTGATAGGACTTGCATATTTATCTGGTGACACTATTTGGACTACTCCTAATAGCCTTTCTCTTGATCAAACTACCATTTGTATTAATATTAATTTCACTGAGAAACCCAGCTACTGGGGATGCACAAGCAAATGCATTTCTTTGTGCCAGTCCCAAGCCCAGATAAATGGGGAGGGTTGCATCAGGAAGGGCATCTGGCATAAAATTTTGCCAAATCATACATGCGGGCAACAGTACAGATATACATAGAGGATCGGTCAAGGCCCAGATTAACAACGAACGCCACCAGTACTGTTGGCCAACAGGGTGCTGCCGGAAATTGGGCTACTGTTGGCTGAAGGAGGAGAAGAGGGGGAAGACATGCCAGAAGGCAGGTAAAGGCTAGGACTGTGGTAGTGAGGGTCATTGGCAGAATAACTGGTATAGGGAGAGAGCTAGCTGATATAACGGACAGAAGGAAGGTTGGTATATTGTGTGTGCAAGAGACCAGATGGAAGGGGAGCAAGGCTAGGTGTATCGAAGGCGGGTTCAAATTGTTTTATCATGGTGTGGATGGGAGGAGAAATGGTGTAGGGGTTATCCTGAAAGAACAGTATGCTAAGAGTGTTTTGGAGGTGAAAAGAGTGTCAGATAGAGTGATGTTTATGAAGCTGGAAATTGATGGTGTAATGATGAATGTTATTAGTGCATGTGGTCCACAAGTTGGATGTGCAATGGGTGAGAAAGAAAAATTTTGGAGTGAGTTGGATGAAGTGGTGATGACTGTACCCAAGGATGAGAGAGTGATGATTGGAGCAGATTTCAATGGGCATTTTGGTGAAGGGAACAGAGGGGATGAGGACGTGATGGGTAGGTATGGTGTTAAGCAAAGGAATGCAGAAGGTCAGATGATAGTGGATTTTGCCAAAAGGATGGACATGGCTGTGGTGAAAATGTATTTTAACAAGAGGGAGGAGCATAGGGTGACATAAAAGAGTGGCAGAAGATGCACACAGGTGGATTATATCTTATGTAGAAGGGCCAGTCTGAAGGAGACTGGAGACTGTAAAGTGGTGGCAGGGGAAAGTGTAGTTAGGCAGCATAGGATGATGGTTTGTAGTATGACACTGATGATCAAGAAGAGGAGGAGGAGTGTGAGGGCAGCACCAAGGATCAAATGGTGGAAACTGAAAAAGGGTAATTGTGAGGTGGAGTTCAGGGAAGAGTTAAGACAGGCACTGGGTGGCAGTGAAGAGTTACCAAATAGCTGGGTAACTACAGCAGAGCTAGTAAGGGAGATGGCTAGAAAGGTACTTGGTGTGACATCTGGAAAGAGGAAGGAGGACAAGTAGACCTGGTGGTGGAATGGGGAAGTACAGGAAACTATACAGAGAAAGAGTTTGGCGAAGAAGTAGGATTGTCAGAGAGATGAAGAAAGTAGACAGGAGTATAAGGAGATGAGGTGCATAGCAAAGAGAGAGGTGGGGAAGGCTAGGGATAGGCGTATGAAGAGTTGTATGAAAGGTTGGACACTAAGAAGGGAGAAAAAGACCTGTACTGACTGGCTAGACAGAGGGACCGAGATAATAAAGATGTGCAGCAGGTAAGGGAGATAAAGGATAATGAGGGAAACATACTCACAAGCAAGGAGAGTGTGTTGAGGAGATGGAAAGAGTACTTTGAGGGGTTGATGGATGAAGAGAATGAGAGGGAGAGAAGGTTGGTTGATGTAGGGATAGTGAATCATGAAGTACAATGGATTAGCAAGGAGGAAGTAAGGATAGCTATGAAGAGGATGAAGAATGGAAAGGCTGTTGGTCCAGATGACATACCTGTGGAAGCATGGAGGTGTTTAGGTGAAATGGCAGTGGAGTTTTTAACTAGATTGTTTAATGAAATCTTGGAAAGTGAGAGAATGCCTGAGGAATGGAGAAAAAGTGTTTTGGTACCGATTTTTAAGAATAAGGGTGATGTGCAGAGCTGTAGTAACTACAGAGGGATTAAATTGATCAGTCACAACATGAAGTTATGGGAAAGAGTAGTGGATGCTAGGTTAAGAAGGGAGGCGAGGATTAGTGATCAGCAGTATGGTTTCATGCCAGGAAATAGCACTACAGATAGGTTCATAGGTAGGTACTAGGCTATCGGCCCAAGGGCCTACGCAAGCCTAGCAAGCAAGGTTCCATAGCTTACGCCACCCAAGAAAGTTATTTTCCTGTGCTACTGTCCAGCAGAGACACAGAAGTGATCCCCAAGGTGTATTTCCTATTTCCCATCCACTCATCAAGATTTTTCTTGAAGATTGCTAATGAAGAACTTTGCTTGACATAGATGGGTAGCTTGTTCCAGAGTATAGGAAATCTCTGGGACAGGAATCTATTCCTCCAGCATGTTCTGTTTATTGTGGTGACAAGGTTTAGGTCCCTAGAGTGTGTAGCTAGGAGGGATTAGGATTTCTTTAGGTGTAGCATGTCCAACAGTGCTGGGTTTGACATAGCTTTATATGTTAGGCAGAGATCACCTCGGAGTAGACGATATGCTACAGAGTAAAGCTGGAGTTTTTGATGTGATGTTTGCTCTGTGAGTATTGATGGAGAAGTACAGAGAAGGTCAGAAGGAGTTGCATTTTGTCTTTGTGGACTTAGAGAAAGTATATGACAGGGTGCCTAAAGAGGAGTTGTGGTATTGTATGAGGAAGTCGGGAGTGTCAAAGAAGTATGTATGAGGGTAGTGTGACAGCAGTGAGGTCTGCGGTGGGAGTGACGGATGTGACTAAGGTGGAGGTGGGATTACATCAAGGATCAGCTCTGAGCCCTTTCTTATTTGCAATGGTGATGGACAGGTTGACAGACGAGATCAGACAGGAGTCCCCGTGGACTATGATGTTTGCAGATGACATTGTGATCTGTAGTGAGAGTAGGGAACAGGTGGAAGAGACCCTGGATAGGTGGAGATATGCTCTAGAGAGAAGAGGAATGAAGGTCAGCAGGACTAAGACAGAATATATGTATGTGAATTAGAGGGAGGATAGAGGAATGGTGAGGATTCAGGGAGTAGAGGTGGTGAAAGTGGATGAGTTTAAATACTTGGGATCAACAGTTCAGAGTAATGGTGAATGTGGAAGAGAGGTGAAGAAGAGAGAACAGGCAGGATGGAGTGGGTGGAGAAGAGTTTCAGGAGTGATTTGTGACAGACGAGTACCAGTAAGAGTGAAAGGGAAGGTCTACAAGAGGGTAGTAAGACCAGCTATGTTATATGGGTTGGAGACAGTGGCACTGACAAAAAGGCAGGAGTCAGAGCTGGATGTGGCAGAGTTAAAGATGTTAAGATTTGCACTGGGTGTGACGAGGGTGGACAGGATTATAAATAAGTAATCAGAGGGTCAGCGCAGGTTAGAAGGTTTGGAGACAAAGCCAGAGAGGCAAGATTACATTGGTTTGGACATGTTCTGAGGAGGGATGCAGAGTATATTGGGAAAACAACCCTCTCCTCCTATCACCCAACACTACAACCTGTGAGAGATGCACTTATCTAGCCAAACTGGAGGTAAAGCTGTCTCCAACCAAGAGTGAACTTGACAGTCATGAGGAGAAGGTAAACATTTGCACCACACCACACTCATCACATAGTCTCACTAAATCTACACCAACAAAATCCACACATAGTAACACAAAATCATTCGCGGAGGCTCTCAATAATAATCTGCCTAAGCAACAGAGACCTCCAAAGCAAGCAACCTCCATCCCCCAACACAACCCAAATGACACATAGCCCACAGACTCAGTGTGCCACTCAACCACAGCCAATAAGGCAAAACAATGTACCCAACACACTAGTCATAGGTGACTCTATAGTCAGGCAAACTGATGTCCCACTCACCAGGCTAAACAAGAAGAAGGTTACTGTCAGCTGCCTGTCAGGTGCCAGGATCTGCCACATAACCCATGCACTCAGTTCACTCCATAACAAGTACAAATATGACTCTGTCATTGTCCATGTTGGTATGAATGACCTGAGACGTACCTCCCTGGACTACATGAAAAGAGACATGGAAGAGCTCTCCGATCTTGTAGCCCAGGCAAGTATGACCCTAGCCCTGAGTAGCATTCTGCCATCACCTAGAATGATACCACAGTACCAGGACAAAATGATTGACTTCAACAAGTGGCTAAGCTTCTGGTGTCATTCTAAGGGAATCCAGTATCTGTCTGCTTGGGATGACATGGTTGACAGACCACAATGCTTTGATACAGACGGCCTGCACCTGTCGCCCCTGGGATTCCAGATACTGGCTAAGGCTGTTGCTGCCCCTATAGTGACTTTTTTCGGCAAGGTTCAAATGATAAATTCACCACCATAACAGGAACAGGCAAGCAAAAACTGAGGTTAATGCTGCTCAATGCCAGAAGTCTAAATCTCAAAATGCACTCACTCAAGGCACTCCTTAAAATGGAGAACATCGATATCTGTGCAGTGACTGAGACCTAGTTCAAGGCTCCAGACAGCACCCCTGCACTACCAGGCTATAAATCATACCACACTTTTTGGCCATCTAACCTGGACCGAAACACCAAATGCGGAGGTGTGATCATATTCATTAAGGATATGCACACCTCCAGGCTAGTTGCTCAGCATAATGCATCCGAGGTTATCCAAGTGCAACTAACTCTGGACAAAACTGCAATCCAAATTGTAGCTTGCTACAGATCCCCCACCATGCCCCAGGATTCCCACTCCTCTTTTTTTGATGTGCAGGGAAATATTAATGTTCAACCAAACACCCTAATAATGGGCAACTTCAACTACCCCCACCATTAACTGGGAAAACTACTCGTGTACCAACTCTTCAGCTCAACGCTTTCTGGAATTCATAAACTCCAATGCCCTGGATCAACTTATTCACAACCCCACCAGGGGCAACAATATTCTAGACCTAGTCATTACCAGCATGAGTGACCGGTGTTCCACACCTGAAGTCAACTCCTCGTTGGTCCAATCCGACCATAAGCTAATCACCTTTGATATCTACATCCTGCCCCCACCCACCATTAAGGAAACCATGGTAAAAAATTTCTCCAAAGCCAACTTCATGCTTCTTAAGACATAAGTGGTGAACTTCATGACACCCATGCAGATGGACAGTACAGTCACAACTGCTGAATCCTACACAAATGCACTCTATAAGCACTTACACGAGTGCATGGATCGTGCTATCCCAAACATTACCAAGACACTATCCTTCAAAATAAGAAAGCCAATCTGGTGGTCCCCTGCCATAAACAAACTGTACAACAGAAGGAAGAAACTGTTGCAATACAGAGTAAAATCCCATGAGTGGAGGAGCTCCCTGGTCAGCCTCAGTAAGAAGCTGAGATCCCTTATAAGATGCTACAAAGCTAGCTACGAAAACAAAACTGTCACTAATTCTAAGGACAACCACAAGGCATTCTATAGCTATGTCAAGAATCTCGATGGCAACACCCAGATCTGCTCTGAGTTACAGCACAACAGCACGGAAATTACAGAACCAACTGATATTGCCAGCATCCTGGCAGATAGGTTCAGTGCTAACTTTACCCCCCCCCCCCAACCCCCTAAAGGGCCCATATCTATACAGGAAGAATGGAGAGTCCCTGTAATCACAACTACGCAGGTAAAAGCTGCACTCTCTAAAGCCAAAAACACAGCATCCATGGGACTGGACAACATCCCAGGCTACATTTTACACAAACTTCAGAACAAACTGGCTCCCAACTTAAGCACCATGCTCAATAATAGCTTTGCATCAGGCTTTGTGCCCACTGAATGGTGCACAGCAACAGTTATCCCACTCCACAAAGGGGGAGCCACCACTGATCCCAAGACCTATCGACCTATTAGCCTGACGAGCCTGGTCTGCTAGGCCATGGAATGTATTATCATGAAACTCATAAACAAAGACATTGGTAACCTCCAAACTCTGGATCCCACCCAGTTTGGGTTTGTGAAAGGTAGATCATGCCTCCTGAACCTGATCAACTTCTTTGAGGCAGTTACCAAAGCCGTAGATGAGGATAAGGTGGTTCACACAGCCTATCTTGACCTCGCCAAGGCTTTTGACACCATCCCGTATTCTGTAACTATAGCTAAACTCACTAAACTGGGTATAAATCCCTACATCACAAGATGGGTTGCCAACTGGCTCA
Source organism: Protopterus annectens (assembly GCF_019279795.1). NCBI lineage: Eukaryota > Metazoa > Chordata > Ceratodontiformes > Protopteridae > Protopterus > Protopterus annectens. The sequence continues at coordinate 414,668,528 of NC_056727.1, read as the reverse complement.
CTGACAGAACCCACACTGTAAAAGTTGCACACTCCAAATCTGAGCTCAAAACAGTGACAAGTGAAGTACCACAGGGCTCTGTCCTGGGACCTCTCCTGTCTGTTATCTACTTCTCTGAAGTACAGGCTAACACAGAAGTCCTATGGCTAATGAAGTTCGCAGAAGACTGCAAACTAGTAGCCATAGTCAAGTCCCCAAATGATGTGGACATCCTACAGAAGAGCCTTGTTGAGACAGATGCCTGGTGTCAGAGCCATGGCCTCAAGCTCAATGCCAAAAAGTGCAGTGTCTTCCCCTTTGGTAAAAACTCTGTACCCATGAACTACCACATAGGCAGCAATCTACTTAACACTGAATGTGTGATAAAAGACCTTGGGACCTAGGTGGATAGTAGTCTCTCCTTTGAGAGTCACATCGCCACAGTAGCCAGGAAGTCCTTCTGCGGGGCACACCTCATCATAAAAGGGTTCTCTCCAGGGAAAAAAAGAGGTCATTGTTCCCCTCTACTCGACACTCATTAGACCCATTATAGAGTACAATGCCCCTTTTTGAATGTACCTCACAAGACATCTGCAGCAGCTGGAAAGGCCACAGAAGTACCTCACAAAGAGGATTACTGGCCTCAAATAAATGTCCTACACTGACCATCTCAAAAAACTCCAGCTTTACTCCGTAGCATATTGCCTACTCTGAGGTGATCTCTGCCTAACATATAAAGCTATGTCAAACCCAGAGCTGTTGCACATGCTACACCTAAAGAAATCCCAATCTCTCTGAGCCACATGCTTTAGGGACCTAAACCTTGTCACCACAATAAACAGGACATGCTGGAGGGATAGATTCCTGTCCCAGAGACTTCCCATACTCTGGAACAGGCTACCCATCAATGTCAAGCAAAGTTCTTCATTAGCACTCTTCAAGAAAAATCTTGATGAGTGGATGGGAAATAGGAAATACACCCTGGGGATCACTTCTGTGTCTCTGCTCAGCAGTGGCACAGGAAAAAAACTTTCTTGGGTAGCGTATGCCAGGGAACCTTGTTGGCTAGGCTTATGTAGGCCCTTAGACTGATAGCCTAGTACCTACCTATGAACCTATGAACCTAAAAAGATGCCAAGGATGAAGCTGCCAGGTAACCAAAAAAGAGGAAGGCCTAAGATAAGGTTTATGGATGTGGTGAGAGAGGACACGCAGGTGGTTGGTGTGACAGAGCAAGATGCAGAGGACAGGAAGAAATGGAAAGAGATGATCCACTGTGGTGACCCCAAATGGGAGCAGCCGAAAGAAGAAGATTAATTTCGCTCAGTATATTGGGTACCCTTGGAAGAGGCTTAAGGTAGCTGGCAGGAGTGTCTGGTGGCAGTCAAAACTACCTTATAGCCTGGGCAGAAGGGGGCATAGCTAGTAAACCTGTGCCAACCTTTCCCAGGTGTGTGTGTGTGTGTGTGTGTGTGTGTGTGTGTGTGTGTGTGTGTGTGTGTGTGTGTGTGTGTGTGTATCAAATCTCAAACAAAGAGTGTGTGTCAGCTACTTGAGCAGGGACACGAAGCACTGGTGGGACAGAGAGGGTGCTGGAGGCCTTGGCTTGGACACTCAGCTGAGATCTCAACTCTATGGCTGTGCCAGTGAGGAGTCTTGTTGGGGATCTGGAGAAAGAGGACTTTCTTTCTTTCCAGACTGTCTGTGGTCTCAGTGTGCTCTTAAGGGAAATTGCACTTGATGCAGAGAATTGCATTTGGAAATACTGTGTGTGTAATTTTCATCCTCTCAGTGAATGTCCCCCACTTTAAGATGTGGTGAGGATTGAGGGTCCTTGATTACTGGTCCACTGATGGGTCATCACAACTTGTATTAATAATATTGACTTTAGCAAAAAAAAGTTACTTGTTATTTTATACTAAGAGAAGCGAATACAGGTGGACGTTTCACAAACTGGATAGTATTATACAAAATATTAAGATTAACAAAAAAATAAAAACTGCTGTGTGATAAATTACAGTATGAGCAGGGGAAAGCTTATCCTTTAACCACCTTTGTTTGTAAAAGTAGCTTGTCTGAAACCAGAGCACTGAGGATACAGAATGCAGAGGTGGTTAATCATCACAATCCTATTTCTAGTGAAGAGACTCCACCTTATTTAGGTGAATCTGAGTTGAATCATGACGTGGTCACTTTATAACACCCCCCCTTCAGGAGATTTGAACAGTTAAGGCAACAGGGGTGTGTGAGTGAGGAACAGAACAACTGAGGAAGGAGAGGCAGGGGAGTTTGGTGGCACAGATTCAGCAAATGAATGATCAGTGCTTGATTATTTCTAATAACAGACAAGATTTTAAGGTCTATACTGTAATTATATTCATGTTGATAAAACATATGCTAACTTGTTTGAAAAGGGACTTATGTATGTCCCAGTAAGAAAAACAAAAGTTGGGGAAGTCCTTGTCAACCTGAGATTATTTACCCGCAAATTCAACTTGAGTCTATTTTTTTTTTTAATAAACCAGGGTCAAAGGTCATCCCATGCATGAATCTGTGTAGAAACCCTAATGTGTCAACTCCCTTTACGCCCTGTCATTTCAATTTTTGAAATAATTTGTGAATATGACATCAGGGCGATTATTAAATCCAAAAGAAATATTTCTCATTTACAAAATCTAAGTGTTGATAAATGTGAGCTTTTGATGAGTGCCATTTGCAACAGACAAATGAGGTTAATGAAAATGATAATGGTGGGGGGGTGGTGGTAATGAATGTGAATGATTACATTAACAAAATGCTATCTTTGCTTTATTGTGAATCATATGAGGAAGTGTCCCTGAATGAGAAAAATATGCCATATAGGAGAATAGATTCATGTTTAAAAGAAGTGCTGCTGGATGAGTGTTTGAGCAAGACTGAATATGAATTTTTGGTGATGCCTGAACTGAGAATTCCCACAATCTTTGGTATCCCTAAAATCCACAAAAATCTAGTGGACCCTCCTTTACGACCGATTGTAGATGTAAAATGTTCTAAGACCTTTTGTATTGCACGTTATCTTAACCTACAGTTAAAGGAGGTGGTGAGGGTGATACAGCATTTATATAAAGATTTGTGGGATTTTGGGGATTTTTTTTAACTCGGTATCTTGTGACTTATACAATGATGACTCAATATTTGTCACTATAGATATGAATGATCTTTTTTCAGTCATCCCGCATGAGACCAGTCTCAAATGTATTTATGTTTTGAATTTAAATTTGACCATGTTAAGCTAAAACTTTTAACTGCCCTGATGAATTTGGTGTTGGAAAACAATTTTAAAGTGTTTGAAGGGCAGTTGTTTAGACAGAATTCTGGGGTTGCCATGGGGCTGTCCTGTGCCTCAACATTTGTCAATATTATTATGACATATTGGGAAGAAAGTTATGTTTTCCAATTACAATACAGGCAGTGTTGTTACCTGTATGGGAGATTCTTGGATGACATTGTGATTTTTTTGGACCGATACATTAGACAAACTTAAAGAATTTTTCATATTACTTCATTCTAGAACTGAATTTTAAAAATTTCACTATGAATTAGTCCTATGATGAAATTAATTATTTGGACACTTTAATCATTAAGAACAGAACACAACTATGTTTTGAATTTAGCTTGTAAAGGAAACTGACTTATTTTAATTCTTTAGTACATTATAATAGTTGGCACTCAAGTCCTCAGAGAAAATCTTTGGTTGAGGGTCAGTTTGTGCATTTATGGAGAACATTATCTCAAGATATTAGGTTTAAAACTGAAAGTGACATGTTAAGAACAATGTTTGAGGTGCAGAGTTATCCTTCATTCTTAATTAATGATATTCAAAATGTGGTAGCATCCAGAAGAGCTAAAGGGTGCTTTGCCCCAATACTTGGCCCTTTGCAATTGAGAGAAGACTGGTGATGGTATCAACCAATTTGCTCAGGCTATGACATTGACATATAGTGATGATTTTAGTGACATTAAGGCTAGTATTTTTAGAAACTGGGCCCCTTCCACCATCAACCAGGAACTGGTGAAAGTGGTAGGTGAGGCTCCTGAGATAGTATATAACAAGGACACCTGCTTTAAGGCTCGTATTGAAAACAATTGGGACATGGGTGTGATGTCCCTGCTCTGGGCCAGTAATCAAGCAGCCTCAATCCTCACCACTGACATGGGTGGGGAATGTTCAGTTAGAACAGAATTAGATGCACACAGTATTTACAAATGCAGCTCTCTGCATCAAGCAAAATGCCCCTTAAGAGTACACAGGGAGCACACTCCAGTTCTGGGGCTGGGTTTTCCTTTCAAGGCCCCAAATAAGACTCCACCTTTCTGCAGAAATTAGTGCTCTGTGTCCCTGCTCCAAGTGGCTGAGACACACATTCTTTGAGATTTGATTTACACACACACACACACACACACACACACACACACACACACACACACACCTGGGAAAGGCTGGCACAGATTTACCAGTAATGCCACCTCCACCCAGACTATAAAGTATTTTCACTGCCACCAGCCAGCTACTTTAAGGCTCTTACCAGGGTACCAAAATCAATACTTATACAAATGATAATGTTTGACCAAGTGGCAAGACTTTCAGGAGCATGAAGCCACGGTGCCACCAAATAAATGCAATTACTGCCGAGGGGTAATATATTTTCTAAAATACCAGCCAGAATGAAAGGTATAGATATATTTAATAATAAATAATAAAATAGGATACATGAAAATACTGAATATCTATTTAAAATAAGCATCAGAGTTTCAGTTCACAGGAAATATACAAACAACACAGCTGGAAAGATTCAGACAGATACAGAAAAAAAATATTTAACGAATCTCACTATGTTTTCCTAACTGACTGAAGAATTACTGTTCCCTACTTACTTTCTAGAGCAAGGCAAGATGAAATGGGTGAGTGGTCTTATCAGTTCCAAAACAGTGCTGATTGCCTCTGTCACCTATTTCACTAGTATCTAAATAAAGTTTGAGTGTTGGCTGTAGAATGATATCACATCTGGTCACCTGATCCTGTGGTTCCCACACTACCCCGTCACTAGCAACTTGAGCCAGGATCTGGTACAGATGTGTCAGAATACACACCTAGAATTTTGCTAATGCTTATTCCAGCATCTGGAGACTGTAAAACATTTCCAACCCTTTCATCCTTCCTGTAGAGACTAATCAGTCATTCCTGGTATCCTAGGGTAGCAATTAGTTCACCACTAAGGACAATAAGAGCAAGATCCCAGCAAAAATATTGCTTATCTGCTGCATTTGGACCTGTGAGATAAAATATTTATGGCCTAAACCAAGTAATTTAATGTGAAGCTATTTTTCTTAAGGTTAACTGAGTTGAGCCTAACCCCTTTCCTTCCAGCATCCTTTGTTAACATTTATACATTTCTTCTGTAAAATGCAGTCTGACATGCATGTATGTTTCATTTCTGACCAGCAGGGCCCACTATTGATACACTTTTAACAGAATCAACTTTACAAATACATTTTTAACACAAGTATCTGTACAAATCAGTTTAATATTCAAATGACAACATTTTTGTTTACAAAACTCCAGCTAGTTATTCTGGCATATGTTAAACATGCACTGCCATACTCTCTCTAACATAGCTGGCACTACCTCCCATCATCACATTGGGTTCCAGTGGAGTTATGACCAAGTGTGGACCATGTAGCTAATATAAAGTGATTTTGGAGGGATCCATATTTACTATTCAGGGCTACACAAAATTAAACACAAATTGTCTTGCTACAGTAAGGGAGTGGTTTATTTAACATGGTGTAAGCAATGCCACCATTTTTACATTTGTAAGACTATGAAACCCTTCCGATCCAGAATTTATTGACACTTGTGTGTTACAAATAAAAAAGAACAGCATAATGCACTTCACAGACATCTTAGTGTCAAAAGTAACCACAATGTCAAGTTTTATGTTATTTACCAGGTGGATCTTGGCTCTCCTAGGGATTCTAGATATGATATTCTTGAGTTGGTGGAACTGAAATGGCAACTTAGAACTAATTCCTATGTAGAACCAGGTTTTAATAATTTGGCTTCCATTTCTAGTGTTTTAAGACTCAAAGCAGGTTGTTTTATGTAACTGAATTTGTTATGCTTAAACTAGTGTTTGTAATTATTAATTTATATATTCAAAGTATATTTAATTTGTATTTGGTTTTAGACAAACATTTTTAGTAAATCAATCCTACAATATTTTATGATATGATGGATTTGTTCACATTTTTATTGTAGTCAGTATTTTATACTAATATTTTCCATGTACTTTCACCTTTACACTTTTCAAGTTCCCATTTTCAGAAGCCTTATGATACATTTTATAAACCCAAATTCCCATTTTTTAGAGGGTTTATGTTACCTGATTATATAACTGATCGCATGTTTTGCTAT
>NC_056727.1:414567092-414657092 GCF_019279795.1 Protopterus annectens | reverse complement strand
TTCACAAAGTTTTTCAAAAACAAGTATTAAAGGATGTAGGGGTGGGTTAAATGTATTAGGCCTTTTGTTCCTGTGTAAATCTATGTTATACAAGTCATCATCAAAAAGAATGTTAAAATTGAGCTTCCTCAAAAACAGCTTGAATTGAACCAAAACCTGATCCAATTTGGCTTTCTGTGCAGGAACAAATGTTAAACCTTTTTCAAATAAATTGGCCTACTCCTCGGTGACATCAACATGGCTATAATTAAATACTTTAAAATCCCCTATAGTGTTAAAAATAATTTTAACCACAGGATCTGTGTTCAATTAAAATATGTCTGCCACCAACCCGATCTCCCTTTCCCTCTCCCATTCCCCTTCCCTCTAGTTCATGCTTGTTGGGGGAATATCTGGGAGGGTTGGTGTTGTTGACAGAAGTTCTGATTGTTCTCCCCCCTCTGATTCATTAATCTTTCTGATCTCCCCAGGGGGGTTGTCTAAAGGGATGTCATCATTGAAATTGTCCTGGCCTTCCAATTCATTAAACATCACACCAGCATCACTGTCTACACCAACAATATCACCTTCATGAACAGTTTGATGTACAACTGGTGGTCATGGATAAGCCACGCCTTTCACATACTCCTGTTCATCACGGTTAAATTTCTTAACTTTTTTGCTTTTAAATCAAGTAACAAACTATCAGTTTTAATAAAACCATGCCTACATTGTTCAGATTTGACATCAAATAATAAATCACTTTTAATAGAACTGTCTAAAGTCTCAATGGCTTTGTTCAAATCCGCCATTTGTTTCACATAGTGCCGAATCAAAACTTGCAACAGTTCACAGCCCTGTTTATTAAAAAGAGAAATCGACTCACTGTGCAAGTCTGAATCATGAATGAGTCCAGATGGGTATTTCCATGAATGGAGACCTTTTGGTATCCTTTCTACGTTGATGCTTTCACGCAAATAGTCACACTCAAGCTGAAATTTCCTGTATTTCACCACCATGTCTTGAAATGTTTTTAACTGTTTATCTAAACTGCCAAAATTGTTAGACTGAATATCTGTAGAAAAATGGAGAGACCAGGTCTTGAGACTGAAATTAGAAAAATCATGGACTTGGTTACTGGTACCGGCAACCGGAACAAAGCTATGTTCTGTTCTAACATCCGCCTTAGTATTGGGCACGCCTGTACATTGCCCTGGTGGAATCTCATTGTCCTGGCTCTGTCTTGAACCAGAAACCTGAGTTTGACTGTTTGAAGGTTGTCCACAATGATTCAAACAAACTGAATCATTAACTTGTTCAATACGTCTTTGTACCAGAGCAGTTAATTTGTTAACTGCATCTGATAAGGAATTAATCTACTCCTCCATGTCAATGGAAGACACAGCGCCTTGCACACAAACCAACCAAATCAAAATGAAAAATCAGACCAGAAATATCAAAGGCAACTGTGAAAAACAACAACACAGCAGGAAAAACAGTTTATTTAGCGCTTTTATCCGTCAAATGGCTGGACTTCCTCAGAATACAACCCAGACACTGAAGAAGCATATAAATGACCACCCAATTAAAATCAATAGCACAAAATAAAGAATTCATTAAATAATTGATGCTTAATGCATAAAGACAAAATTAAAGTGAAAATCCTAATGCTTATAAAAATAATAAATACAAAAATGAAAACATACACAATATATGACCTATACATGTTAAATATTTCTTGTAAACCATAAAAGATATACATATGAATATATATATATATATATATATATATATATATATATATATATATATATATATACATATATATAATAAGTTGAATATATAAGGTTCCTCAGTGCATATAAAAATACATGAGCAGTACACATAAAAACTATATTATACAAAAAATGTATGAAAAAATATGTTTAAAATTTTAAATGGCTAACATGGATTTAAGCTTGAGGATACTAGCAATTGAAATGACATCATTAAGACCTGGAGAACATGTAGCATTACACCTTACCTGCCATCTGAGCTCCAAGAAAAATATCACGGGGACCACCTCTAGGGTAACATCAACATTATCTAAAACAGAAAATGTAAATGAATGCAAAGGAAAACCTTTTATATGTCTATAAAGGGCATTTCGCTCATCCTTTTTACTAGTGTCATAATAATGCTGATAAATCCTGTACCTAAACTGTCTGATGGTTTTGCCAATGTAAAAACAAGTACACTGTTGGAACAAAGCAACATAAACAATGCCCTTAGTATCACAATTGAATCTCTTCTTGTGCTTGATTTTACCATACCATGTACAAAGCATTCTGTACCCTCAAGAATAAATTTGCACTGAGAACAGTGACCACATTTATTTACTCTACCTGTATATGAATTGGACATGATTCTTTCAATCATAGTTTTAAAACAGGTGTCTTTTTGATAAACCACCAATGTTTTTTCACCAAGTTTATTAAAAATATTACCATCACATCTGAAAATCTCCCAAAATTTATTAATGATGCACTTGAGTTCCCTGTATTGTAAATTAAATGGCAAAATCAAGGCCTTACCATGAGACAAGTTGGTAGATACAAAACCAGAAACAACAGGATTAACAACCTGAACTAGGGACTTGCCAAGAAGGGGGGTATAAAACCCAGATGATCTCTTCCCTGTGACTTCAGTAAAGATTTCTGTTAAAAAATCCTCAGGATAACCCCTCCTCAAAACATATCAAATAACTTACTGCATTCCTCTAGAAATAAACTTTCTTGACTAACCATCCTGGCCAATCCGATACATCGGCCTTTAACAATGGCCTTCTTTTGATGGATAGGATGTCATCTCTGGAAATGCAGGTAAGAATTTGAAAAAGTCGGTTTCCTACATAATGTGGAATCAAAATTACCTGATTCCCAGTTCTTGGAAAGAGTGACATCCAAAAAATTGACCTGTGTGGCATGAACTGACATTGTAAACTTTAAAAAATCTGTAGAAGAATTGATGAATTCAAAAAAAGGTTCAAGTTTTTCCTTAGTGTCAACCCAAAAAATAATGATGTCTTCAATAAAGTGTTTACATAAACACCAGCTATCTTTGAACTCAGAAGGAAAAATAAAATTAGTTTCCCAAAAGGCCATAACTATGTTGGCAAATACAGGTGCACAAGCAGCACCCATGGCAACACCCTGGATTTGCTTGAATAAATGGCCCTCAAAACTAATAAAATTATTTTGCAAAACTAAATCCATGAGTCTACTGATAATCAAACTTTTATCATGTCCAAGAATAGGCACTAAATATTGAAAAAAAACAGTCAATGCCAATATCATGAGGGATGCTGGAGTATAAATCTTTGACATAAATGCATACAAAAAGAATATCTTCTCTATATAAACTGTCATGAACATTAGATAAAAAATTCCACAAATCCTTTAACAAAGCAGGATAATTATTAAATACATTATTGGTCTCTTGATCGATATATTTAGCAATAAAGAATGTCTTGGACCCCTTGGCATCAACTATTTGCCTCAGTGGGGGATCCTCAAGACATTTGTGAACCTTGGGAAGACCAGAAATGGTAGGTGTTCTAGGAAATTGGATGTTGAAATAGTCCATTTCACTAAGTGAGGCTTGATTATTTAAAAAAAGATCTTCAAGGGCCAAATCAATTCTATGAAGAGCCCCATTTAACTCATTTAGAGAGATTTCTTCATACACATCCGAAAATAAAATAGAAAACATTTTATTAATGTAATCATTCGTACTCATAACCTCCGGTCCCCCACCTTTGTCTGCCTGCATGATACAAATAGATGCCTCACTACAAATGTGCCGCAATAAAAGATGTTCATCCATGCTTAAGTTGATAGGGCAACAAGATGGAATACTAACAATTCTCCTGATTTCATCTTCACAAAGTTTTTCAAAAACAAGTATTAAAGGATGTAGGGGTGAGTTAAATGTATTAGGCCTTTTGTTCCTGTGTAAATCTGTGTTATACAAGCCATCATCAAAAAGAATGTTAAAATTGAACTTCCTCAAAAACAGCTTGAGCTGAACCAAAACTTGGTCCAATTTGGCTTTCAGTGCAGGAACAAATGTTAAACCTTTTTCAAATAAATTCGCCCACTCCTCGATGACATCAGCATGGCTATAAATAAATACTTTAAAATCCCCTGTAGTGTTAAAAATAATTTTAACCACAGGATCTGCGTTCATATCCAATATGTCTGCCGCCAACCCGATCTCCCTTTCCCTCTCCCCTTCCCCTTCCCCCTGGTCCATGCTTGTTGGGGAAATATCTGGGTGAGTGGGTATTGCTGATAGAAATTCTTATTGTTCTCCCCCCTCTGATTCATTAATCTCCCTGATCTCCTCGGGGAGGATTGTCTAAAGGGATGTCATCATAGCAATTGTCCTGGCCTTCCAATTCATTAAACATCACACCAGCATCACTGTCTACACCAACAATATCACCTTCATGAACAGTTTGATGTACAACTGGTGGTCATGGATAAGCCACGCATTTCACATGCTCCTGTTCATCACGGTTTAATTTCTTAACTTTTTTTGCTTTTAAATCAAGTAACAAATGATCAGTTTTAATAAAAACATGGCTATATAGTTCAGATTTGACATCAAATAATAAATCACTTTTAATAGAACTGTCTAAAGTCTCAATGGCTTTGTTTAAATCCGCCATTTGTTTCTCATAGTGCTGAATCAAAACTTGCAACAGTTTACAGCCCTGTTTATTAAAAAGAGAAATTGACTCACGGTGCAAGTCTGAATCATGAATGAGTCCAGATGGGTATTTCCATGAACGGAGACATTTTGATATCCTTTCTACTTTGATGTTTTCACGCAAATAGTCACACTCAAGCTGAAACGTCCTGTATTTCACCACCATGTCTTGAAATGTTTTAACTGTTTATCTAAACTGCCAAAATTGTTAGACTGAATATCTGTAGCCAAATGTAGAGACAACCCCTCTTTTAACCAGGTCTTGAGACTGAAATTAGAAAAGTCATGGACCTGGTTACTGGTACCGGCAACCGAAACAAAGCTCTGTCCTGTTCTAACATCCGCCTGAGTATTGGGCACGCCTGTATGTTGCCCCGGTGAAATCTCATCGTCCTGGCTCTGTCTTGAACCAGAAACCAGAGGTTGACTGTTTGATGGTTGTCCACAATGATTCAAACAAACTGAATAATTGACTTATTCAGTAAGTCTTTGTACCACAGCAGTTAAATTAACTGCATCCGATAAGGAATTAATCTTCTCCTCCATGTCAATGGCAGACACAACGCCTTACACACAAGCCAACCATATCAAAATGAAAAATCAAACCAGAAATATCAAAGGCAACTGTGAAAAACACCAACACAGTAGGAAAAATTGTTTATTTAGTGCTTTCATCCGCCAAATGGCTGGACTTCCTCAGAATACAAACCAGACACTGAACAAGCATATAAATACCCATTCAATTAAAGTCAATAGCACCAAATAATGACTTCATTAAGTAATTGATGCTTAATGCATAAAGGCAAAAATTAAAGTGAAATGCCTAATGTTTATAAAAATAATAAATACAAAAATAAAAACTTACACAATATATGACCTATACATTTTAAATATTTCTTGTAAACCATAAAAAATATATATATGAATAAATATGTATATAATAAGTTGAATATATAAGGTTCCTAAGTGCATATAAAAATACATCAGCAGTACACATAAAAACCATATTATACAAAAAATGTATAAAAAATATGTGTTTAAAATTTTAAATGGCAAACATGGATTTAAGCTTGAGGAGACTAACAATTGAAATTACATCATTAAGACCTGGAGAACGTGCAGCACTATACCTAAGCTGCCATCTGAGCTCCAGGAATTCACGAAAAATATCACGGGGACCACCTCAAGGGTCAACATCAACATTATCTAAAACAGAAAATTTAAATGAATGCAAAGGAAAACCTTTTATATGTCTATAAAGGGCATTTCGCGCATCCTTTTTACTAGTGTCATAATAATGCTGATTGTCTGATGGTTTTACCACTGTAAAAACAAGTACACTGTTGGAACAAAGCAACATAAACAATGCCCTTAGTATCACAATTGAATCTCTTCTTGTGCTTGATTTTACCATAACCATGTACAAAGCATTCAGTACCCTCAAGAATAAATTAGCACTGAGTGCAGTGACCACATTTATTTACTCTACCTGTATATGAATTGGACATGATTATTTCAATCATAGTTTTAAAACAGATGTCTTTTTGATAAACCACCAACGGTCTTTCACCAAGTTTATTAAACATATTCCCATCACATCTGAAAATCTCCCAAAATATATTAATGATGCACTTGATTTCTCTGTATTGTAAATTAAATGTCAAAATCAAGGCTTACCATGAGACAAGTTGGTAGATACCAAACCAGAATCAACAGGATTAACAACTTGAACTAGGGACTTGCTAAGAAGGGGAGAATAAAACCCAGATGATCTCTTCCCTGTGACTTCAGTAAAGATTTCTGTTAAAAAATCCTCAGGATAACCCCTCCTCAAAAACAAATCAAATAACTTACTGCATTCCTCTAGAAATAAACTTTCTTGACTAACACTCCTGGCCAATCTGACACATTGGCATTTAACAATGGCCTTCTTTTGATAGATAGGATGCCAACTCTGGAAATGCAGGTAAGAATTTGAAAAAGTTGGTTTCCTATAAAATGTGGAATCAAAATTACCTTATTCCCTGTTTTTGGAAAGAGTAACATCCAAAACATTGACCTGTGTGGCATCAACTGACATTGTAAACTTTAAAAAAATCTGTAGAAGAACTGAAGTCTTTCCTTAGTGTCAACCCAAAAAATAATGATGTCATCAATAAAGCATTTATATAAACACCAACTATCTTTAAACTCAGAAGGAAAATAAAATTAGTTTCCCAAAAGGCCATAACTATGTTGGCAAATACAGGTGCACAAGCAGCACCCATGGCAACACCCTGGATTTGCTTGAATAAATGGCCCTCAAAACTAATACAATTATTTTGCAAAACTAAATCCATGAGTCTACTGATAATCAAACTTTTATCATGTCCAAGAATAGGCACTAAATATTGAAAAAAAGCAGTCAATGCCAATGTCACGAGGGATGCTGGAGTATAAATCTTTGACATCAATGCATGCAAAAAGAATATCTTCTCTATATAAACTGCCATCAACATTAGATAAAAAAATTCCACAAATCCTTTAACAAAGCAGGATAATTATTAAACACACTCTTGGTCTCTTAATCAATATATTTAGCAATAAAGAATGTCTTGGACCCTTTGGCATCGACTATTTTCCTCAGTGAGGGATCCTCAAGGCATTTGTGAACCTTGGGAAGACCAAAAATGGTAGGTGTTCTATAAAATTGGACCTTGAAATAGTCCATTTCACTAAGTGAGACTTCATTATTTAAAAAAAGATCCTCAAGAGCCAAATCAATTCTATGAAGAGCCCCATTTAACTCATTTAGAGATATTTCTTCGTATAAATCCGAAAATAAAATAGAAAACATTTTATTAATGTAATCATTCGTACTCATGACCACCAGTCCTCCACCTTTGTCTGGCTGCATGATATGAATAGATGCCTCACTACAAATGTGCTGCAATAAAAGATGTTCATCCATGCTTAAGTTGATAGGGAAAAAGATGGAATACTAATAATTCTCCTGATTTCATCTTCACAAAGTTTTTCAAAAACAAGTATTAAAGCATGTAGGGGTGGGTTAAATGTACTACGCCTTTTGTTCCTGTGTAAATCTCTGTTATACAAGCCATTATCAAAAAGAATGTTAAAATTGAGCTTTCTCAAAAACAGTTTGAATTGAACCAAAACCTGGTCCAATTTGGCTTTCTGAGCAGGAACAAATTTTTAACTTTTTTCAAATAAATTGGCCCACTCTTCGGTGACATCAACATGGCTGTAATTAAATACTTTAAAATCGCCTGTATTGTTAAAAATAATTGTAACCACAGGATCTGTGTTCAATTCCATTATGTCTGCCGCCAACCCGATCTCCCCTTCCCTCTCACCTTCCCCCTGGTTCACACTTGTTGGGGGAATATCTGGGTGGGTGGGTGTTGTTGACAGAAGTTCTGATTGTTCTCCCCCTTCTGATTCATTAATCTCTCTGATCTCCTCAGGGGAGGTTGTCTAAAGGGATGTCATCATTGAAATTGTCCTGGCTTTTCAATTCATTAAACATCACACCAGCATCACTGTCTACACCAACAATATCACCTTCATGAACAATTTGATGTACAACTGGTGGTCGCGGATAAACCACGCCTTTCACATACTCCTGTTCATCACTTTTAAATTTCTTAACTTTTTTGCTTTTAAATCAAGTAACAAACAATCAGTTTTAATAAAAATATGCCTATATTGTTCAGATTTGACATCAAATAATAAATCACTTTTAATAGAACTGTCTAAAGTCTCAATGGCTTTGTTTAAATCCGCCATTTGTTTCTCATAGCGCCGAATAAAAACTTGCAACAGTTCACAGCCCTGTTTATGAAAAAGAGAAATCAACTCACAGTGCAAGTCTGAATCATGAATGAGTCCAGATGGGTATTTCCATGAATGGAGACCTTTTGGTATACTTTCTATTTTGATGCTTTCACGCAAATAGTCACACTCAAGCTGAAACTTCCTGTATTTCACCACCATGTCTTGAAATGTTTTTAACTGTTTATCCAAGCTGCCAAAATTGTAAGACTGAATATCTGTAGTCAAATGTTAAGATGACACTTCCTTTAACCAGGTCTTGAGACTGAAATTAGAAAAATCATGGACTTGGTTACTGGTACCGGTAACCGGAACAAAGCTCTGTCCTATTCTAACATCCGCCTGAGTATTAGGCATGCCTGTACGTTGCCCTGGTGGAATCTCATCATCCTGGCTCTGTCTTAAACTGGAAACCAGAGGTTGACTGAAGGTTGTCCACAATGATTCAAACAAACTGAATCATTGACTTGTTCAGTACGTCTTTGTACCAGAGCAGTTAAATTGTTAAGTGCATCCGATAAGGAATTAATCTTCTCCTCCATGTCAGGGGCAGACACAGCACCTTGCACACAAACCAACCAAATCAAAACAAAAAATCAAACTGGAAATATCAAAGGCAACTGTGAAAAACACCAACACAGTAGGAAAAACAGTTTATTTAGCGCTTTCATCTGCCAAATGGCTGGACTTCTGCAGAATACTAACCAGACACTGAACAAGCATATAAATACCCGCCCAATTAAAGTCATTAGCACCAAATAATGAATTCATTAAATAATTGATGCTTAATGCATAAAGACAAAATTAAAGTGAAATGCCTAATGCTTATAAAAATAATAAATACAAAAATGAAAACATACACAATATATGACCTCTACATTTTTAATATTTCTTGTAAACCATAAAAAAACATATATATGAATAAATATATAAGGTTCCTAAGTGCATGATGGAGAATGTGCAGATTGCAGCTTTGGTGTAATGCTGCACGTTCTCCAGGTCTTAATGATGTCATTTCAATTGCTAGTCTCCTCAAGCTTAAATCCATGTTTGCCATTTAAAATTTTAAACACAGTTTAAACACTCAGGCGGAAAAGCTTCAAGTCAAAACAACTCGAATCACCAATTCTGCAGGTAACTGCCTTTTTCCCAACGCAGTAGGCAAAATATGGAATAACCTCCCATCACACATTACCTCGATAGGCTCCTTTGATCTTTTTAAAAAACAACTCCTTGCACATCTTAAAAACTTCTGGCTCTGCTCTTGTACCAATCCTGACTGAGAAACCTAATACCTTCTACTATCATTCTTCCTTACTTCTAAACTGCAATCCTTCTCTGTGTTCTCAAACATCCTAATGACTTTACAGTTTCTACTGTTCTAAAAAAAAAAAAAAAAAAAAAAAAAAATTATATATTGTATATACACTAATATGTATGCAATGATCTGTATGGAGTGTAGTTCTAGATATAATCAATGTCTCTTGCAATTTATGTGTTCTATTTTTCTTGATCTAGACTAATAACTATCCATGGTAACCTAATATCTGTTAAATGAACTCATAGTTAATCTTCAATTTTGTATAATCTTTGTTTTAATTCTGTGGAGCTTTTCTCCCCGGGCCTCCACTGAAAATGGAAATTATCCAGCTGGACTAGCCCGGTCAACAAATGTAAAATAAATAAAATAAAATAAACATAATTTTTATACATTTTTTGTATAATATGGTTTTTATGTGTACTGCTGATGTATTTTTATATGCACTTAGGAACCTTATATATTCAACTTATTATATACATATTTATTCATATATATATATTTTTTATGGTTTACAAGAAATATTTAACATGTATAGGTCATATATTGTGTATGTTTTCATTTTTGTATTTATTATTTTTATAAACATTAGGCATTTCACTTTAATTTTGTCTTTATGCATTAAGCATCAATTATTTAATTAATTCATTATTTGGTGCTATTGACTTTAATTGAATGGGTATTTATATGCTTGTTCAGTGTCTGGTTTGTATTCTGAGGAAGTCCAGCCATTTGGCGGATGAAAGCACTAAATAAACAATTTTTCCTACTGTGTTGGTGTTTTTCACAGTTGCCTTTGATATTAAATAAAGTGCAGTTATATGATAATTTTCTGTGTCTATTTCTTAGTTTGTTTAAAGTTTATAGTGACGTTGCAGTTTTTTTAATTAATTGTTCATATAACTCAAGTATTTTACAGGTAATATGGTACTGTTAAATTTATTATCACAAGTTCAGGGTCCTTTACAAACTTTGAATGCAAATGAGGCCCTTTTACATGTATCTCTGTTAATTGCAGCAATGCAACAATGTCTATGGCACCTTAGTCATGTAATAGGTCTCTGCTCAATGCTTATTAGGTACTTTATATTTTTGCCATAGGTAGGCATTTTATCAAAATGCCTTTGTGTTTCCACAGTCTTGATCAAATGATAGAGAACACCCCTTGATGGTCACACATGGTATGCTGCATGAAATACATAACACAGATAATTTTACTTTAAGATGCAATGAACTGCCTCCTTTTTAGAAAGGAACTCTAAGAATAAAATCATGATATCCCTGCAATGGCATTGCCTGCTACGTACTTATCTCTACAATGTAGTGTTCTGTTACTTTGTTATTGTCCATGTAAGGTACTTTGTATCTATTAAGTTGCAAATCTCTCTACAGACCATCTATAACAATGCATAGGAACTCTTGGAGATTGCTTATTTTGTGAGGTACAACAGAAGATGTCAGGGCTGCCTGAGTAATATACCTGTAATCTTAAGTAGGACTTGATATTCACAGTGAATGTAGTACATTAGAGAAGAAAATGCCATTAGTGAATATTGTTACACAGAAGGTACCACAGCCAAGAATCAAACCAGAGAACCTCTTGACCTAAAGCAACAATGTTATCTGCTGCACCATTGTGCTGCCTAGTCCCAACATTAATAATTAGTAGCAGATTTCAAGCTGCCAAGATCCACTGTACCTGAAAGAAGGCACAAGTGTACTGTAAGAAGAAGAAGGTGACAAGTCTGTGAGCCTACTCTTTCTAAACTTAATATGTACATCTCAGTGATGCTCAGCACATTGGGGCTCAGTTTTCTTTTGTTAAAGACTGAGAGAAATTATTCTTTCCACTGTGATATCTGCTACCATAAGAGTCCACATCAATCAGTTATGGAGATGATGAAACCTAAATTCTGGCAGTTAACACAGATGAGGGCTATTAAGTGATTATGAACTGCTTCCTGTAGTCCAGGGTTTGATTCTTTCAGCTTGCATTTGCTATTCTTTGGCACTGTCAAAGCCACTTAACAAGACAGTGCTCTTCGGTTGAATCTGAAAAAGACTAACCACAAATGCTCTGCACATATGACAACAGTGCAGGGCCAAAAAGCAACACAAAAGCTTCAAAACATGGCCAGCACAGTGATCAGTGCAAACAAAACCATTTAATAAAGATTCAAAAAGTACAGGTGATTTACAAATAATATATAAAAGGCATACTGGTTTTGGCCAAAAGCCTTCCTCAGTGCCACAAAAAACATGAAAACACAAGAACATACTTATACAGTACATCTAAAAAGAGGGAAAAGATCTATGTGGATCTGTGTTCTACTCTGGCTATGAGAGCCAAATAAATGGATAAAATCCATCCCATGGAAGTCCCTGTAGGACAGAGCAGTAGGTTACTGGTACCATCGCTAGTTTCTCCGTCACTCTAGGCACCATCTGTAAATGTGCTCCTCCTGTCATTGCGCCCTCTACTGGTTATATAGTCTTTGTACTGGATGTGACTCAGGCTCTCAGTACAGGACTAGGACTGAAGCAGAGAATGAGCTGTGGTGAACTTTAAGGGATAAACAAATTATCTTTGCTTAATAATTCTTGGAAATAAATAAACAGAAAGACAGCTGTGTGGGAGTTACATGAAGTTCTGGCTCCATTTTTGCTGAATATTCCACTGTCTGTACCTTGCCTGGTTTTCTAGATGAATGGGTAGCTATTTGAGACTCATGACAGATATGAATGCCAGCGGACTGTGAGTGTTATTCTACAAGACTTTTTAAAATGATTTGCCCACATCATCTCTAACTACAGTCTTCCAGCTGTAGTAAATTTATCCACTTAACATTTGCTTTAGACCTGAGGTTTTAAAAGTACAACATACCCCAACCAACATTCATATTTCTGGTTTATTGTACTTACTGCGGGGAAAAATTATTGCTGGAACTGCAACAATAAGCAAGAGGAAATGCATCATAATTATTAAACTTGAAATGACCGAACACTGTCTCTCTGTGCTGAACCAATGTAAACAGGCTGTCTAGAGCTGGTTTTCAGTTATGAGATAAATATGGTATATTAACATTTTCCATGCCTCAAGCATAGGGCATAAGTGCATCCAATTAGAAGTACATTAAAAACAGAAGCATGCCTCCGTAAGTTATTATCTGGCTGTATCAGTGGTTTGGTGTGTCACATCAAAGTTGCTTCATTCATATTGAGACTACTATGGCACATTAGAATACAGGTTTGTGCCAAGTCTAAAACCAGACTCTTTGTACAATTGATATCAAAATCACTGCTATCTGTTCTGATTTCTGCAAGTGAAAAGTATCGGCTATGCTGGGAAAATCTGCTTTGACAGTTGCAGATGACGGAAGAGGTACAAATGTGTACACAAAACCTATTAAACTTTCAGTCAAGCATTTTATTCTGTGTACCATAAAAAGTTAATAAACAGGTAAACAACCCTGAAGTGGGTCCCATGACAGAAGCCAGTGTTAAATAATTGCTGGCAATGATTCCCAGAAACTGATTGTAAATATTGCCCTGTCCTTGAGAAAAGGATAGTTGCTTTTATGGTTTTGAAAGGCTTAATACTTGTTACTTTGTTCTATGAGTTGCACCAAAAGGGACACTTACTAATTTCTAGAATAAAGAATAAATTTTTCTAACTATGAATCTGCACTATGGTTGAAAAAGGAATAATAAATAAAATAATTAAATAAATAAAAACAAATGTATAAACATAGTATGTGTCTATATTCCCCCAGGTAATAACTCAGCGACCTTAGAAGACATTCTTTACTTGCTATCCAATGCCTACTCCCCAAGAGACCATTGTTCTAGAGGACCTCAATATAGATTGGAACACTTGCACTGCAGAAACCCAAACCACCCACGTAAACCTACATGTTTTTTCACAAAGTATAACCTCCCCTACTAGGATCAGCAAGCCTAACAATAAAGAAAGTACCCTGGACTGGATACTAATTAATAGCCCCCACCACATGTACAAACCAGTTACTCTCCCTGAAGATCTAAGTGACCATTTCTTAACATATACTATTAGGCATAAAGTTGAATGTCCACATCTACCCACCTATAAAACAATAAGAACTAACAAAAACTTCAACCTTAATAAATTCTTAGAAGAACTTAAATTATGCAATTGGTCAATTCTAAAACAACTACCACTAGATGAGGCAGTAACACACTTTAATAACACATTCCTGGCCATCCTTGATAACCATGCACCTGCACTCGCTATTAGAATTAAAACAAATGTTTTCCCCTGGCTCACTAAAGAAACCAAACTAAAGATCATCCAAAGAAATAATGCCTGGAACACCTGGCACTCCTCTAAAGCCCCACAAGATCAACTAAAATTTTGACAATATAGGAATGATACAAAAAAATCCATATTATTTACCATCCACTGTGGTGCAGCGGTAGCATTGTTGCTTCACAGCAAGAGGTTCTCCCATTTGATTCTTGGCTGGAGTGCAGGGAGTGCCTTCTGTGTGGAGTCTGCATGTCCTCCCCACTGTTGGGTGGGCGTTCGAAAGACATGTGTAAATGGGCGTGCCTTCGTTGAAGGTTGAACATTTGAGCTGGCACCTCAGTGTTCGTGAAAATCTACTGCCAATCATTAGCGGACCGGAGTTCCGCTGTGGCGACCCCTAACTGGGAAAAGCCGAAAGACAAACAACAACAACAAAAAAATCCATATTACTAGACAAAAAATCAATTTCTGCCATCTACAGCAGAAACACCACAACAAGCCACAGAAGTTCTGGGCTTTATTAACAAACTCCTCCACCCAGGGCACTCCACAACTCCAACCCCCTCAGCCCCATCCTAAAAATTGCCATAGTCCATTGCCAACACCTTCAACAGTTTCTTTAAAGAAACCATACAGGCTCTTGCTACCAAACTTAAACCCACTTGTTCTAATGCTGAAACCCCTAAACCCAGTGACATTCTCTCCTTCAGCTTCCAAAAAGTTCCGACTTCACTCATTAGAGCCCTAATTAAAAAACTCAAACCAACCACCCTGTCAGCTGACCTCCTCCCTGCAGACTACCTGCAAAAGCAAAACTGCTGATGTTATAGCATACCCTGTCTCTATTTTGATAAACAGAACCATAGCTGAAGCCTCTATCCCCTCTATCTGGAAAATATCACATGTAATACCACTCCACAAAGGAGGCAGCTCCACTGAGCTGTCAAACTATATACCAATAGCTATCCTTTCCCCTCTGGCTAAAATTATGGAATAAGTGTATCCATAAACAACTCTTACACTACCTTATTCAACATAATCTTCTGGCCAACTCCCAGCATGGATTTAGCCCACAGGACAGTACCATCTCAGCCCTCCTCTCCTTTTCTCATGTCATAAATTCCAACCATAACAACAAACTATCTTCTGCCCTGTTTCTCGATCTTTTCAAGGCCTTCGACATGGTTAACCACCAGCTACTCTTAATTACCCTAAATAAAATATCTCTAAACAACCATGCCTTACAATGGTTTCAATCTTATCTTAGTGGAAGACAGCAGGCTGTCCTTTGGCAGGACAAACTCTCCACCCTTCTCCCCGTTACCCTTGGTGCTCCTCAAGGCTCCATATTAGGTCACCTTCTTTTCCTCCCTCTTTATCAATGGCCTCCACACTATAATCCCAGACACAACCTTTATACAATATGCCGATGACTCCACCCTGATACACTCAGCCTCTACCCCTACAGATCTCCTTAGTTTAACTCAGAAAACCTTTAATACAGTGGAAAACTGGATCTCTAGTCAACAGCTGATATTAAACCCTAATAAAACAAAGCTATTGCTCTTCTCCCCTACTCGCAAATCCTCTCAGCCTTTGTTTACTATAACATCTAGCAATGGGACCATAATCTCACCAAATATGTATGCCAAACTCCTGGGTGTTATAATAGACAACAACCTCAAATATGATATGCATGTAAACCAAACTATTAAAACCATTAATAGAAAACTTGGCTCCCTATACGAAAACAAACCTTTTCTCACCATGGCTCTAGCTAGGACTGCCATTGCCTGTACCCTTCTGCTTTCAACTCTACTCTATGCCTCACCAATACTCACTAACTTGAACAAAACTGATCTCAGCAAACTCTCTAGCTGCTACAATTAAATTGCCAGTTTTGCCACAGGAACTCTCTACAGGACACACCATTGTCAAAACCTAAACCTCTTTAGATAGCTAGAACTCCCCAGGCTAATTCAATATAATCAACATACTGTAGCATTCAAGGTTATTAACCATCCAGAAAAAACGCCCTCCCGTAAAAACATTATCCATCCTTACAAAAACGCTAGGCCACTTTGTTTCACTACAAAACTTTTGGTTCAATCTGTTAAAGCTAACAACCTATCTGGAGAATGTTTGTTTGCAAATTCAGTAGGCAAAACCTGGAATTCGCTCCCATCTGACCTTACGCTGAACCCCTCCCTTAATCAGTTAAAAAAAAATCTAACCCAGTATTTTAAAACTCACTGGTTATGTCCTTGCTCTAACCCTGACTAAAGCCTCATCTACTTCCATATCCCTGTATTTTTTTTATTCACAGCGACTAACCTCTTACACTAAAAGTTTTGAAAAGAGAAACTGTAACATCTTTGTAGATACTCTGTATATAAGCTGCACCTATAGGTTTGATAAGAGAAATTGTAACATATTTGTATATATTTCTGAATATAAACTGTATTCTTCATAGGCTTGAAATGTGAGACTGTACCTTGTATGTTAATACAATATGTTTGTGCATATA
Organism: Protopterus annectens; assembly: GCF_019279795.1. Classification (NCBI taxonomy): domain Eukaryota; kingdom Metazoa; phylum Chordata; order Ceratodontiformes; family Protopteridae; genus Protopterus; species Protopterus annectens. The sequence continues at coordinate 414,640,397 of NC_056727.1, read as the reverse complement.
TTGTAACTTGCTTGTCTTTATCTGTTTCTAAGTTTGGAGCTTTTCTCTCTGGGACTCCGCTGAAAATGGACATGTATCCAGTCGGACTATCCCGGTCAACAAATGTAAAATAAATAAAATAAAAAATAAATAAATGACAAGAGACAACAGAAATGAATTCTTGGGAAGAAAAGGGTTCATAGAAGGAAGCAGCATTAGTGGAAACTAATATATTTTTTATACTAAACGTGTCCTTACTTACAGGATGACCACAACAACAGTGGTTAAGTATGTTTATTGCACCATGTAAAAATATAATAAAAGAAGAGAGGAAACAGCAATAAATGTTCCAACAACTCCACAACAGTCCAAATGTTTTGCAGTACAATAAAATACAGGGAGCACCCACTTGTCAGAGTGTAAAAATATTTTAAAATGTAAAAATATTTTCTAGCTTTGTTAAACTAAAATGTGTTACATTTAATTGAGATTACCTTTTTATAACTTGACTAAGTGAATTGGTCTCTTGTAGACTGTTTACAGAACGATCCAGGTGCCAATAAAGCCAAACCCCATTAGCTGTGAAAAATGCATTCAAAACATGCATATCCACAGCTTGTGAGCTTTGGCTTTATTGGCCTGAATGTAAAACATAAAGACTTAAAATGTAAGAAAAAAAATAAAACGTGCCCCAGGACTTAATAAAATCCATGTAGGCACCTTGTAGAGCCTACATGGAATGTATCCATGTACGCAGCCACTGTTCCCCCTCAGCAGCATGCCATGAATATTAATAATAGTGTGCTGCCAAGGGAGAGCATAGGAACAGGGATATTGAATCCGATTCTGCAGAAGTGTAGAGGCGACCTGTGGCTGTGGATGCCTGGTCAGATATTATGTAAAGGGTGAGGCTCCCTGGAATGCTCACTACTACTGTTGAAATGCTATGAATTGTTTTAAATGTGTAATATTTTATTTTTATGAATTTTTTTCCCTCTCTGTATGTTTGCATGGCTCAGCGCAGAGTGCAAGAATGCCAAGCTGTGCTCACATATAGACAGCTGACACCTGCTACATATCTAAAAATAGAAACCTGATGTAATTAATTATCATAATTACATATTTGTATTTTTTTCACTGAAGTTTGCACAGAGCACTGCAGAGCCAATCAGCGCTTATACATACATAACCAACAGCTGCCAGACATCTAAAAATAGAACCCGGATGTAATTAATTATTTAATTCTGGCTCTGCTTAAGCATGTTTATACTGAGCAGTGCTCAGCAATGCAAACAGGTAGCCCAGTAGTATATGTGAAGGTATACTAGTTTTCATAATATCCAAGAAGCTAAATGGATAGAGTTACAGCCTAATGCTTAGTAGGACCTGGGTTTGAGGCCATAGCAGTTATAAGATGACTGTAATTTAATTTAGTATATATATATATATATATATATATATATATATATATATATATATATATTTAATTTTAAAAACACATTTCTGAAATATGGCACTGCTGTACTGTCCTGAGAACTGCTTAACCATGCTCATGGCTACTACAGTTTGTGCAGTGCTAAACATCACTAAAACTTCGGTTGTACAAGTTTTCGCACTACTTAACTCTGCTTAGCTGGTTTGTGTGCTGCTAAGTGATACAGTACTTTTTTGAATGTTGCTCTATGACATGTAAGGGTGGGAAAACAGGTGCAATAGCAGGAATTCTGCACCATTCTTTGGAGTCTGCTTATCTGCTGATATGCCAGGTGGTGTTGGAGTGGGTGTGCCCTTTTGGGAACAGAGATGGGGTGTGCAGGAGTCCAAGGTCTTTGTTGGGCTCCTGGTAAAGAATTATGAATCCAGGATGATGTTGGGTGGTTTCCAGTACTTGGAATGTAAGGTGGAGGCCTGGGACCAATTGAACAGGGAATTTTCCAGTACTACTGGAATCCCCCACACTGGTGAGCAGTGTCGTCACCATTAGGATGACCTGAAGAGGAGAAAGCGGGGAACCTTGGACACTTTATTTCAAGAAGCAAGAGCTAGGCATACCCCACAAATACGTAAATATGTTTCCCACTGTTTTATCAAAATGCAAGCTGAATGTCTGCAAAACTGGTATGCATAATGGGGTATTTCTCTCCCAACAGCTGCAGCTGAGATGACTTGCAATGTTGAGCCCCATGCCAGGTGCCTGGCCAGGTTGTGCCATGAGTATGGTAAGTATGGATTTATTATGCTAATTGCAGTGCAATAAGCAAGAAAGAGTAAAGCATTTACTGCAATGAAGTATATACAATAAAAACTGTTGTACAGTAAATGGGCAAGTAGAACTGTAGTGCCATGGGCAATTACAGCTATAGTGCAATAAATGAACAATAACAACTGTATTGCAATAAACAATACCAATAACAGTAAGCAGCAATGGTGTACAGCAGGATTGTGTTGTCATAACCATTGCAGTAGACCTGTATGCATTGCTTGTCTATGGTAAGGTTGCTGCAGTCAAGTGTAACACTGTAATGGCTAAAGAATACAAAACTAATGGCCTGCAGACTGTATTGATCAATTCATAGTACAGCCAAGGCTGTCCTCAGGCCAATATCAATCACATAATGCTCTCTGTTCCTCCTACTCCAGGTAATAAATATATATGGGTGAGGTAGCCCACTCTATAGGCAGATACTGTGTGTGGACTTCAAAGGCATGTATCAGCAATACCAATAAAGCATTAAGCAGCATTGTTGATTCCTACAGAAATCTGTCTTAATATATGTGTGTTCTACTCTCACTGCAGTCAAGTGTAACACTGTAATAGTTCTAGAATGCAAAATTAATGTCCTGTAACATGTATTTCTCAACTCACAGTATGGTCCAAGCTTGCCTCCAGGCCACAATGCTCACATTTTCTCCTACTCCAGGAACAAATGTATATGGTTGAGGTAGCCCATGTTATGAGCAGATGTTGTATTAAGATTTTACAGACACATCAGCAATACCAATAAAGTGTTAAGCAGCATTGTTGATTCCTAAATAAATCTGTCTACATATTCCCAGAACAGCTGTATTCCTTGCATGTCTGTACTATGTTGCTGCAGTCAATTACGTTATTTGTAGATCTCCCCTGCAGTAACAGCTATTGGGTTCTATTCCCATGCCTGCCAACTAAGGCATGACGGCTGTCTAGTTTATGTAGTATACACACACATGCCTCTCAAGTGTCACAATTTCTCTTAATGTAATTAAAACTGCCAAATCCATCTGTCACAGGATTACCAGAAACATGATTACCTGGAATGCCATGTATTACCAAATCCGCTTACAGAACACCTTGGTAGTTATATAAGTCCACATTATGTGAAACTGTTCTGCGGAGTTGTGTACCTGCATTTGTTATTGCTTGGCCCATACTGACCCATGCTAACAGCTAGAGAGGTATGTACATTTTACATCAGCTATAGGAGAATTGTAGTTACTGTACTCAAAACTGACACTACACACCTGTAGAGTATTTATTATCAGTGTTTTCAGGGATATAATATGTATTGTCAGTAATGGAATGTTTTTCTCTCTCTCTCCCCACCCTTTATCTTCATTTATTTATTATTGTTATTTATTATCATCATTTAATATTAACATATTTTTGTTAAACTAATTATATTTTGGTAAAATGTGATGCATTATTGTTATGTGTTATTATGATGCAATATTAACATATTTGTTATACTAACTGTCTGGTTAGTCTTATGGTTTAATTCTTACTGGCATGCTTGTTAACATACTGACTGTCATGTTACTTAATGTTGTGTTACACATAATATGCATTACTATGTATTTGGATTAATAAATATGATGTTCCATTCTGTTAATACTAACAATGGTTTGGTTATTACTAACCTTAAGTTATTGCTATACCTCATTTACCACAGCATGTCAAGGTAGGCCGGTTCTGGCTGATCTACCTTCCTTGCCTCCTCTGGCCCTGGCACCAGGTCCCAACATGGCTGGGACCCAGACTGGTGGTGCCCCCTCTGCTGCCCCTGCACTACCTGTGCCATTGGGTAGTACTGATGCATGGGACGAGGATGGGCCCTCCTCTGGGAGAGGTGGGAGAACGGTGGTGGAGGAGGAGTTGACACCCGGGCTGAGCTGCCAGTTGTGGTGTACAGAATAGTCTACCATGGTTTTGACTGCCATCTGCACCGGACTGAAGACATGCTGGCCAACCTGGTGGGGCAGCATCACCCTGGTGCCCAGCCTCCAGCTCTGCTACCCTGAGGGCAGTGATAGAGCAGTGTTGGCAGTCCCATGGGTGGGGATGTGAGTCACGCTGCTGTCTTGGGGAGGCACATGGGACTTAGATTCCATAACAGCGTTCATATCCAAAGTGTTCATCCCCCTCATGTGTTATACACTGCCTCTGTCTGCTGTCGTGTCTGTCTTGTCAGTCTGCAAATGCATCCTCACCTACCCAGCTTACCTCCCCACGTGTACCTATGTCCCTTCCCTAACATTCCACTCTCACCTTACAAAAAGGGGGCAACTCTCCCAAAAAACAAATATCATCCCATACATTTCACACGTGTCCATGGGACACACGTAATGTGGTCCAACTGGCTTGACAATGCAATTATGTTCTCCTCGCCCCTCTCTCTAGGGGTGAGAGTTCAAAGTCATGCATAAATTCTGTCAAAATGCACAGTTGTTGCTGTGCAAGAAATGGATTTCTATGGTTCTTCCTTAAATCCTTACTGCACATCCCTACCTGCCTTTCACTATATTTTCCCCCTGCTTGCACCCTATTTCACCACTTTACTATCTCCCAATTTTTCTTTTCTTTATATTTTTAGCACTAAATAGAGCTATATTGACTATATGTGTTTTTAAAATTGTAATACACACTTACAAAATAAATACAAGTCCCATATTTCAAACCCAAGACCATTGCACCTACAGTCCACTGCATTAACCTGCCATGCCCCACAAGTCTTAATTAAGACAGGTGGTTTAAACAAAACATAGTAATTGCCAGTTGCAGTCATTAAGTGCATTTCAGGAGGGCTGTGCACTGCACTGCACTGTGCAAACTTGATTAAAATGTAATGGAAAACATGGGATTGTACTTTGGACTCTGGTGCAATAGTATACCACTAGAAAGCCAAAGACATAATAATGGATGTAAGTGAGGCCTGTGCTAGCAGGTAAATGTGCCCTTTATCAGCAACAAGTACAAAGACACCTGTTTAGGCATTAATGTCAAAATACATGGTCAACTGGGACCCTGGTGCAGAAATACATCCATATAAACCATGCATATACTGATGGCTACAGAAAATGTTTGTCACAGCCTGTATGTGTGCACATATATCTTGCAAATACACCTGCTGTAGCTGTGACACAGTAGATGTTAAATGCTTTGCAAATAGCCCATTTTTCCACACACGGTCCTTGGTTCAAATCCAGTGGTGTGTAGTAGTGGAATTATTGTATTGTGAAGTCAACAAATAATGACTGAGTCATGCACTCTTTATGTAAACAATGCATATCAAATGAAACGTTTGCATTTCACTGATGGAAGTCACAGGACTGCAGATAGAAACACACTTCACATATCCCTATAGCAAAAATATAAGTGCATAAAGAGTCACATCATGCATTAATATGCATTCACAGAGAAATTCAACTCAGGTACTGCAAGTGAGGGCCACTAATATCAGAGTGCATCACACAATCCTTTCAAACTCTCATTGCCAATTAGCACAGCTGCACACCTAGCATACACATTTGAAGTACCTGCTTATAACAAGGACTGTCCTCATACACTACCCAAATTTCTACCAGACTGTAACACGTGGCCTGACAGTCACCCATGCAGTGGACATATTGTTATATTTATCCCCTATGTTGCTCAAGGACACAACAAACATGTGGCCTAGTACCCTGTTAGTGATACCATTTCCTAACATACTTGCCTTAACTGGAGTGGAAAGGGTACCCTCACTCTGGCCCTGCCTCTACAACAAGGCTGACACAGCTCCCACAGTTACTCCTATAGCTTGTTGTCCTCCAAAGTGTTCACACTCTCTGTCTATGTCTATTACCTGCAGCAGCAGCTGCAGCCTGTAGCACACACATCTGTATATAGAAGTTGCTGCTACAGACCTACCCTCTGCGATGAAGTAGTCTCCTCACTCCAGTAATGTCCAGCGCAACATCTCAGAAAAGGCCCCTAATCCACATGAAGACTTTATATATTTTAATGTAGTTGCATGTGATTGGCTGATGATAGTGCAAATCAGTTGCACTGCTATTAGTATTGCAGAACCACAGAGTGGTTAAGAGGCAATCACCTGCTGATGAGAAGCATGTTAAAAAGGCAAGCAGCCGGCTATGGGAAACCCTTCTGTATGAGGCTTTCCTCACACAAACCACACATATGCAAAGTATTAACTGTCAGCACATATCAGCAGAGGAGTACTGCATTCCATCAGATATGTAACCATCTTGTTTACATCAGGATGCAGATGTCTGACTATACTTATAGGGAATAGGGATTACAGAATTAAGCCTGTCTTAGAACTGTGATAATGACATGTCAATGATCTCCAGATTTGTTACAGATATAGAGGATGTGTAAGACATCAAGGGTGGAATGTATATTGTCAATGTGGAGCACTGGGCTCATCAAACTCTCCCTTACAGTGATTGTAATAGTCCACTGCTATTTGTTTGCCACAGTTGGCTTGACATATTATTGGTGGGGTTAACCCTTGCGGACACACAACAATAGACTCCAGTGTCAGCTGTGTCAACATACAGCAGTATCTGTCATGGCACACATGGGAATACCTATCGCTCGTATCATATTTGTATCCACATTCTTAGTAGGTTTGCACACTGTGGAATATGACATGTGGGATCAAGCAGTGGATATTACCAGCCAGTCTGTCCTTGCTGTATCTCTACACATGTACTTCCACATATGTGATCCTGACATTTGTTCCCATGTTGTTGTCTTTCAGGGAGCATGTATGCAGCTTTCAAGGATGTGGAGAATGAGTTAATACTTGAAGGACTCTGCCAACACCAAAAACTCCTACTGTCCAGGGGGAGGCACAACAGGAAACAGCAGGAGGCATTGTGAGCTAACATTGTCCATGATGTCAATGCCACTGGTCATCAGAACAGGACATATGAGCAGGTTCGACACCGTGCAATGGACATGATCAATGTTGCACACAGAAGAGCAGCAGATGTAGCCAGGAATCTTGGTACCATTGGTGGAGGGCCTGCAGCAGAACAACCACTATCAGCCACTGAGGAATTCCTGGCAAACCTAGGAACACAAAACAGCTCCCAGGCATCCATCACACCCTACATTGTGGATCTGAAGAAGGCTAAGGCTGAAAGTGCTTATCCAGTTTTTTGTACTAAGTATGACTTTTATCCTGGGATTTTATGTTTTATTTTGGTTTGTTTTTACAATATTAAAGGACTTTGTTTGCTTTTAAATACCAGTCTTTAAATACTAGTTTTCTGGTTGACCGTGGGGGTGTGTTTATCTGTCTCCTTTGTATTGCTTATTTGGACCACTTTCAGCAACACACGGGTTTGTTTTACTCCATACATTGTGGATGTGGGTGCCACAGTGTCATAGGCAGAGGAGCATGCAGATAAGCTTAGTTCTATCAGCATTGCAATACCGTAGCATTCAGTGTGTCAGGGCATACATAGTCTTACATGGGTGTCAGGTCTGTCTGCTTTTGAGGGTGGGGAGAAGGGTTTTACTGCAGTTTGACTTTCATGTTCAGATTTTGACCAATATAACAATGAACACAGTAACTACTGTAAATATGAAATATATGGATGTATTACCTTGTGGTGGTGGAGCATGTGGTGGTACTGACATTACCTCTCCCTCAACTTTTCACAGGTCTGTCAGGTATTGGCCAAGCCCGTGGTCCTGCTCCTGGCAAGCATGACACTGTTTTGTTATAGATATAAGTTTACAGCAGTGTAACCCCTAGACTGTCATCTCTGGCCTGTGCCTGCATTGCAGTACTGTTGACAGGATTGTCAACTGCACACATAGATTCTGACTGTACACATGTTAGACGCATGCTGTACCTATGCCTTATAGGTGTGCCCACACTGATAGATGTGACAGTATTGTCAGGACACTACAGAGTGTCATATGTGTCAACTATGTAGAGTCTACACAAATGTCAACAGTGTACCTCACTGTTTCTGATGTGATTGCAGTGTAATGAGATGTTATTTTCAAGTAACTACAGCTGTTAGTGGGAAGAGAACTGAGGTTGTGTTTTCAATAGGTCTGTCATAGTGATGACAGTGTATAGAACCTTACATATATCATAACATAATACTGCAGAGCATAACAGTGCAGGTATTACTATACTGCTTATTCCTTTCTTATCACAGGTGACCAGGGGCGTTAGTGTCTGTCCCCTACACAGCCTGATGTCATTCTCTCCTCAGACTCTGATGATGATTGTGGCAACAGTGTGGCACAGGTGTGGGTTTCAGGGTTGGAATCTGTCCCAGAGGTTGATATCCCTCTTCTGCCCTCATTGTCACCACACACAGTCAGTATGTCCACTCATACCCAGTCCCTGAAGGCCACAGATATTGGACAGTCAGAAGATGGGTACATTGAAGAGGAAAGTGTGTCAACTATGGCTCCAGTGAATGTAGCCACTGGCCATAGCCAGTGAGTTGATGAGGTCCTACACAGGTAGAATTTCAGATTGTTGTCCATCAAAAACTGTTACAGGTGTCACATCACAGGTCACTCAGCATATGTTTCAGGCTGTCAAGGAGGCACAGGCATGCTCTTAATGGAACACCAGATGTATGCTTAGGGTTATCAATGCAGCACAGTCTGACATCCGTAACTTCCATCCACTGCACTGGGGACACCCTGGACCGGTTCACTGATGCAGTGGACAGAAGGTGGGCTGAGACATTGTTTGTCTTGGACTACACATTGTCTGTGAAGGAACGTGTGGTTGGAGTTGAGCATCAGACTCGTGGCCATAGGTCAGCAACCTCATCTGCTGAGAGTCCACATGGCTGTGCACAGTCATGCTCCTATAGTAGCAGTACATCCAGCACTACAGAGGGGACTGTGCAGTCCAGTCCATGACATGGCAGACCATGGGCTCATGGTCCTGGGCATTCCCATGGGGGGCACAGTCCCAGCAGACAACAGTCACAATCAGGTACTAGCACCACTTATGACCTTGGGCATGGAGGTGCTAGTGCAACTCCTAGCAGAGCCAGTTCTCATGTTTGGGACTGGAGACAGTGAACTGTCAACTCTACCATTTATGGTCCAAAGCTGTACAATATACACACATGTAGGACTAGCACTGAGCTTGACTGTGTACACGCACACATTCACACACCACTGTCAAATGCAGGTCACCTATAGACACACCTGGCACCTTTTCATGGTCCATCTTAACTGATTCCCTTCCTGACTCACACACATACTGTCAACAAGTTGGGTCAGCCTAGGCCTTCTGCACCCCCACACAACACCCTGTGCAAGTAATGATACCTGTGCCACATCCCTATCATCCTCATCATCACTGCAGGGAAATAAAGCTATGTGTCTGATGCACAGGATGACTATATTAGTTAACATGTACTTGTGTAATGCAGTGTTGTTTTACCATGCCACTTGTAGTGGTTACTGATAGATACTGTATGCTGGCATCTGTCATGAGTATGCCACATACTTTGGTGTACCTTATGTCACATGATGTTGTAATGGCTGTATAGTTACACAATGACAGGTGTGTCACAGTCCTGTTTATGTTTCTATTTTGAGAATCTGTTGGGATAACCTATGGATGCACAGTGGCAATAAAGCAGCACAGGATGGCATGTCAGCATAGCAGAAATATGCCTTCCACAAGGTGCAGCACTATAAGTGAATGGCTCCATAGGTTCATATGTGTATAACAGGCTAACAAGGACAATGGTGGCATTTAACGTACTCATGCATCCCTAATCTGTGAAAAGGTCTGCTACCCTTGATAAGTGTCACCAGGGTTTTGGGAACTAACACATCTAAAATTGTGGTGATAGAGATGACCCATCTACAAATATCCTGTGTGTAGTACAGACAGTTGTCTGACACCAGTTATGATTGTCATGTTCTGCATCCCTTTGTGTAACCTGCACATGATGTGTGTCACAGCAGATGTGTGCTTCACATGCATGGGGGGCCTGTTTCATGTAGGGTGTACTGTATGTGTTACATACCTGTCTCTCCAGCATGCATTTTGTATACCACAGTGATGTTGTAGCCATGTAGAACAGGTGATACATGTGTTAGTCCTGTCATGGATACGCAGGAGGTATACAGTGGGATTTGATACCTCCATGTATGGGGCCATACACATCCCCTCCAAAGCATTTAGGAGGCAGACTACACATGTACTGTCATGACACAGACTCCAAAGGACATCTTATCTACACTGTGTATTGGTGTACCATGGAACCTGTGTGCCTGCTACAGTTGAACAATATACCTGTGTAATGACATAGCAAGGGTGCCATTGCACACAGTGATAGGTGTGATGACTGCCACATTCAGTATAGCAGTGATAGTCTGGGATTTACATCCCAAAACTGGTGGTATAGGTTGTACAACAGTGAATACATCCCCACATCTTACCAACCAGTGAAAGTCAAAGGCTACATTATTCTCTGAGTCCATAACTCCATGTGTAATGGCTCATTGGTATGTGGTGTGCAGACACTGCAATATTTGCAGGGGTGAATGATTTCTCACAGGATAGCATCATGCAGTCATTGGCATTTAGTCTTTGTCAGTGACTCAGAGAACAACTGACTGTGTCTTAGGCCATCCTGAATAACTTTTGGTTCTGTGTTGGATTCTGTGACAGCTCCTAATATGCAATCACCTGTTAATGTACTCAGTCAGAGGTCATTGACAGTGGCTGTGACTGCAGAGAGGGAATAGGCATATGGGGTATACTAATAATGGAGGGTGATAAACTCCACTGATGACTGGTGCCATTGCAGCATAGGTCTCCCAATGCTATCTTCCCAGAATATGACTGTCAGACACTTGCCTTTCCACCAGCTGACATAAAACACTGCACATGATGTACACAGCTTCCACCAAGGCCTGCAAGCCTAATATTGTCATCCACCTTGTCAGGCCATTGTTGGTGGAGTGAGACATATGTCTGATATCCATTGCATAGTGTAATAGTCAATGGGCTCCACAAGTTACAGTTGGTAGGCATGATCTGGCCTTGAGCAAAAGTAACAGGGTTTGGTCCAGTGTCAGTAGGTGTACAACAGTGTTAGTGCTCTTATGCATGCTAACTCCTGTAATGGTATTTCAGGTGACATGATTCAGAGATCTGGGGACATCTCTTGGGACTACATGCTAGTCGTCCTTTATGCAAGTAAGTATTGCAGTTACTTCCAGCATGTTGCAGGAAGAGAGTCATGTAAGGTGCCTGTACAGAGCACAGACAAACACGTTAAGGAAGTGTAATATGTACATACTGTGCTGCTTAGTCGTGGTGCAGCTCACTTGTCCAAAGGATGGTCTAGGTTCTTACCTACAATGGTTTGTAGCAGTGCCATGACATTCCCACATGGGGAACCAAGGAATTTGCATCATGTGTTTACCAATATGGGTGACCAGTATAGCCCCCACAATGTGGGGTTCTCCCTGGTGGGATCTGGCCACACATCAGTCTGCTTACAACTACCAGAATGTACCCCCATAGCGGGCAATGCAGACATGTATGTCAGGAAAGCCATTTATTACCTCCTGTATAATGGTTGACATATCTTTTTTTTTTTTCAAAACAGGTTTATTGTTTTAACATATAAGAGAAATATCATAACAATTTTATACAAGTAATTAAAAATAGGTATTATTATAATATTCAACAAAACAACTAAAGTATTTACAAAGACATCCACTACAATCAGATCAATTAATTAAACTAAAATACCGTGCTATTGAAATTAGAATTTTTTTAACAAATTTTGTAAATTATCCCATACAATATAATATGATGTTTTTCTAGTTGTTCTCATTCTAATTGTGCTTATTTCCATATGGCACATTATATTCATAACATTTTTAAATTCATTGAATGAAGGAGGTGTATCTGAAATCCAATTTCTAGTTATTATTTTCCTGGCCACTGCTAGGATAGACCATAACAAGGGAAGCTTAATCTTTTAACACATTGAGGTACAGGTGTGTTGAATAATATAAGAGACTTAGAAATAATGAAATTATCTGTAAAAAGAGCCTGCAAAAATTCATTAATTGACTTCCAGTATTCTTTCAACTTCATACAGTCATAAAACATATGAGCCCAGTCAGCATTAATTTCTACATTACATCTCTTACATAGATTATCTTTATTATTTATTTTATTCATCATCAAAGGTGTATAAAAAGATCTATGTAAAAATTTCCATGTATAAAGTCTCCAGACAATGGAAGATGTAGTTCTATAAGCAGATTCCAATATATATTGTTTATCTTGTTGAGTTGGTGGGTCCCCATTAATAGAGGTGAAATAATTCCAGTATGAATCTACACTGTAAAAGTTTCTTGTCTGATAATTTTATGTATATATGAAAGTTTACCTTTATCAGAAACTTTATGCTGTAAATTTAATATCAAGTAATCAATCAGTTTTGGAATAGATTCTTTAACTGTTATAGACATTAGATCTATTCTATCAATGAGATGTTGTCTAAAGATCTGAACCTCTAACCAGCAAGTTTCGCTTAGATCAAATTCTTGTTTTAAGAAATCTAGATTTTTAACTTTATTATCAGATATCAGCTGATACCAGTACTTTAGATCATTATCTATAGCTAAATGAGCTCCTTCAGAAGTAGATGACATAAGCATACCCTGAGTATACATTATAGGAATACAATAAAATTCCATTCCCTATACTTAGGGTGCATGAATATAAAGTTACGATAACTAATAATAATATTTAATGGGTAACAAACCATATGTTTAGGTGTAATAGGTGAAGTACACAATTCCTTTAGCAACCACAACATGGAGTTATTTACAATCATATTTTTATGTGTTAAGGAGATTTTCATGAAGTGCATACTAATTAGCTCCCAATAATCTTTCCATTTTGCGATATATGACTGATCTATTAATAAAGTAATAACTTTTATAATAGAAGAGATAATATATAAATTAAAGTCTGGAAAAGAAATACCCCCTTGAGACCAGCTATTAGTATGTTTCTTTAATGCAATCCTAGGTCTATTAGGTGCCCATAAGAAATTTAACCTTAGTGTATTCAGTTTCTTGATAATTATTTTTGTAGGTGAAAGTATTATTGATTGTATTAAGTATAAAATCTTGGGGAATATTATCATTTTAATAATTGTAAGTCTCTCCTCCATAGTAAAAACATATTATTCCAGGTATTAAAAAGATTTTGTATATTAAGAAAACAGGTATTATAGTTATTATATATAATAGATTTAATATCTTTAGATAGTATTATACCTAAATAAGTTATCTGACCTGAATTGGGTACATATTTAGTAAAATCACTAATGAGAATATTTTTCGTGTATATATAGGTAGTATTTTAGTTTTTCTTCATTGAATATTAAACCAGAAATACTTTTAAAATTCATCATTTTATCAAATAAAGACTGCATAGAAGAATTAGATCCTGCTGATGTAATTAGAACATCATCTGCAAAAGTTGAATTTTTGATGTTGTATTTTCGTCTATTTCAAAACCCTCTATGTCAGTACTGTTTCTAATCAAATTAGCCCAAGGCTCCATTACTAAAGTGAATAATAGTGGAGAAAGTGGACATCCTTGCTTTGTACCTTTAAGAATGGGTATTTTTTGTGAAACATATGTTCCTACCTTAATATAAGCCAGCGTTCCTTTGTATAAATGCTCAATTAAATTTACAAATGCATCAGAGATGTTTGTGCATTTCAGTAAGGTAAACAGATAGTCCCAACTTACTGAATCAAATGCTGAACCTATATCAAGACTAATAAGTGTTAAATCTTTCTTTTTCCTATTTGCAAAATCAATTAATGTTAAAGTTCTTCTTATATTATCAAAAGTATTTCTATTTACAATGAAGCCCGTCTGATCTATATCTATAATGCCGGGGATGATTGTCTTCAATCTATCAGCAAAAATACTCATAAATATTTTATAATCAACATTAAGTAATGAGATGGGTCGATATGAAGAACATCTAGTTGGATCTTTATTAGGTTTTAAAATTGGTGAAATAAATGTATATTGCCAAGATGGGGGGGTTATTAACTCAGTTTGGGCCAAAATAAAAACCTTATGTATTAATGAATATGTAGTTTTAGAAAGGATTTTATATATCTCTGGTATAATATCATCATTACCTGGTGCTTTGTTTGATTTAAGCTTATTTATTTGTGTAATAACTTCTGTATATGAAATACTCTTGTCCAATAGTTTAATCTGTTGTTTATTAAGCTTTTTATTCATGTTTGTGGTTATAAACTCCTTTATTTTATCTTTAGGTTCCATGTTAATGTTGTTATGGTTAATCTTGTGAAAGTGATTTCTAAATTCATCCAGTATTTCTGGTATACTAGAAACATTCTTCTTTTTCCTTAGAGAAAAGATTTCTTTGATATGGTTTTGTTTATTCAATCTTTTGTTTTATTTTTAAGTCTATGTAAGTATTTGGGGCTTATTGAATAAAACAAAACTTGTATTTCTCTAAAGTTATTTTAACTTTATGAGTTAAAATTTCTTTGTATTTCTCATTTAGTTTGTTTATTTCTTCAATAACTTTCTTGTCCATAATATTTTCTTTATTATTATGTTTATAAGAGTCTAATTTACTTTGAATATCTAACAATTCTTTATCCCAAGATTTCCTTTTATTATTATACCATCTGATACTTTGTCCATATAGATATGATTTTAAGGCATCCCAAACATAGACAATGGAGACTTCAGGAGTATTATTTATGTCTAGAAAATGTTGTACTTCTGAAAGTATATATTCTTTATAGTCTTTTAGCTGAGTTAAGTATGCTGGTATCCTTTGATCTGAACATTATGAGTATTTTTTATCATGAATTCAAAAACAATTGAGTTATGATCAGATATAGGACATGGAATGATTTTGGAATTAATTAAATCTGTTACCATCTGGTTAGAAATAAAGACCCTATCTATTTTTGAATAAGTTTTGTATCTGTTAGAAAAAAGGTGTATGGTAATGATTTTGAATCTATCTGATTATTAATATCATTCAAATGATAAGAATTAGCAAAATCATTTAAATGTTTTGCATTAGATGTAATTCTTCTTTTCCTTATAGTGGCAGTATCACTTTCATGTAGTATACAATTAAAATCACCAGCTAAAATAATATCCCCTATAGAGAATGATATGATCTTATCAATATGATGTTTCACTGTATTAATACCAATTCCAGGTATCCAATATACATTAATTAAAGTGTAAGTCTTCCCATTAATTTGTATTGTAACCATACAAAACATTCCTTTGTCATCCTGAAAAGACTTAATGGTTTTAGGAATGGGCATACTTTTATTCCATAAAATAGCCACTCCTCTTTTTTTCTGAGTGTGCTCTGAACTAACCAATACTGTATACTTATTAGTGGCTAGTTTATCAATATCTTTTTCAAGAGATGGGTTTCTTGCAGGAAGACTAGATTGGCCTTGTGTAAATTAATGTATCTTATTAGGCTTGCTCTTTTACACGGATTATTCAATCCATTAATGTTTAAAGAAATTCCTTTTAAAGATGTCATTTGGCATTTTAAAACTCAAGAATCTTATGATCGAAATAACAAATAACAAGATAAATAATGTTACATCTCCTCTTTTAGGTGTACCTTTAAATATAGCTGTATTTATTAAATCTCTTATGGGATTTTGTATAGGATTCAATTTTGTTTGTAGTGACAATGAGTATACAAAATATATTGTGGATGTCAAAACTATATACATATAACAATGAACAAGTGAAAATAATGTAAGGATTAAACCTTGCATCCAGCCTGGAGTTGAAAACTCCAACTTAGAGTAGTATTTACTACTCAAGTTAACCCCTACCCTAAGCAGCAGTACCTCAGCTACCACCTTATCAATTTAATACTAGTTATATTTAACTGAGGTTAACAGTTTTCAATTCAATTATCTATCAAGACAAAACTACACATTTGGTAAAACAGCATCATATAAACTAAAATAAACTTTTTTTTTTTTTTTAAACTGTTCATACTACTATATAGATCTATGTAATATATAACACTTGTATTCAAATAGCATTCAAATAATCTTGATGTTAGAAATCAAGAGGAGAGAAAATTAGGTTCTAACATTCATTTAAATCAAAAACTTTGGCTAATATGATTCAGACATTACATATATTAAGATGCATCTATTTTCTGTCATGTGAATACTATTAACAGCTTCCAAAAAAAAATCTTGAATTGTTTGTATATGAACATTTACTTAAACTCATTATTGTCAATAGAGTAAAATATTGTATTCATAAAATTTATTATAAATCATATTGCATAGTTATGCAAATTCTCAGAAACACTTGCATTATTAAAAAAAAAAAAGCCATCACACACATACACACAGACACACACACACATACATGCACACACACATACACATACACACACACAGTATTGTAAAGTATTGTATTCATAGAAATTATTATAAATCATATTGGATAGTTATGCAGTTTCTCAGAAACACTTGCATTATTATATAAAAAAAAAAGCCATCACACTCACACACACACATACACACACACACACACACACACACACACACACACACACACACACACACACACACACACACACACACACACACACACATATATATATATCTGATCTCACTGAGTTGTGTCTTTGTTGAGCACTATCCTACTTGCTGTCCCTAGAATAAATCTGTCTGCTTTATACAAAATAATGCACAGCAAACACATTTTAGTAACCAGATTTTACAATCATGCTAACCTACTGCTTTAAAATATATCACATGACATTTCTTCCAGAATAGAGTTATAAGATTATTTATGCTTGTCAATCAGATGAATTAAATGAGTTATAGTAAAGTATATCTTTGGAACACAAATTTTTAACACAGATTATTATGCTGCTGTTAAGTAGATTTTCAAAAACATTTAAATAAATGTTTCATTTTCTATGCCTTCTAAAATAAGACATTTACTTACTACAAGAAACTACATCATTTAGACTCATTATAACTGGCATATTTTATGAATAGAGTATTTTTCCTGAATCTGTGGTGTGTCAGTGTGATAACTATGTCAAAGGTTATACTAACTGTTTTCAGTTTCTCTGTGAGAATTCTGTGAGTTTAAGCTTTTGAAGTAGTTCATGGACACTGTGCATGAGACAGCCCACATCTCAGATTGTCTCTCTTAACATTTTGGCGGGGAACTTATTAAAACTAGTGACAAACATTCATTTAGTAGTGTAAATGCATGTAAACATGACAAAACCTTCACAATGTATTCCACAGACCATTACAGCCTCTTACTTCTTTTCAGAAAGAGAAACAAATTGAATCACAGCTTGCCATTAAATCTTCAGATATTTTGACTGGTTATGAAACAAAACATTATAACTGACATATTTTATGAATAGAGTATTTTCCTGAATCTGTGGTGTGTCAGTGTGATAACTATGTCAAAGGTTATACTAACTGCTTTCAGTTTCTCTGTGAGAATTCTGTGAGCTGAAGCTTCTGAAGTAACTCATGAACACTGTGCATGAGACAGCCCACATCTCAGATTGTCTCTCTTAACATTTTGGCGGGAAACTTATTAAAAACTAGTGACAAACATTCATTTAGCAGTGTAAATGCATCTAAACATGACAAAACCTTCACAACGTATTCCACGGATCATTACAGCCTCTATGTAAGTGAAATTAAGCCCAAAATTACCAACAAGCAATAAAACTCAACATTCTTCTCCCAACTCAATTTTCATACAAATCCTATTATTCACTGTGCCCACACAATCAAAAGCATTTCTATATATTAATAAAGAAAAGAAAAAGAGAGTAGAAAATAAAAGGGAGTGAGGCAGAAATAAAAAAATGTAAGAGAAAGCTGTAAGAAGTATACACAATGGAATGTTACTTACTGTTTATATTAATAGAGTTAAAAATAAAACATATTATTTACTCTTATTTAGTTCTGATTATTATTAGTTAAAGCATAACAGATTATTTACAAACAGGCATAAGCAGTATAATCAAGAAAGTATAATTAGAAATAGCATTTGAAGAACTTATAAAAACTTTTACAAGGAATAAATATGTTATTATTCTATTAATGATATTTTCATTACTGTTCTCTCCTGCCCTCCCCACCCTTTACCCACTACATAATCTAAATAGAATGTCATTGTTTAAACAAAGAAAATAATAAAAGGAGAAGGAAAAAAGGTAAAGATAAAAAAATGTATCAAATTACTAACCTTACTTCTTTTCAGAAAGAGAAACAAATTGAATCACAGCTTGCCATTAAATCTTCAGGTATTTTGACTGGTTATGAAACAAAACATTTCTTTGCACATAGAGAATAACTTTGATTAAATCTTTTCCAAAATATTTGTGGCTTTCTGGAAATGCAGGAACTATATTCAAAAAGATTAATAATGAACTAAAATGATGAGAGAGAAAAAACATATAACAAATCATTTGTTTTTAGTCTCTTCTTCTTCTCTGAAGTCTTCCACGAAGCTTCAGTTGCCAATCTCTTTAATGAAGAACTAGCCCATTCCATTTCTTCTATTTTATCCAAAATCCTTTTTCTTTGACAAACAGTAAAGCAGAGTCTAAATCATCGAAAACCTTAGGACCATCAGGAAGGAAGATTTTAAGCTTGGCAGGAAACAGAAGATATGTTTTAAACTGTGCTTTTTTAAGCTCCCTTATTAGTGGCAGAAAAACTTTTCTTTTAGCTATTACCATGGAAGAATAGTCATTGTCAAAACGCACAGTTGTCTCATTAATCTTAACAGGAGCTTTAGCCCAAGCAGATTTAAGAACCATCTCTTTATCAAAAGATGATAGAAATCTAATTATAACTGATCTAGGATATTTTTTGTTAGAGTTAGTATTAGCTATGGATCTATGTGCTCTTTTGATACCAAAAGAGAATGCTTCTGGTAAGTCTAAAGTTTTAGGGAGCCAAGTTGTTAAAAAAGAAGTAATATTGTTACCTTCAATATTTTCTGGCAGTCCAAAAATCCTAATGTTATTGCGCCTAGATCTATTTTCCAGGTCATCCAGCTTTGTTTGTAAATGTGTATTTTGTTTCAGCAGAAACTCAATGTTGATTTCCTCTTCTTGGATTCTATTTTCCATGTCATTCACAGCTTCTTCTATGCCTGTCATCTGGTTCTTCTGTTGTTGCAGGTCTGTATGTAACAGGTCTATTTGTTTTGTAGTTTTTTCTATGAAGGTGTCTATTTTAGTATCCATTTTATCCATTTTATCAGTAAGTTGCTGGATTATAATTATCAGAGACTGAAGTTCTTTCTTGATGCTGGAGTCTTGAGAATTTGTCTTACTGGAACTCATTTCAGACTGATAAACTGACAGGAAAATTTCCACAGTGATTTCTGACAGGAATATTGTTAAGATTTCCTTTCTTTTTTAGATATAGTTCAAGAACTATATAAAACAAACGTATTTAGAAAGAAAATTACTTCAAAAATTAATTTTTTAAGTAATTAATTCCTGTCAGTGTAATGAAATTGGTGGAGCTGAAGAAATCTGCTGCTATCCTGTGTTCATCCTTGGCCACGCCCCTGGTTGACATATCTTCACTTCATCTTCGCTTTCAGATGGGACAGGCAAGTATGTAGAGCTCTACACACATGCATTACGTCAGCAGCACTACAACTGCATGAACTCAGCTGTGCATGACAGGAGGGACACAGGCTCATCATGGCTCAGCATACCTGACTGGTGGCCAACTGCCATTAGCAGGCTGTACAATAACAAGTGGACAGTGCTGTGTGACAGTTGGGGTAAGGGTGCCCCTCCAACATGGAAGCACTACCTCCTAGCTAAAAGAAGCACATAGTGTTGTTGTGATGACTGTGTAGACACAGTAACTGACAAAAGTAGCCACCCACACAAAGCAGAATCACAACACACAGTGTAGTTACATGTGTGATCTCAAAGGACAGGCCCAGATTGTTGGTGACTCATATGTCATGATGCCAAGTATGATGGGCCTGTACCTGGTATGTAGCACATCAGTAGCAACATGTGATGTACATACTCAGGGATGAAAGAACTGGCACATAGACCTGGCCACACAGGTTTATACCTAATGTGCTTCAGATCACCATGTCTCTGCAGTGGTGTGGCAGGAATCATATGGCATAGCTGAGTCCACAGTCACCTGCAAGTGACATACTCCTAACATCCAAATACTCTTCCCTCACCATGCCAATATCTGAGTGCAATGGCCATTTGTTGATGTACTTTTCCAAGCAGTACTGGCAACTGCACACAACAGTAAGGTCCCTCACAAGGACACTCCAGGTGTTCAGTATGTGTTCAACGGGGATCATCTGCAATGACTGCCATTGTTGCCTGCAGCATATAGACTACTCAGAGGTGATCTGTACCTTGCATACAGGGCAATGTGTGACCCTGCCTGATTGCATATGCTGCCTATCTGTAGGAAGCATAGTAGAGAAATAACTCATTTTAAGGACATTAACTTTGTATGTGATGTTAGTACTACATGCTTGTGGGAGAGATTTTTCTAGCAGACTTAGACACACCCTTGAAACACAACACTGCCTAATGGCACACAGAGCATCTCAGTGCACCTCAGCACATGCCATCTGTATGACTGGCTGGGTAACCATCATCTCAACACAGGGCATCTGCCTGTGTCCCTCTTGGACTGTGGCAATATGTGCTGATCCTGTAACTATGGGTATAAATATGTCTGTGATTGTGAGGGCTGTATGACTATTAAGCTAGTGAAGTTCAAACATCCTATGGTCCCATAACATAATGTACAATTCTCTAACATGCCCACACACAAACATGTGCACATTGAAGCTAGCACCACTTCCAATCACTGCTTACATGACATGCCAAGACACACATGTAGTAAAAGTTGGCTGTATGTAGATTTGAGCACTTACCTATGTAATAATACACACTACAGATCATAGTAAGTGATGATGCAACACACCTCATGTCTGCTAGTACTATCAGTTTAGGACATATTATGCTTGATGACATCAGCAGGCCTTGTTGTGGTCAGTCCTTTGGGGGGGCAAATCACACGCTACAAATAACTGCAAAACCTTACCTATGTTTAAGCTACCAAGGTGATCATATTTATGCCATATGCACATGCACACATACCAAGTAGACTAGAGTGAGATTAGAACCCCTACCTATCTAGTCTTACACACTACAGCTCACAGTATTTATTGTACACACCATGGCTTAAGTCTGATACTATACTGCCAGGTGATAGTCTTAAGGTGGATGACATCAACAGGTCTTGTAGAAGAGGGCAGTTTGGAAGCCAGCAGCAAGTTACAGGGCCAAAAAGTGCATAATCATTGCAGGTGGATACCCCATGAGGGCATGTCAGTTGTTTTGCAGGGGGATACACACACAGAAACACACACACACACACACACACACACACACACACACACACACACACACATGCATACACACACGCGCACACACACACACACACACACACACACACACACACACACACACACACACACACACACACACACGTGGCTTACAGTGAGATTAGAGCCCCTACCTACCTAGTATTTTACACTATAGATCACATCACTTATTGCACATGCCACAGGTTAAGGCTGTCACATGTAATTGCAGGCACAGTACTTGTGCATTGTGCAAACTAGACTTGTGTTGAACAGCATCTGTAGCCTGCAGAGTGATATTGCTCCATACTGTTATCTGCATCTAGTATCCTAGCAGTGAAATAACTATTATTATCCAAGCTATGTGTATACAGTTACCAGTATGGCCATATGTGGCTGTATGCACTTAGACAGGCAAACCTGTTGGCAGGAACAATGTGTCCTATACATGCATGCATTGGCATCATTATACATTACACCACCTGATCACATGTGTCTGTCTACGTGGTGACATCCAGCAGGCACTGGGGTCTATAGGTATGTGGATTATGTACTGTTGTGCCTTTTTTTGGTTCCTTTGAGCAACAGTATGAATGTGTGATAGTGCAGATTTACTCACCATTATTAGGGTTTGTAGGAAAATACAGACATCCACACACATATGTATGTGTATAACAGGGATGTATATATAAATGTAGCTGTATGTGTATATGATATGTGTATGTGTTATGCAGATATATGGGGAAAATTTATGTATCATTTTAATATATATAGCTATATGTATATCGGGTATATATGCATTTGATGCTACACAGAGATACTCTACTATGTATGTGAGAGAGAGATAGTGACAAATGGATATGTATACATATATGTCTGTATGTGTAGACATGTCTCTATATAACGGGTCATTTTGATGAAGGGGCAACAAAATTGTGCTCATTTTAACTAAATGTATGGGCATGCCTGGTGGGACTGTCAGTACTTATAAAGTGACTCCAGGCCACATCTACCTGTACTCCAGTTCAGGATTTTGTGTGTTACAGACAATGACATATGTCCCTGTTTCTGCAATACTGCACTTCACTCAAAATGTCCACAGCATTCCTCAGCTGTCTGCAGTACTTAATATGTGATGGAGGTTCATAATCCTACACCATACACAGACTGACAGTCTGTGAAAATGCCAACATAATACCTCACATACAAAAGATGAGACTACTTCCAGATTAGAAGCATCAACATCATCACCCATGCTAACTTCCCTAGTCCACTGAGCCACACAGGCTGCCAAACAGAGAGGAGTCATTCATCACGCAATCAACAGGATAAATATGTACATTGTTATTCCTATGTTATGTGTGACATGCAATGTGTGGTCAAGTTCTATGTTACAGTCCTGAGATTGCCTGGTCTGCTGATATACCATTGCTGACTTACTGTTAAAGCAGTTATATGGGAACACTGCTGTGCTGGGGGTGGGAGAACAACAGCACATTATCTGCTGGGATAGATAGTAATCCAAATATTGTGTGATCGCACTGTTTAACATCTCCCTTGACTGTTGTAGTGAATATTCCAACCATGAGGCCTAGTGATTATTAGGCAACACATACTACTGGACTGGTTATCTGTAGTCCCATGTAGATGTTATTTCTGCCCACATAGTCCACTATATTTCCTTGCATAAATGCAGCAGATCCATACATATGATACCACAGATCCATGCATATGATACCATATTATAGTAATCATTATAAGTAGTGTGTAGGATAGAGACTTACCTTGTGAATGCAGCAGTTGAGAAAACAGTAGTTCAGGGCTGACTCTGTGTGATGCAAGCAGTACACAACCAATACATGGATAGGTGCAGGTTGTGTGGGTTGCCTGGCATTAACAATTTTAATATACATATATATATATATATATATATATATATATATATATATGGGTCCATATGACTACATCGACAAGTCATAACATCGACATGCAGTACACCGACACGAAATCACCGACAGATTAAATAACCGAAATCCCACTTCACCGACATTCAGAAGTTCGACAACCTGACAGCAGAAAGACCGACTAGGGTAATGTGTGATCGCGATCCGGTAAGTGTGCGACAGTGACGGAGGTAGGAGTGGTCAGGTAAGTGAGTTAGGGTTAAGGTGCAGGTAGGTGAAGTGTGCGTTAGTGTCGGAGCTTGGGCTAGGGGTGGGTAAGTGAGTTAGGGTTAGGGTGCAGGTAGGTGAAGTGTGCGTTAGTGTCGGAGCTTGGGCTAGGGGTGGGTAAGTGAGTTAGGGTTAGGGTGCAGGTAGGTGAAGTGTGCGTTAGTGTCGGAGCTTGGGCTAGGGGTGGGTAAGTGAGTTAGGGTTAGGGTGCAGGTAGGTGAAGTGTGCGTTAGTGTCGGAGCTTGGGCTAGGGGTGGGTAAGTGAGTTAGGGTTAGGGTGCAGGTAGGTGAAGTGTGCGATAGTGTCGGACCTTAGGGTTAGGGTTTGGGTCAGGGCTAGTGTGTATGCTATGTAGTGTAGTGTGTTGAAGTAGACCCGGTTTAGTATGTGTAGGAGTTTTGTGCAGTGGTTAGGGGCATTTACTTAGTGACTGCTTCGTTGTCGAACTTGTGAATGTCGGTGAAGTGGGATTTCGGTTATTTAATCTGTCGGTGATTTCGTGTCGGAGTACTGAATGTCGATGTTATGACTTGTCGATGTAGTGATATGGACCCATATATATATATATATATATATATATATATATATATATATATATACACACATATATATATATATATATATATATATATATATATATATATATATATGTGTGTATGTGTGAGTAGCAGTAAGATGTCACTCCCTAGGGCCTTAGGTTGCCAGTGAAGGTGCTATGCATTGTCTCTTAGCCAAAGCCAGGGCATACTGGGTACACCTATGTCTGCCTACAGGGACATCATCAGGGAGTTCCTCCTCCAAGTCCTCCTGTGACTGCGGCTATGGTGACTTAGGCACTGGTGGGGGGGGGCTGTGTATCCCTTCCCTGTGCTGATCCTGCTGCAGCTGTTTCTGCAGGATCATATTGTGTAGCATGGCACATACTGTAAACATATCTGTACATGTGGCTGGACAGTACTGCAGGGCTGCACCAGATATACTGAGGCACCGAAACTGTGACTTCAAAAGCCCAAACACATGCACTATGATGTTCCTAATTTGTGTGTGTGCCTTACTGTAGAATTTTTCTGTGGGTGTGTTTGCATTTATGATGGGTGTCATCAACCACAGTTCCAGTGCATAGCTAGCATCCCCCAGTAAATGGCCATGTGGAATGTCCCCCCTACCAAACATCTGGTACAGCTGTGATGCATGCCAGATATGGGAGTTGTGATAACTGCCAGAGCTGCCAGCAGATGCCTTTATGATAATCCCCTAGGCATTGCACATGACCTGGCAGTTGATGGAGTGGTACCCCTTGCAGTTGATGTAGATTCTACCATCCTCACTGGGTAGTGACTTGATGTGTACATCAGTGCAATCTATGGAACTCAGTACCTCAGGGTAGTCTGCTACACAGTAGAAGTGTTGCATATTGCTGACCCTCGCGTCAGGGATGAGGGATGAGGGGAAAAATGCACTGACTGGCATGTAGTAGCATGGCATCCAGGAAATGGTGAAGTACCCTGGATGCTGATGCCTGTGAGACCCCCATCCTGTCCCCAGTTGGTCTTTGGAAGGTACCTGTAGCTAGTTTCCTAAGGGCTGCACACACCTTTGTTTCCACTGAGATGGGTTCCCCTCTGTTGGCTCTGGGTCTGAGTTGAGGGCAGCAGAGTTCAGTGAGTTCTTGTAGTATATCCCTGTCCACCCTGTAGTGCTCTACAATCTCCAACTCATGTAGTTCCTGGAAGGTTACCCTGGGCTTGAACACTATTCTCCTTCTCTGTTTAGGCATATTGTCAGCAGCAGCACTGACTTCAGAATCTAGCATGTACAGATGTAGCAGACCTGAAGCAGGCCTTAGCCTTCTCTCAGCTAAAATTCCCAAGTCTGCACTCCAATGGTGCAGAATATGGGGAAAAAAGCAGATTGTAGGGTGCATGCATACTTTATAGTGCTCTGCTATAGGTGCTGACTGTGTGCTTGGCTACCTATGATGCATTCCACCTGCCTAGTATATCATTAACATCATTTAATGGCCCTGGTTTAAGTTAAACAGGGGTCAAAACTAATTAATATGGGGTGTATATTAGCAGAATGAAAACTCTAAACCGTGAACGCTCACATGAGCAAAAATGCCAGGAATTGAAAGTGGGATTGCTGGGTCATGTTACAGTGAGGAGTGGGATATTTGCCCTTTCCTCACTGTAGTGTGACCTCGGAGTTAGAATATATAGTTAGCTGGGGGGGGGGTGCAGCCCCCCACAATAGCAACTTCGATCATCGGCATTTTGGCTCATGTGAGCGTTTGTGGTTTAGGGTTTTTGTTTTTCTAATATAGACCCATTAATATGTCATTTTAGATACACTCAGCACTGCGGTGCATCACTCAGATGCATGCCCAGTAGGTAAACAAAGCTTAACACTTAGTGTACAAAAAAACCCTCCAGACTTCCACACTCAGCATGGCGGTACACTGCGCAAACATGTGGAAACACACATCCCTTAGCTAAACAAAGATTTGAAGTTAGTGCACACACTCCCCCATGAAAGGACATGCTCAGCACTGTGGCTCACCATGGAAACAAGTGCAGCTAAGCTGAAATAAGCTTAAAAGTCATTGGACGCACCCTCCCCTGATGTCAACTACCTCCTCTGTAAACTCCAACATGGTTCTCTGCCTACACGAAGGGGATATGCGAATACAATTACCCCTTTATGCTATTCAGTAAATCCACCTCATTTGCATAGGGATCAGTGTTCACTGCCTGCAAACTACACGCTTCATAGCCCTACCACGTTAACAATAACACCAATGCACCATTGTAGATACTCTATGCAATGTCCTGTAATACATTTCTGTCAAATAATATTCATTTTTTTTCCAATTTTTTTTTTTTTTAATAAAGCATGTTTGTGCATTGTGACACACTAAGCAAACATGTCCAGATTATTAAAAAAAATAAAATTAACTTATTTCCTTTAATTTTGCAGACACACAGGAGGATAGTTAAGCTCATATCTGTATGTGGTATGCCATTTCTGTCCATATATCTACATTTTTACAGCCCTTTTGTCTGTCTACACTCCTGTACATGGAATTTTTCTGTGTACACTACAGACACTGACACAAGGTCTGAACAACTTCCTATCTGATTCCTACATTGCTCTACCTGACTCATTTGCATGAGATTCATCTGCTTATTAGGTGATTTGCATGCCAAGGAATTTCGTGTGTTGGCACGTGCATGTGTGCTTCTCAGCAGTGCTTACTGAATCTAAAACCTGCTTACTTTAGTGTAAGTAGCACGGTGTGATGCCTGCACAGTACAAAAACAAAACATGTAGGCTTTATTAAATTCCCCCATGGACATTCAGAAGCCATGCATCTGACACATTTGACATCCTTAAGGGATCTTTTGCATATATCCCGTGGTCCTCCATTATAGGATGTTTAAGGTATCACTCAGTGAAAACTCTTGCTTGGTTGAGTTTTTTCTTGCAGTCTACATACATCTATCTTTATATCTATATCTATATATATATCTATCTATCTATATAGCTATCCATATATCTATATCTATCTATCTAGCTATATCTATATATATATTTATATATATATATATATATATATATATATATATATATATATATATATATAGTTTTTTTTTACTGCCGACATTACCTCACCTTTCCCTCTCTTTCTCAGTTTCTCTTCCATCCTGTTTTTTCCTCAGATCATTTCCATATGTGCTTTTTATCAACTTGCCACTACTTTTCCACAATATCCCTATACACAAATTTCCACCCTCATCCGATCAAAAGATTCAAATGATACTATTGGCTTTTTCATTGAGACAGCTACCTTCCCCTGCTTGCTGCTTTTCTGTGTGCATGAACTTGCTGAGGCACAGCAAAGCTCATACATGGTCCGCGAACACTGTACTAAAGACATACCTCAGTTACCAGTGGGGTTATGTGCCTCTGCCACAGGCCTTGTTCTTGATGAAGTCTGAATTCCTAATGAGTTTCTGTTTGTACACAGCTTTCACCCTTTGTTAATCATTAATGTTTTTAGTTCTGCCTGCATACAGCAGGTAACTAGCATTCGGCTCAGCACTGTCCCAAACACCATGCTTCTGAATCCAAGGGTTTATGTCTCAATTCCTTACTTTAAACAGCATTCTTTCTTAAGTCGGGTTAGTGCCCATAGGAGAGCTGTTTCCCACAGTATAACTTTGTGAATTATAGCAAGCCCTCAGCTGCTCCAAATTCAGTAGAAACCACTACTGATAAATGGAAATGCTTGCCAACCTATTACTAGCATTTGGTCCTCACAAAATGTACTCAAGAGAAAATACAAATTTTAAAATGAGCTAATAATTAAACTGAATGAAATGTATTTCAACAAATACCCAACATTTTTTCTTACTGTCTTCTCTATATATTAGTGTTTACATACAAAAAGTTTTAGTGGTTCGATTTGAAAATGCATAATAATGAAAGGTCTGAGTGCAGAGGTTCTAAATGCATGCACATCCAGCATCCATTAATGACCCCTAGACAGTAAAGAATGCTTGAAGAAAAGTTTATTTCGCATTAACTGCACTCAAGTTTACTTTCCCCTTCAATATTCTATAATTAAAGGTGCTATAAAAACATCAGGATAATGTTTCATCTTAGGAAGTAAATTGTTTATCTTACTATTTCTCAGAACCAGCACTAAAAATAAAATGTCCTATTAACTGGCTTGGAAAAATATCTAGCAGCAAATTAAGCAGGAAAGTTTTGACATAATAAGATCTTTTAGACGTACAGCTTCACCTAATGCTCACTGCTGAGGATAAGTGATGGTCCATATCAAAAGAATTATGAAAAAAATCACACAGCACATAATAACTATTTTTCTGTACATTGAAAGAAAACATTGGAAGAGAAGACTATTCATTAAAGAGTGGTATTAAATGTCATAGATATACCATATACAAGTCCTGATCAGTAAGTCATTTTGTGTTTTTCCTTAAGGCTAGGATTAGAGTGTTTTGTACCACTTACTGTCAACTCAGAAACAAGCTTACAACAACATATCAGTTCTGCCTTGAATGAACATAAAATGTACTCCATTATTTACCTGTATAACAATATTTAACTTGGAAGGTGCAGTTATAGAGCAGTTATCATTCATGCCTTAAACGGGTGCATTAGAGCTGTGGTTAAAGAGAAATGAAATAGAATGATCATAGATCTAAGGACTGTTACCACATAATGACAATTTCATAAAGTGAACAAAATAAATGTGTTTTCTTTCATCTTGATTTTTCAGATCTAGTGCTCAGTCTAAATAAGTATGAGTGTAAGTATGCATATATGTATGTATATATGTATGTACAATATGTATGTATGCATGCATGTATGTATGCATGTATGTTTTCAACATTTGTTACCCAGGGCGGTGGGCTAATTTACAATTTCTAAATTGCACATGTATGTTTATCTATCTATTTATCTATCTATCTATCTATCTATATACATATGGGTCTACACCTAATGAACAAAAACCCACTTACCTGAATCTCTGAAGACTGAGATGACGTCACCGAAACCGCATCTGAACGAACACACAGATCACTGAGTGAAAACTCCAGGCAAGTAACCACTTGTCCACACCACAAAAAAAATGAAAATCAAAGCAAATTAAACTAAACTTTGTGGGGGGCTGTGCCCCACATAACCCCTCAACTAAATATACCAACTTCAAGATCGCACTACAGTGGGGAAAGGGGCAAAGTTCACCATGGTGGCCAAGTGGTTACTTATCCGGAGTTCCTTATTGGTGTTCATTCAAATGCAATTTCGGTGACATCATCTTGGTCTTCAGAGATTCAGTTAAGTGGGTTTTCATTCATTAGAAAGTAGAGGCATATATATATATATATATATATATATATATATATATATATATATATATATATATATATATATATATACACATACATACACACATATATATATATATATATATATATATATATATATATATATATATATATATATAGTATATATAAAAGTATATGTATATGTGTGTGTATATATGCACACACAAACACGCGCACACACACACACACACATATATATATATATATATATATATATATATATATATATATATATATATATACATGTGCAATATAGTCTATCTAATCAACAACATATTTTGAAACATGAGTGAGTGGAAGTCAGGAGTGAACTCTGGAGCTGTGAGGCAAAAATATTTTGAATGAATCACTGTGTCCCTTTCCTTTAAATTAGTCACAAAAGCTGTTGATTATGTTATACAGTTTATGTTTTTAAAAGTTTAACACCAATGCTACAAGATGCCACAATGATTTGACTTAAAAGGTCACAGCTGTGTGTATTTTAGAAGGTTGATTAGCAAGATATTCTAATGAACCTCGGTTTTGTATACCAGCATTTTCATCCAGACTAGCAATACAGTTTGATACATTTAAAGTTAAACTTGGTTTTGTACATCAGTTGTGCCTTATCCATGACTCAAACATCTAATGGAAATGTTACAGTTTTCTGAATTAACATGCACATTTTAACACAACTACAAAATATTATAAATTTATTTACCATCTTCTTGGTCTGGATGTTTGTATCTTTAGAAAGACCCTAATGATTCCAGACATTTAGTTACCTACATTATGGCCACATTGAAATATATCTCATTTTAATTCTCTTTCTCAACATCTCCACCCCTTATATTCAGCCTAACAACACCACTACCTGCCATCTCCTGCAGTTATATTTTATCTAAATGGAATGATAACGTACTGTTTGTCAGAGTTTCCTTGACTGAAACTAAGAACAACATCACTGAAAGTTTAACGGTCTCTTGTAATCACCGAGGAGAGCAAGAAGTGTTGCATTTTTAACACTTTCTTCTTTTCAAAGATTTCCAATCTCAAAATTAGTCTCTCTCTCTGTATATATATATATATATATATATATATATATATATATATATATATATATACAGATATATATACTTCTGTTTGTATGGGTATATTTATGGGTGTATGTATATATGTATATAAATTCCGGGGTGTGGAGGCTTGCTTCTCATAAAAAAAATGTTTTTGAGGTTTGTGACCTTCAACATGTCACTGTGTAGAGTTATGATCTCACAAGGTTGTCAATGTTTTAGGCTCAAATAATCAGGTTTGACAAGTCAGACAATTAACAGCAAACTTTCTCCTACCATCCAAGTCAAATGGTTTTGTCACTAAGTCACATACACTAAAAACCCCACAATACATAATCCACCAGCTATATACTCCACCTATGCCTATATGCCAGCAAACACGTTAGGAAAAAGTAACCCTAAGTGTTTCAAACTAAATAACCTGGATTAATTGTATAACTAGCATCTCTACTTCTCATCCTACTTATAAGAGCCAGCATGGAGCACAACCCAGGTCCACTCCATCATTATACTAAAATAAAGAAATAGATATAAAAAAAACACAGAACCCATTAACTACACTTTACCCTACTCATACCCTACTCAATGCTGGAAGTAAAAGGAACAAAATGTAACAAACTGACACCTTTTTAGCACAATGTCCAGACTTTGTAGCTTTTGCAGAGTCGTGAATCTAGAAACATCAATTCTTAGCCATCACCCTGGATATTCATATACCCACTATGCACATGCAGGCAAAAGATTGGGTGTGGGTATTTTCCTGGTCTATAAATGAAGCTTAAATATGCAAGCAGTTGATTAAGCAAACACATCTACTGACACCACCCCAAAAATAGCAAAAATTTATCATCTACACTCTGTAAAACTAGTTATAACATATTGCTCCTCAGTGTCAATTCCACACAAATTTAACCTCTTAATAACCTGCAAAGCCACACAAAGATATACAGATTATATGAGATTTTACTTTAAATCTCATTGACCCTCCACTTACATGCCACTCACATGTTTCACACAGAACAAAACCTAATGCAAATCCTACACTGTCCAAAAGACCTAATTTCAAAACAAACAATAGTACCCACTTTCCCCCTCAAAATTATAAATTCCCCTGGCAGAAGCTCCAATATGAATGTTCTAGCTTCTTCCTTCACTGACCATTTACCCATTAACTTTACTATTTCTACTCTTCTAAACAAAACTCCACCTAAGCTTATGTCCTTCCCCCACTAAAAGAGATTAAATATTTTTCCTTAGAAAATGCATGACTAAATATAGATTTGGTCCAAAGTTGTTCAGTACCCTCTGTAGCTGCATGAATGCTCACTAAAAGTATTACATTCCCTAGAAGATATACACTTCCTTATTAAAACCAGATTATTTATTACCAACCCTAAGCCATGAATAACCAAATAACTGAAAACAGTAATGAATTTCTGATACTTGGTCTGGTAGCATTGGAAACAACTTTCCAACACTGACACTAGTCATTGATTTATTCTGCCAAGAAGTCTAACTAATAAGGCATGCAAAGACACAAAGCTGTAACAATGCAAAGCACTCAAAAACCCATGCATACCCAAACCAACAAATTCTAAAAAATAGGCAATGACTTTAATAGTCAAAAATCAATTAATGCTATGACAATGCATCCATCACTACATCCATTGGCTCATTTTCATCCAACAACCTCCTGAAAGTATTTACCTGCTCCCCTATTCAACCCACACATTCACTACCCCACATTAAATCACCATCTTATATTCCACCATTTAACCTTACTGAAATAAAAAAGAAGCTGACACTTTTTAAGAGCAAGCTCCTTCTGGTGCTCCCAGCAGGCACTGATGGCCACCTTCTATGATTTATTATAACATGCCCAGACCATATTAGCCTTCTCACATTTATAACAGATACCTCTGTGACAATACCACAACATAAATTTGAAAGCAAGCACTGGCTATCTCCACCCCAAGCTCCGCAAACTGCAGTTACCCTCAGATTTAGACACATCTTAATTAAACCCTTCCTTGGCAAACTACTCAAAAATAGTTTACAATGATTCACCCATATAGTTAACAAAACACTTTGGTCACTGCTCCAGCTGGATGGGCAGAAGCATAGTGACTGACTGACTGACCTATACACCCTCAAAGATGACAAGTTCTGTAGTATGGACACTGGTAATCTAACAAGTTCACTGTTTCTAGACGTCACCAAAGCCTTTGATTTTGTCGACCATAACCTCCTGCTCATTCCCTCGCAGACATTCGTGTGAAACTAGAAGCACAATGTAGGTTCAACAATTTTCTGGAAGATACTTCAAAGTCAAAATGAAGTCCCATATATCTGCAACTACCCTCCAACTAATGAAGTCCCCCCAAGGTTCGCTATTATCCTTACTATTATTCTCCAACACCACCACCCCCCACCCCCTTCCCTTACCTACGTCAGCTACCAGTTTGAGCAGAGTTATATATCAATCAGGCCACTCACCCTGAAATAAAAAAATGACTTAACTTTTAACCTTTAACTTTTTGCATAAGTCTATGAAACATTAGTCTGGACACCTGCATTATTTCAATTTTATTACCCCATTAGAGAATGCTCAGCACTAATAGTGTGATAATATTCAGATTAGATAAATAACTGTTAAATAACAGATGCATATCCTTTAAGCTGTGAATCTTCAAATATAACAAATCATTTACTACAAATCTTAATTTGTTTCTAATACAGACTTATTATATAGCAGCTATAAACACATTTTTCTTTCTTATATGTGCTTAATTTAAAGTAGTTCTAGACATATTTTCTATTAAAGTATGACAACAATGACTGTAACCTACAGTAAAGATAAATTGTACTTCTATTTATGTTTGTTGATCAGAGCAGAACTCTGATTTTAATGGACATTTTTCATACACAGACCCAGAGCGATGTTTAGTTAAATGAGTTTGTCAGAGTCACAGAGGCAGGCAAATGGAAGCCAAGAAAATAAAACTGCAAGTAGCAATATGTTAATCACTGAGAACCTTAGTTCACTACACCAACTGCCAGATTTTTAGTTGTATACTTATATTTGTTTATAGGTTCATAGGCTGGTACTAGGCTATCAGCCCTAGGGCCTATACAAGCCTAGCCATAACAATTCCCTGGCTATTTCTTCCCACACTATTTACTTCCCTGGACCCCTGTCTAGCAGGGCGACTGACGTGATCCCAGGGGTGAATTT
The DNA here is from genome assembly GCF_019279795.1 of Protopterus annectens. Classification (NCBI taxonomy): domain Eukaryota; kingdom Metazoa; phylum Chordata; order Ceratodontiformes; family Protopteridae; genus Protopterus; species Protopterus annectens. The sequence continues at coordinate 414,606,253 of NC_056727.1, read as the reverse complement.
CCTTTCTCCCATTCAATCGTCAAGGTTCCTTTTGAAGAGGGCCAAAGAGGCACTCTGCTTGACATGTATGGGCAATCTATTCCAGAGTCTGGAGAGTCTCTGGTCAGGAACCTATCCCTCCAGCATGTTTTGTTTATTGTGATGACAAGGTTTAGATCCCTGGGCGTGTGGCTCTGAGGGATTGAGATTTCTTTAAGTGTAGCATGTCCAACATTAGTTTATTTAGTCAGTCAGCAAGTTACTTAGTTAACTTTGTGAACTTAGAACAATTTCAGGTTCAGACCAAGAATGAAACTATAAAATAAAATTAACAAAAATAAAATTAAGATCAACAGATAAAGAATTCACACATAATATTGCACAGCTGAGATTATAACAAACTGTCCTACAGACATAATGATAAATCATTATATATACATAATATATCTGAATGCATGTTTGAAAACAACAGTATGTCTTTTAAGTTAAAGTCCGTCAGGTGAAAGGAGAAGAACAGGCCTGTTACCAGAAGATTCCGGAGTGTGGGAAATAAGATAATTAAACTAATTATACAGTAGGGGAATGATGGATGGGAGCAAAGAAAGATTATTTTTGCATCTTTTCGATGCACTTTACTGGGCTCCTAGGAGATGTGACCAAGCAAATTAGGGTAGGTCTGTGAGATGACATGATATGTTTAGTCCAGGTAAAATGAATTGCTTCTGCAGGTGAACTTTATTTCTGAATCAAACTTTAGAGTACCAGTTGAGGGTTCTGATGTCAGGCAGTATGGACTCCCAGGTTCTTGGACCTAGTACTAAAAACAAGTAGTTAATGTACTGCCATTTTCTTAGCGGAGGGGTGGGGTGGGGACATGGGTATCCAGAGTGATGACATATTTCCAGGGTGTGAAGGTAGATTATATATTCTCTATCTGTTACTGTGAGTTAGCCTGGACATTACTTTGTCTTAGTTGAAGTTACCATTGTTACTGTTACACCCAAGGCTATGCAGGCATCCTACATTCCATACAGCAATATATATCATTTAAAACAAGCAGTGGTAGCCCAGCAAAGTATACTGGCTGCTGATTAGAAGCAGCAAAGTTGCCTGACCAATATGCTGATGAAGCAACTATTTACTTTCTGTGATGGGACAGAATAACCTAGGAAAGGTAAAGCACTTGGTGAACTTTACTCGGTACACAGTACTTGCAACAAGAAAGTTCAGATTATATGCATGGAAGTAAGAGTGCAGTGCAGTACAGTGCAATATAAGTGACCATGTGCAAACTAAATATTTTTTGAGTCTAATTCTCTTCTGCACGTAGCAGCATAGCATCACTGCTGCAACTATGTTTTGTTCAGGCACAAAGAGACATGATGATTTTTTTATGATTTATGGCTGTTGATTATGCTGATAGAAGTGAGGAAAATCCATTTAGAAAGTTCTGGAGGGATAGGAGTCCAGAGAATGTGGAACTTGTGTCACCTTTTACTGTTTTCAAGGGGCAATCCACCTGTTATTTTATTATGTTCCAGAACTTTTTTTCCTGATATTCCAGACTTTATTTAATTTGTAAAGAGATTTTAGTTATTTAGCAAGCCATTCATTTTGTAAATGCTTAAAAAAATGAATAATTTTGGGAAGTATTTGTTTTGCAAATAAAGGATGGAGCTGATAAGGTGTTGACTTTGTGAAAGTTTGTTTTTTAGATCATTGATATTCTGGAGATCTTGGCAGAAGGTACTATGACTGGATACATTTTTGTTAGAAAACTTTAGAGTAAAACTAATTTGACAATGGTCAGTAATAGTTGAGGTGGATGGAAGGGTTGGGAAGTTGCAGCTTTCAATATGCAAGCTATAGCTAACCAGTTTAGATCACTGAAGAGCTTTGTATGCAGTAGTTGGTGTTCATTTTTTTTAATAAGGAATAACATATCACCACTGATTCTAATAGCAGGTCTGGCATTAAAAAGATATGTGTACCTGGGAAAGAGCTTAAGTTATATAAATCTTATTTCACCTAGACCTCAGTGAGTGCAAATACGTTTGGTTATAATTGCATAAGAGCACAGGATTGTTCTGGTTTATTTATCAAATTACCTGCATTTAGTGTAGCAATTTTATTATGGAATAATTTGGTTCATTGCTGGGAGGGATGCACAAGTCATAAATGGGTGAGGATATGGATTTGATTCAAGATAGCTGTGGAGTAAGATATATAGAGATGGGGTAAGCCATATGGTCAATATTAGTAAAGTTCTGCCAGAGTGAATGTCTGCGAAACTTATGAAAGAGAGAGTGGTAGGAGTGATGGGGTTATGGTGGGTTTGATGTTAGTTAATAGGATTCAAGTTTTGATGTATGACTGACATGGACATTTAAGGAAAGAAGAAGGTTTGGAAGGGCAAATACAGAGATTAAATGGGGATGCATATTGCGTGGCAGTAATTTGGAAGAAAAGTGAGACCAAGACTAAGAAAGAAGTGAGTGTAGTGGAAGAAGTGATGGTCTGACATTTGTTTTCTAAATATTGGATTTGTAATGATAGGTAATGAAAGGAGTTGTCAGATGTTTGGATATTTGTTGGTAAAAAACAAGTAATCTCTGCGGTATCCCCAAAGTCTCAAAATAACCCACTAAAGTGTAGTGGGTCTAAAAACAAAACAGTGTAAGAAACTTCTCTGTGTGGAAGATTTTCAGTCCATATATTTCTAGTTAGTCACTGTATATTAATCAGATCAGACAATAGTAGTAGAAGTAGTGAACGCAAACTCGTCAAGTCAAAAAGTAATAATAGAAAATATATAATTCTACAGCATTACTAAGTATTCGAAAGTAATCCAAGCAAGGCAGGCAGTCTGTTTCCAGTCGAAAATCCTTTATTAAGTACACAGGCAAGCGATCCAAGTAAAACAAAAATAGAATAATAATTTCCTCACAAGCTTTCTAAATATATATATACTTTTTATCAGGCATGGGAGTGGTTTATTGTGCTGTAAAACAAAGTGTTATTGGTACACATGTTAAATTCACATCCCTTCCCCCATCAGTGTGACAATCGAGGTGGTCCTGCCCTACCTAGTAGCTGTCATAATAATATATAGCCCTAATGTACTTTAATGGTACATCTTATTTAACCAAATTATTAAGTAGATTATTAAGTCTATGATTTTATACAAGGCAATATACTACATGGCTGGAAATATACCAACCTTAGTTCATTTTGTGATCAAAAATTATATATAAATATATACATATACATTTTGCATGTAAAAATCAGTTTCTATTTTCATAACCTATTGTTAATAAAGATCGCTTTGGTCCTTCTAGACTTCTTCAGGTCTGTGTACAAGAACCCTAAAAACCTATATAATTGTATAATTAGTTAGTATTGTTATTATCATCATTTTGAATAAAGTGGAAAAAAAGAGAACCAGAAACAAATAAAAATAAAAAATATATATATATATATATATATATATATATATATATATGTATGATGATGGAAACAAAATATACACTTTATTTATTTTATTTATTTATTGCAGTTGGTTTACCAGGATAGTCCATTGGGCCACAAGGAACCCGTTTTCAATGGAGTCCTGGGGAGAAAAGCTCCAAAAATACATTTTACATACATATAAACATATATTCACACTTACACTCAAAGATTAACAATAAGGTAAAAAAGCAAAAATGTACAGCTAGATACAGTGCGCAAAAATGTAATAATATTCATTTGTATAGACATATCCATTTATACATAGTAGATAGGAAAAATTTAGTCACTAGAAAGTTAGAGGAGATTTAGTGAGATGATGAAGTGGTAGAAGAAGAGAATCGTTGGACTTACCTAGTAATTTCTATAGAATTTTAGTTATAGTAAGATGTAGCAGAGTAGAGTATGGAGGGAGATAGAGGAGAGGAGTAGGTTATGTAGGGTGGGAGCAGGAGCATTCCCACTGAGATGTTAGGTATGTATAGAGAGATTTTTTGAAAGCAGAGTGATTACAGGTGGTACGTATGAGTGAAGGAAGGGAGTTCCAGGTGCGAGCTAGGGTGAAAGATAGAAGGTTTTTGCCTGGGGGATATGTTGGTTTATGGACTTTGAGTAGGTTTTGATTATTTGATCTTAGTACTCTATTGGGTAGATGCATATTAAATGCAGAAGAAAGGGAAGGACAGAGGGAGGGGTTGAGAATAAGCTTGTGGGCTAGAGTTAACTGAGTGTAAGTGAGCTGATTGGGAAGTTCTAGCCATTTTAGTTTCTGGAGGGAAAGGCAGTGGTGAGTGGAAGATTTGCGGCTGGTGGCAAATTTTGCAATTTTGTTGTAACAACAGGAAAGTTGTTTTTTGAGGGAGGATTGAAGATTAGTTAGGAGTGGGGCACCATAGAGAAGGGAGGGGATAAGGAAGGATGAAGCAAGTGTTATTTTGGTGGCAGAGGTAAGGTAGGTATTTTGTCTATAAAGCATACCAAGTTTTTGGTGGGTTTTGATGTTTTTTTGTAGGTGGGAGGTAAATTTAAGTTGGCTGTCAATTAGTACTCCAAGTAGCTTGGTTTCTGACACTAGTTCTAGGGAAGAGTTATCTTGGCTAGTTATTGAAAATGTATGCATGTTGAGATGGGTAGCTTTAGAGGGAGTAAAAATCATTAGCTTGGTCTTGGAGGCGTTAAGAGCTAGGTGGTTTTTTAACATCCATTGTTCTGTTATAGGGAAGGCATCTTGAGTTAGTTTTTGAAGTAGAGAGATAGAGTTAGCTGAGCAGATGATGGTGGAATCATCTGCATATTGGATGATGTTTGAGAAAGGGATTGATTTGTGGAAGTCATTTATAAATATGTTGAAGAGTACAGGTCCTAGAATGGAGCCTTGTGGAACACCTGTAGGCGTGTTAAGGAATGAGGAGGTAGTTTTTTTCCATTTTACTGCCTGTTTCCGGTTGGCTAGGTAACTAGAGAACCATTGCAAGGAAGAGGAAGAAAGGTTAAGTTTTGAGAGTTTAGATATGAGCAGGCTATGTGAGATGGTATCAAAGGCTTTGGAGAGGTCTAATAATAAGGTAGAGACAATTAGGCCAGAATCACGAGCTCTATTTACTGTTTCAAGGAAGGAAAGGAGGGCTGTCATAGTGCTGTGATTAGGTCTAAAGCCATGCTGTGTAGGAGTTATTAGGTGATTTTCTAGGAGATGAGGGAGGAGTTGAAGGTGGACACATTTTTCTAGGATTTTGGAAATGGGGGACAGGATGGCTATGGGACGGAAGTTGTTGACGGTGTTATTGTTGCCCCCTTTGTGGAGTGGAATGATGTATGCTTGTTTCCAGATTTGGGGAACTGTGCATTCTTTCAGGAATGGTTAATTAGGATGCTGATGGGATATCTTGAGTGTATCAGCAGCTATACTAAGAAAGTAGGAAGGTATATTGTCAGGGGCATTAGTACAAGGTTTTAATTTCTTAAGCAGCTTCTTTATAGAGGATGTAGGCATGGGATTGAATGAGAGGGAAGTGGAGTTTGGGGAGGGAGAGTTGGAGGGTGGAGGTGTTTGGAGTAAAGGTTGTGTAGTAGAAGTGGTAGAGGAGTTAGAAGGTGGGGAACAGGGAGTAGAAGTGGTATAGGATAGAGTGTAAGTAGGGGGGGGGGGGTGTTAGAGAGCATAGTGGAGTTGGAGAATGAAGATGTCAGTTTTGCAATAGAATCAATAAAAAATGAGTTAAATTGGGTAGCTAGGTCTAGTTCAGAGGCATTGGAATCAGGGGTGGGAGTGTCTGGTGTACTAGGATGAAGCAGGGTGGAGATCCCTTTCCAGAATTTTTGAGGGTTGTTTTTATTTTGGTTTTGGAGTGTATGAAAATAGTTTTGTCGGTCAGAGGTGATGAGTTTTTTTACTTTATTTCGTAGCATTTTATATTCATTAAGGAGTGGGCTTGTTTTAAGCTTCTGGTAGCGTGACCAGACTTTATTTCTATGTGTCATGGTAGTGAGAGTGTGCTTAGAGAGCCAAGGGGCAGATTTTGTCTTTATTCTCTTTGTCCTTAGGGGAGCTTGAGAGTCAAGTAATGCCAAGAAAGTTGTATTGAAGTGTGACACTGCTATGTCTAGTGGAAGGGTTTTTAGGCAGTTCCAATTAACTGCTTGTAAGGAGTTTACAAAGGTAGTAGGGTTGAAATGTTTTTGGTCACGGATAGTTATATAGTTGTGAGTTTGTTGAAGGGCAGTGGGAAGTCGGTTGGTGAAAATGGGTGAGTGATCGCTAAGGGAGTCTGGAAGGGTACCACTGTTGGAGAAATAGTGAGGGTGGGAGACAAGGATCCAGTCCAGTATACTTCCACTGGAGAGGTTTTTTGTTGGGCGAGTTACTGAACTGATTAGTTGAGAGAAATTGTATAGGTTAATATTTGAGGAGTTTGTTGGAGATTGGATGCAGGCCCAGTTGATGTTTACATCTCCCATGATTATGGTTTCGTTGGTAATGTTATTAGACATCCAAGAGAGGATATTTTCAAGTGTGAGGATATTGTCCCCTGGGGGTATATAAATGGAGGCTAGACAGATGTGCTTGTGATTATTGATTTGTAGTAGAGTAAGGAGAAGTTCAGCATTGTTGAAGTTCGGAATAGGTTTATTGTAGGGAGTGACTGCTAGGGTGGATGAATATATGAGGGCAACCCCACCACCCTTTTTGAGGGGCCTGTCTTTTCTGATGATGGAGTAGTTTGGGGGAACACTTAAATTTCAAATGATTTAAAATGGTATTTAAAACCAATTTGTAGAAAAAATTAAATAAAATGCAATTTGTTATGTAAACAATGTGGCAATTTTCTAAGTTCCAGTGCACTTTTAATTGAACAGTAATAGTTTAGTCCAGGCTTTCTAAAAGAGTTCAGCTTTAATTGCCACATGAGTTCGATGGATCGCATAGACATGGGTGATCTTGATGGAGACATCCCGAATATTCTGGAGAAACATGAACTCATGTGGCAATTAAAGCTGAACTCTTTTAGAAAGCCTGGACTAAACTACTACTGTTCAATTAAAAGTGCACTGGAACTTAGAAAATTGCCACATTGTTTACATGACTAATTGCATTTTATTTTATTTTTTTCTACAAATTGGTTTTAAATACCATTTTAAATCATTTGAAATTTAAGTGTATATTTTGTTTCCATCATCATACACATATATATATATATATATATATATATATATATATATATATATATATTTTTTTTTTTTTTTTCTGGTTCTCTTTTTTCCACTTTATTCAAAATGATGGTAATAACAATACTAACTAATTATACAATTATATAGGTTTTTGGGATTCTTGTACACAGACCTGAAGAAGTCTAGAAGGACAAAAGCGATCTTTGTTAACAATAGGTTATGAAAATAGAAACTGATTTTTACATGCAAAATGTATGTGTATATATTTATATATAAATTTTGATCGCAAAATGAACTAAGGTTGATATATTTCCAGCCATGTAGTATATTCCCTTGTATAAAATCACAGACTTAATAATCTACTTAATAATTTGGTTAAATAAGATGTACCATTAAAGTACATTAGGGCTATATATTATTATGACAGCTACTAGGTAGGGCAGGACCAGCTGGAATGTCACACTGACTGGGGAAAGGATGTGAATTTAACATGTGTACCAATAACACTTTGTTTTACAGTACAATAAACCACTCCCATGCCTGATAAAAAGTATATATATATTTAGAAAGCTTGTGAGGAAATTATTACTCTATTTTTGTTTTACTTGGATCGCTTGTCTGTGTACTTAATAAAGGATTTTCAACTGGAAACAGACTGCCTGCCTTGCTTGGATTATTTTCGAATACTTAGTAATGCTGTAGAATTATATATTTTCTATTATTACTTTTTGACTTAGCGAGTTTATGTTCTCTTCTTCTACTACTATTGTCTGATCTGATTAATATACAGTGATTAACTAGAAATATATGGACTGAAAATCTTCCACACAGAGAAGTTTCTTACACTGTTTTGATATTTGTTGGTAAAAAACATCATATTGTTTGGCGTGTATAAAAGTAAAGGAAGTAGAGTGGTACAAATATTTGTTGGGAACAGACTTTACAAGTTCTGAAACAAATTAGCTGGGGAATAAGGAAGAAACATTAATATACAGGGGAACCAGAGAAAGATGATGAAGGGTTGCTTTGGAATGTGAGGAGGGTATGATACAAGGGAGAATATGATTATCATGTGTGTGCTATTATAGATGTTCAGGAGATTTTAATGTAGAAGAGAAGTTTCTTGATGAATTGGCTATGTAAAAGGTATGTAGATTTTTGAAATTGTTAATGGTGATTATCTTCTAATCTTTGCGGGATTAAATTGAAGATCATTAACAGTTGTGGTCCAATTAGTTCTAAAATAATAGCAAAGATAATGCATTTTGTACAATATAATTATCAGTATACTAAAACATTGAAAAACGTATAAAACATTTAACATTGAAAAAATGCTAGGTGTTACTTTGGTGTTGTAAGAAGTAATAGTGTGAGATAAAATTAATCTTTATGAAAAATCTTGAAAGGTTGTAGTAATGGTATGAAAACATAGTTCAATAGGCTCCTTAAGAGAATAAATACTTCTGGAAGATTGTGAATGTAGTTCCAACCATATAAAGGATTAGACAAAGTGGGGAGGCAAGGACTGGGCTAAGATGTGAACAAAGTGAGTCACACCTTTTGCACTAGGGCAGTTCTCTGAGATCTCCCAGGCAACATGAATGTAAATTAGGTAAGGAAGCTAATTTAATTATACATGGTTTTAGAAGATGTAGTTCATCTTGAAATGATAGGAAGCAATGAGCTGTGTTTACCTATGTACACACAGGTGCAGGAAAAATAGCATAAAAGCACCAAATCTAAGAAAAATGTGGGGTGGAGGAACACATAGTGTCTCGTTCTAGTAGTAACTTTATTAAATTAAGTTATTTCATGTTGCTTATAGAAATCTTATAGAATGCAAGTCATTTTTACATTAAAACACCTGCTGTTAGTACATGTCTTAAGGGCCATTCCATGGGAAGTATACCTATACTAATATATAAGAAACACTATAGCAGGAACCCCAGATGATGGAGGGGTAAACACTGGCTACCATATAAATAATCTGACACTAAAAATATGCAATAAGCTAATTCTTGGCATGATCAGAGACTTTTAAGCAGACTGCATAATCATTGATTTGCAGCTGGATCAATCATAAACACATACTTTGATAAAACCTCTAGTGTCATCTGGATAGCCCTCAAAAGAAATAGGCAAGAAATATGAAGCATTTTAATCTTCTAGTGCAAAGATACAGGGCTCACAATTGCCTGCCAGAATTTTATGAATGGATGAAAATGTAGAGGCATTTCGGAACAGAGCTGAGAATTTATTACTGTGAATCATAAACATAACCATTTCCAGTGATCCTTGTTCCTCAATCTCCACCTTTTAGTACAGATCGAAAGGAAGCAAATATGTTTGTCTCATTTACCCAGTACAACTTGCCTTTGAGCCATATAATTCATAATCTCTTTCTTTCAGTTTCCCTGATTGGCATGTCACCCACTTTTACAAATGGGTATCCCTATAGTTGAGGATGCTAGATGCCTAGTCTAAAGAAACAAACAGTTGATTCAAAGAGGCTAGGTGCATGGTCAACAATTTCTCAGTCAAGTTCAGAGCCCAAAGTGAGTCCATGTTCAATGTCAAGAACCCCAAAGAGGCCCAAATAAAGTAGTTGATCTTATCATATGTGAAAAGCTGACTTACTGTAAAAGCACTGACATCAATTTTCCAATCTGGTTTCGTAAGACTACATTAGATGGGGGCGGGGGGAATAAATCTGACCTTCTGTTCTTTGACTCTACCTCATTTACAGTTATATGCAAATTGGGACAGCAGTTTTGAAATTTTAGCTAACCATTTCTAGTTCAGTGTAAAGGCTATGTTACAGATTATATAAAACAAATGAGGTGCCATAACATTTCTATTACTGAATTCCTACTTATCAATAATAGTTTCAGTCCCCTCCAGTTATGGACTCTTATAAAAACCTTGGAGCATGCTTCTTTAATTTTTGAAGACAGGTTATTGTGAAGAATTATCCCAAAGTATTTTGGATGTTTGACCCAACACATAAAGGGGAATTGTATTCTTGAATCATTAAGAGCATGTTTACAGTAGCTAATTATAATAGAAACAATTAGAGTGGCCACATGGGTCCAAAGCATGAGAAAGGCCTATGGTGAGCCTCTCAGTATACTGCAATAAAATAAATCTACTTAAAACATTTTGTTATATTGTGCACTGCTCACTCATTTTAGTTGACTTATGTCCTGTAAATAGCTACTAACAACATAAGTGTTTCTTTATAGCTTTAAATAAAAAAGTATTAAATGTCACCCTACATGTTTGCATTTCTATAATCAAGTATTTATCATTTGTGCAAGAGCAGCATAGGCCACTGACACTTTAAGTTGGGCAACATTCACTTAAGGACACTTTCATTATTTATTTTTTGAAGGTAGAGAAACCACTGTTGCTGTATTTCTTTGTTTAAAAAATAAATAAATGCCCCTTTGTGACCCTATCCAAAACAGCCACAGCTGTATGTTCCTTGCTGTTCCATGATTCATTTAGACAACAAGAAACACAGAGTCTGCAAATATTAAATAGTAAAATGGATGGCCGTGGAGTCACAGTGTAAAAAAATGTAGCAGTGGCCTGTGATATCATGAGGTAAGTCTATTTTCTTTTTAATCTTTTGCAAGTAACCATTTATTGACAGTGGATTTGTTTACAGGAGTACTTTGCTGTGGATGGCCAGCTGCAAGTGTGTGTGAAATGCAGCTGAAATGCATCATGACTCTTATTTTAACTTAATTTAAATTTTCCTACAGTCAGGCAGCTGAGGCATATCAAAAACAACTTAGCTATAATTGTTGATTTCAGGGTCTGGCTGATGATGAAAATAGCTCATTATACTGGGTTAGTTTTAAAGGATAGTTGAAATACATTAATGTGGCTACTATGTGTATAAAGGAAAATGGAAATATATTACCAAGGCCATTTCATCACAGTCAGATATTTGAGGTGTACACACTCAGCAAAGGGGCTGTAACCACTCAGTGGGGTGGGATGCTGACTATGGATGAAAGTAAATTACTCTTTGTCATTGTTTCATTTTACACAATCTGTCTTTGCAAGACTAGTGTGCTTTTGTGTGAAGTAAACTGGAACACTTTACATTGACTACTGTGTGTTTGTGTAAAACAGACATGATGTACATTACCATGTCTATAATTATTATTGTTTTTACCACAGTCAGATATCTGAGGGGAATACAGTCAACAGTATGACTACATTTGTTTAGTATAGGGACTGTCATAGGATCATAAGATCACAGGAGATTACTAGGCTATCGACCCAGAGGTCATTTTAAGCCTAGCCGTTTCATCTCAATGTAATACCACAGAAATGCTAGTCAATACTCAAAATTGCATTTAGTGATGACTGCCCATGTCCAGGAGGGCTGTGAGCACTATCCCCAGTAAGAATTTATGGTGTCCCATCCACTCGTGCAGGTTCCTCTTGAACAGTGTCATAGAGTTGCTCTGTTGCAGATGAATTGGTAGCCTGTTCTAAAGACACAGCAGTTGCTGAGAGATAAATCTGTCCCTCTAGCATGTCCTATTTAAGTTGCAGTTCATATTTAGAAACTTGGAACAGGTACCTCTAGTCCCCGTTGATTTATGGTATGCAGCAGGTTTATTAAGTTTGGGACTTGGATTGCTATGTAGGCCAGGCATAAGTCACCCCTAAGAAGTCTATATGATACAGAGTATAGTGACAGGGACTTTAGTTGATGTGTAAGCCACATGCTGGAGCCCCTGATCTTCTTTGTTAGAAACCTCTAAGGTCTCTCTAGTTGCTGCAGGTGCTTAGTACAGTACATGCCGAATGGGGAGTTATACTCAATTATGGGCCAGATAAGTGCTGAGTATAAGGGCTATAACTTCTTTTGCTCTCACGGTGATGCCTTTACTAATCATGTATGTTATGCAGAAGGCTTTCTTTACTACAATAGACACATGGTGACTGAAGTCAAGGTCACAGTCAACTTCTGATCCCAGGTCCCTTACCAATTCAAGGGTACTTAGGGTATTCTTGTTGATTTGACAGTGTGAAGGGACATTGTGGTGAAGGGAATGACAATGCTTTTCTTTATATTCAGTTTGAGACCATGACTAATACACCAGTTATTGGTCTGTGTGAGACCCTCCTTGAGTATACTAACATCATTTGAGGATTCAATGATTGTACTTAGTTTGCAGTCATCTGCAATCTTGGTCAGCCACAACCCTTTAGTTTTGACCTGACCTAATGAGAAGTGTATACCAAACACTAGGGGGTGCAGCGCTGACCCCTATAGCAGTCCACTGGTAGCTGGTCTGCTGATTGATGTGGAGTCACCCATTTTGATAGTGTGTGTCTGGTTTGTGAGCCAGATGGCAACTCATCTTACAACAAAGGGGTTTATATTCAGTTTGCTAAATTTATCAGGAATGCCTGAATGTAGGATTGCATCAAATGCCTTTGTCAAGTTGAGGTATGCTGTGTGCACAGAGTTGCCCTCATCAATCGCCTTGGTCACACTTTCAAAGAAATCCACTCAGTTTAACAAGCATGATTTGCCCTTCACAAAGACAAACTGGGTATGATCCAGGGTTTGGAGGTCACCTATGTCTTTCGTTATGAGGTCCATAATGATATGTGCTATGGCCTTACAGATGAGGCTGATCAGGCTTATGGGTCTGTAATTCTCCAGGTCCATTGCTAGGCCACCATAGTAGAGAGTAATAACTGTAACTGTTCTCCATTTTGCAGGAACAAAGCCTGTGGTTAGGCTATGATTGAAAAGACAGTCTGGGATATCATCTGGTCTCACAGAGGCTGTGTTTTTTGCCTTGGATAGGGCTTTGCGGACCTGCTCTTCAGATATGTAGGGTGGGGGAAAAGTTTGACGGAAGGTTTGTTGTAAGTTAGGAGGGGATAAGGGAGTGGAATTTTCAACATACCTATCCACTAGCAGATTTGCTATCTCTGTAGGTTCAATGTGTGTGATACCATTGGCCAGACTATCTTCTTTATCTTTCTGTTTTTGTCTTGCAGATAGAGTTTTCTTTGTGCCATCTATTGAGTCACTTTCCAGAAGTTGCTTAAGTCCCCTGATGCCTTGTTATTTGCTATTGAAACTCCTCTCTTACCAATCAATATTCCTTATTAACCTGCTCTGTCTTATCTATCTCTCACTTTTTCCTGCACTCCTTTTTATGATGACTTTCTGGACTTCTGCATTCCACCACCAACTTTCCTTATGTTCCTTATTTCCATACCTACCTCAGCAGAATATTTGTTCTGCAGCCCTGACACATGCACTTTTCAGGTGCTACCATTCTTCTTCAACTCTACCTGAGGTACTAGAGCTCTGAGTAACTGCTTGAACTCATGTACCTTCTCTTCAGTCAATTTCCAGGTTTTCAGCATAGTCTCTTTTGACCTTAGAGCCTTCTCTGACCACTGTTTGCAGCTGATTAGGACAACCAGTGGTTTATGCTGTGGGCTGACTATTTCACTGTGGATGACTTTGCAATCACTGATTCTACCTGTTGCTATTTTCTTACTAGAAGAAAGTCTACCTGTGTTGCATGTTGGCCACTCTTGTATATTATCTTGTGACTGTCTCTTTCTTGCTGAACCATGTGTTCTCCACTATCAAGCCATCTGGCAGATGGTCGTCTAGAATGGCCTCTAATTTTTTATTCCTGTTGCACCACCCACATGGACCCAGGCAGCCCTTGCATCCTATTCTGTCTGTCTGTCCTGATATGTGCATTTAGGTCACCCATTATCAACACCAATTCATTTTCTCAGCTATCTGTCTCACTGAAAACATTAGACTGGCTATGTTGTATCCTGATCTGAATCCAATCTGCTCATCTCCCATCTTACTTTCTACTACTCTGTGTATTCATCTATCAGTCACCATCTCCAGTACTTTCATAAACTGAGGCAGGAGTCTGATGCTTCTGTACTGCCCACAGTAGAGCATGTCACATTTTTTCTTGTGCAATAACACAAATATGATTAATCTCCAGTAGTCTGGGGTACATAGGTTCATAGTTTCATAGTATAGTACTAGGCTATCTGCCCTAGGGCATTTGTAAGCCTAGCCATAGTGATGTGGCTTTTGCCACCCCATGAAGTGGTACAAAAATGTACAGAATAAAATTAGAATACTGTGCCTCTGTCTAGCAGTGACACAATGAAGGTCCCCTTGTATAATAGAATTAGTTTACTGTGCCCCTGTCTAGCAGTGACACAGATGTGACCCCTGGGGTAAACTTACGATCTTCCATCCACTCATCAAGATTTCTCTTGAAAAGAGTCAGTGAGGGGATCTGCCTAATATGAACTGGTATCCTGTTCCAAAGCATGGGAAGCCTCTAGGTTATGAATCTACCCCTCCAGCATGTCCTATTCATACTTGTGCCAAGGTTTAAGTCTTTAGCTCTCGTGGTCCTGATGGATTTGGATCTTTTGAGGTGGAGCATGTCCATCAGATCCTGATTGGACATGGCCTTGTACGTCAGGCAGAGATCACCTCTGAGCAGGCGGTATGCTACTGAATAGAGCTGAAGTTTCTTTAGTCTGGCAGAATAAGACATATGTTGGAGACCCTTGATCCTCTTGGTGAGGTACTTTTGTGGTCTCTCCAGCTGTTGCAAATGCCGGGTGAGGTACATACCAAATGGGGCATTGTACTCAATCATGGATCTGATGAGGGAGGAGTATAGGGGTACAATGACATCCCTGGATCTGGATGTGAAACCCTTCATGATGAGGTGTGCAAGGTAGAATGTTTTTCTAACCACTTTGGCAACGTGGGTGTCAAATGAGAGGTCACTGTCGACTTGGGTCCCTAGGTCTCTGATTACTTTTTCTGTACTCAGTGGGTTGCTGTCTATGTGATAATTTGTGGGTACTTTGTTTTTCCCAAAGGGGATGACTATACATTTTTTGGCATTTAGTTTAAGGCCATGACTCCGGCACCAGTTGTCCGTTTCTGTGAGGCCTTTTTGTAGGATGTATGTGTCCGCTGGTGTATCGACTATGGCGCCTAGTTTGCAGTCATCTGCGAACTTTGCCAGCCACAACCCTCCCATGTTTGCTTTAACATCTGAGAAATAAATGCCGAACAAGAGGGGTCCCAGGACAGATCCCTGTGGGACACCACTTGTGACTGGCTTTGAGTCTGACATTGCTCCAGCGATTTTAACTTTATGGGTTCTGTCCTTTAGCCAGTTTGCAACCCATCTAGTGACATAAGGGCTTAAGTTTAAGCTGTTGAGCTTATCTATGATGCCTGAGTGGGGTATTGTGTCGAAGGCCTTAGCCAAATCCAGGTAGGCTGTATGGACTGCTTTGCTCTCATCAATGGCTCTAGTGACTGTTTTGAAAAAGTCAACCAGGTTCAAAAGGCAGGATCTGCCCTTTACAAAGCCGAACTGGGTGGGGTCAAGTGTCTGTAGGTCCCCTATGTCTCTGTTTATGAGTTCCATAATGATTCTTTCCATAGCTTTGCAGACCAGGCTGGTTAAGCTTATGGGGTGGTAGTTTCCAGGGTCTGTAGAGGTACCCCCTTTGTGGAGTGGGACCACTGTTGCTGTACGCCACTGTTCAGGTACATATCCTGAAGTAAGGCTAAGGTTAAATAGCATTTTTATGTGTGGGTTTAGCTCCTCTTGAAGTTCACGTAACACGCAACCCGGGATACCGTCAGGTCCCATTGATGCTGTGTTTTTAGCTTTGTTTAGGGCGGTTCTCACTTGGACATCTGAGATGACAGGGAGTTTACATTCAGCTGGGATAAGTATTTCTTCTTTTGGGGGTGAGGGAGGGGAGAAATTTGCACTGAACCTGTCAGCCAGAATGTTGGCAATATCTGTGGGTTCAGTGTATTTTTTGTTGTTGTGAACTAACTCTGAGCATATCTGAGGGTTTCTGCCCAGGTTTCTAACATAGCTGAAGAAGGCTTTGTGGTTATCTTTAGTGTCCTTAGCGATTTTTCTCTCAAAGTTGGCCTTGGATGTTTTTATGAGAGAACGTAGTTTTCTGCTAATGTTGAGCAGAGATGTCTTCCCTTCATGGGATTTTGCTCTGACGTGCAGTAGCTTCCTTCTTTTGTTATACAATTTGTTAATGGCTGAGGTCCACTAGACAGGACGCTTGCCTTTGGTGGAGAGTGACTTGGATTTATTTGGGATTGCATGATCCATGCATTCTTGGAGATGTCCATAGAAAGCATTTGTGAAGGATTCGGCATTGTAGGATGTGGTATCCACTGGCACAGTGGGCTTAAAGGATACCATCTCAGTCTTAAGAAGAGTGGTCTGCTTTTGAGAAGTTTTTCACTGTGGTCTTTTGTGCTGGGGGTGGAGGTGGGATATGTATATCCAGAGTGATTAGTTTGTGGTCAGATCTCACTAGTGAGGGGTATACTTCCGGTGTGGAGCATTTTGTCCCCATGTTTGTGATGATCAGGTCTAGTATATTATCTCCACTAGTGGGAGAGGTGACTAGTTGTTCCAGTGCATTTGAATTTATGAATTCCAGGAACCTTTGGGCTAGGGTATTAGGGCTAGAATAATGTACCCAATCTATGTCTGGGTAGTTGAAGTCTCCCAGTATGATGGTATTTTGTGATACATTCATATCCTCCAATGTCTTCAGGAAGGCTGAGTGAGGTTCCTGAGATTGGGAGGGTGGTCTGTAACATGCTACCAGTTGTATAGCAGTTTTGCCTATGGTTAGTTGCACCTGTATGGTCTCTGATGCTTCATGTGTTGCTACTAACCTGGAAGTGTGGGTGTCCTTGATGAATATGAACACTCCCCCTCCCTTTGTGGTTCGGCCCAGGTTTTGGGGCCGAAAAGCATGATACGAGGTATAGCCTGGTAGCGCTGGGGTGCTCTCAGGAGCCTTGAACCAGGTTTCAGTTACTGCACAGACGTCGATGTTCTCCTTGCTGAGGAGTGCATCGAGTGCCTGCATCTTGAGATTTAGACTTCTGGCGTTGAGCAGCATTACCCTTAGTTTTTTTCCATTTTTGTTTTCTAAGGAGGTGGGTTTGTCTTTTGAGCCTTGCCTAAAAAGGCACTATGGGGGTGGCAAGAGCCTTAGCCAATATCCGGAAGCCCAGTGGTGACAGGTGTAAGTCATCCCTTGTGAAGCAGCGTGGCCTGTCCAACATGTCATCCCAGGCAGACAGACATTGGATCCCCTTAGAATGACACCAGTACTTGAGCCAATTATTAAAGCTGATCATCTTGTCTTTGTATTGTGGTATCATTCTTGGTGAGGGCAAGATGCTGCTCAGGGTCAGGGTCATACCAGCCTGGGCTACATAATCGGAGAGCTCCTCTATGTCTCTTTTCATGTAGTCCAGAGAGGTACGTCTCAGGTCATTCACGCCAGCATGGACAATGACGGAGTCATATTTGTACTTGCTTTGGAGTGACATGAGTGCGAGTGTTATGTGGCGGATCCTAGCTCCCAATAGACAGCTCACTACATGCTTTTATGAGCACCCTCTGATGTCATTCCTCCTCTAACTCATCCAATTTCTTGATCTTGGCATTCATGATCTCATCTGAACCTGCTGCTTTACCTGACTTACCTTTCCTAAGTTCTGTTAATGCTACTTCTATGGGGGTTCCTCTTCTTCTTCTTCTTTAATTGTTGGCTGTGTCTGGGGCAATACATCTTCCTTGGAGTTTTCTTCATTTAGAAGCTGCTGGAAGTGCTCCTTCCATCTACCTTTGATGTCCTGTGGATTGATGAGCAGGATGTTGCTGGCATCCCTTTATATCTCTGTCTTTGCCTTGCAACCCGATAGAGTTTCTTTGTGTCATCTATTGAGTCACTTTCTAGAAGCTGGTGTAATCATCTGATACTTTGCTTATTGCTTTTGCAACTCTTCTCTTAGCCTATTTTTTAGCAAACCAGTATTCCTTTTTGCATGGTTCATATTTTCTATATCCCACTTTTTCCTGCACTCCTTCTTTCTTTTGATGACTTCCTGGACTTTTGCTTCCCTTATATACCTTATTTCCATACCTGGTTCAGGCAAAAATCTGTCCTATAGTCCTCACACATGCTGTTTTGAGACACTGACATTTTTCTTCAACTTATCCTATTTCCTCTTCTTTCTGATGAGATAGAGTCCTAAGCATTTTCTTGAACTGTTGTGCTTTCTGTCCAGTCAACTTCCAAGTCTTCAGCCTAGTTTCTGTTGACCCTAGATCCAATATGTGATTGAGTCTGTCAAAACTGTCACACATGTATGGAATGCACTCTGGTAGGTTATCCTACTCACCCTGTTGATCTGTATCAACTCTACAAAGGCTGTGATGGCACCATCCTATGTCTCCATGATGACCCTATACATTAGGTCACATCCACAGATACAGATAGTTCAAGGGAACAGCAGCACCCATGTTTCCAATTGCATCAGAAAGTGCACCGTGCATTCACATGCTGACCTATGGTGTTTGCAGCAGATACTGATGACTGGTATATAGCGCTTGTCACACTGCTATGACTATGAGTGTTTGCAGTAACATGTCCTCCCTGTCTGGTGTATGTCTCTTGGGTGTCCACAGACAGAGAGACTGTGGTCATGGCCTGAAAAGGGGATCTGGCTGACACACTCCTTGTGTAAACATGTCTATATCAGATGATCGAGCATTTAGTTAAGCGGATAACTAAAGGTCAATCACTAATAATCGCACACACAAAACATCGAACGGCAGTTTCCACTCAGGGAAACAATGCCATTGCCCAATGGAAAAATAAATAAACACAAATGAAGTGGGGGGCTTCGATCCCCACACACCCCCATATGGGGGGCTGTGCCCCACACACACCCACACCCCCTGACTAAATATACCAACTCCGAGATCGCTCCACATTGAAGAAAGGGCAAACTCTGTGCAATGGCCAAACTACTTGTTTCCCTGAGTGGAAACTTCCATTCGCGGTATTGTGTGCTCGATTATTAGTGATCGATCTTTATTCGATTAACTAAACATTCAATCAACTAATATAGACCCGTGTAAACACAGACACAGACACTGTATTCCCTGACTTTGACAGCTAATCAGGCTCAGATGATTCTGCCACATCAAGCAGTAGGAGCTTGACGGCACTAGTGCCAGATATAAAATCAGCTGTGTAGACAGCAAAGCGCAACACTCAGTATAAGTACAACGCATCAGCTCCTCCTTACTCCCACTGTAGATGGATAGTACTAGATAATGAAAAGATACTTATAGTTTTTAGAAAAAAAACATGATGCAAAGCATGTTATTTTAACAACGTTCTAAATATATAGGATCAATGTCTGTTCCTGACTTTGGTCATTTGTTTCCCATCTTTTAGCATTCTTTTTGACTCTTGAACTAAAAAATTGAGAATATGCATGTACACTGGGGGGAGGCTACTCCCTGTATTCTGATAACAGCTAAGAAGATACATTCCTGTGTGTAAGTTATTTATTTATTTTTTCATTCATTTGATCACAATCATGTTGTTATGGAGTGCAGTCATACAAGTGGCTGTACTTGTGGTCTGTTCCTTGTAACATTTGTGGGATTTTTTGGCCAGTCAGTAGGGACTGCAATCAGTGAATAATGACAGACACCAGAGTTTCAGACTTTATAGCTCTCAGAAGAAAAAGCATTCTAATGCAAGGTCTGTTGTTCTTGCAGCTTTCTAAGTTAAGGGCAATAGCTGTCTCTGTTTTTGGTCCTTTGTATTGTCATACCTCTCAACTGTACGTATTTTTGCAGAATGTCCAGATTTTTGCCTCACATTTATGGTCTATTGTTTATAAAATTATGGTTTTCTGGTAAATCATTGAGGACTGAACTCAGAAAATAATGACAGATATTTGAGTTTCAGACTTCATACCCATAAAAAAATTATGCTAATGCAAAACCTGTTATTATATCAATGTTCTAAGTTTGTAAGAGCAATATTTAAAATGTGTCCCTATTTTTAGGGCTTTGTCCTCACATTATTTGTGGCTTTGTCTAGATTTCTTACTCTAAGAGGTTGAGAGGTATGACTACATTATTTATTAGCTTTCACAATGATTCTTGAGCTAAGAGGTTGAGCAGTACTTTGGAGGAGTTGAAGTGGGTTGCACTCTGTTCTGTAAGCAGTAGGCTGAGATGTACAGTCACAGTTGTACAAGTGTCTATACTTGATGGTCACTCTGTGTGTGTGTGTGTGTGTGTGTGTGTGTGTGTGTGTGTGTGTGTGTGTGCGCGTGTGTCTGTGTTAAAATAAATAGCTATTATTTTTATTTTATGACATGGTGTTGTACACAGTCAATAAACTTGGTTTTAATTGCTAGGTAATGGGGCCATTGCTGATTAAAAATGACTGACCCTGCTGCATTTAATCAGATTAAGAAGTAATTACTCTAGGTTTACAAAATTAATGTGCATTGGTGTAAAGCCAGATGGAATATTTTACTACAGCTATTTTAAATACCATCAACTAACTGAGCTGTGCACGGCTAATAAGTGGGCTGGAACTGGAGGATATGGGGGCTGTCTCTGCTGAAACTCACTTTGTTTGATGGAGGGATTGCAGTGTATCTAGAAAAGGAAGCTGGACATATTTTCACTTTACATCACAAGCATCCACATTGCACTCAACAAGTGACTGGGCAGCATATGTGCAACAGTAATTGATGACTGGCACAGTGAAGCACTGAGCAGCATTGCTGTCTCAAAGCTCTTGCTTTTCTAGTTGAACTTCCGGCTGTGGGGTCTGCATGTATTCCCTGTCTGTGTGCAGGTTTTATCCAGGTGCTCTGATTCTGTGTGGGGTCTGCATGTATTCCCTGTCTGTGTGCAGGTTTTATGTAGGTGCTCTGATTCTGTGTGGGTCTGCATGTATTCCCTGTCTGTGTGCAGGTTTTATCCAGGTGCTCTGATTCTGTGTGGGGTCTGCATGTATTCCCTGTCTCTGTGCATGTGTTATGTAGGTGCTCTAATTCTGTGTGGGGTCTGCATGTATTCCCTGTCTGTGTGCAGGTTTTATCCAGGTGCTCTGATTCTGTAAGGGGTCTGCATGTATTCCCTGTCTGTGTGCAGGTGTTATGTAGGTGCTCTGATTCTGTGTGGAGTCTGCATGTATTCCCTGTCTGTGTGCAGGTTTTATGTAGGTGCTCTGATTCTGTGTGGGGTCTGCATGTATTCCCTGTCTGTGTGCAGGTTTTATGTAGGTGCTCTGATTCTGTGTGGGGTCTGCATGTATTCCCTGTCTGTGTGCAGGTTTTATGTAGGTGCTCTGATTCTGTGTGGGGTCTGCATGTATTCCCTGTCTGTGTGCAGGTTTTATGTAGGTGCTCTGATTCTGTGTGGGGTCTGCATGTATTCCCTGTCTGTGTGCAGGTTTTATGTAGGTGCTCTGATTCTGTGTGGGGTCTGCATGTATTCCCTGTCTGTGTGCAGGTTTTATCCAGGTGCTCTGATTCTGTGTGGGGTCTGCATGTATTCCCTGTCTGTGTGCAGGTTTTATGTAGGTGCTCTGATTCTGTGTGGGGTCTGCATGTATTCCCTGTCTGTGTGCAGGTTTTATCCAGGTGCTCTGATTCTGTGTGGGGTCTGCATGTATTCCCTGTCTGTGTGCAGGTTTTATCCAGGTGCTCTGATTCTGTGTGGGGTCTGCATGTATTCCCTGTCTGTGTGCAGGTTTTATCCAGGTGCTCTGATTCTGTGTGGGGTCTGCATGTATTCCCTGTCTGTGTGCAGGTTTTATGTAGGTGCTCTGATTCTGTGTGGGGTCTGCATGTATTCCCTGTCTGTGTGCAGGTTTTATCCAGGTGCTCTGATTCTGTGTGGGGTCTGCATGTATTCCCTGTCTGTGTGCAGGTTTTATCCAGGTGCTCTGATTCTGTGTGGGGTCTGCATGTATTCCCTGTCTGTGTGCAGGTTTTATCCAGGTGCTCTGATTCTGTGTGGGGTCTGCATGTATTCCCTGTCTGTGTGCAGGTTTTATCCAGGTGCTCTGATTCTGTGTGGGGTCTGCATGTATTCCCTGTCTGTGTGCAGGTTTTATGTAGGTGCTCTGATTCTGTGTGGGGTCTGCATGTATTCCCTGTCTGTGTGCAGGTGTTATGTAGGTGCTCTGATTCTGTGTGGGGTCTGCATGTATTCCCTGTCTGTGTGCAGGTTTTATGTAGGTGCTCTGATTCTGTGTGGGGTCTGCATGTATTCCCTGTCTGTGTGCAGGTTTTATGTAGGTGCTCTGATTCTGTGTGGGGTCTGCATGTATTCCCTGTCTGTGTGCAGGTTTTATCCAGGTGCTCTGATTCTGTGTGGGGTCTGCATGTATTCCCTGTCTGTGTGCAGGTTTTATGTAGGTGCTCTGATTCTGTGTGGGGTCTGCATGTATTCCCTGTCTGTGTGCAGGTGTTATGTAGGTGCTCTGATTCTGTGTGGGGTCTGCATGTATTCCCTGTCTGTGTGCAGGTTTTATCCAGGTGCTCTGATTCTGTGTGGGGTCTGCATGTATTCCCTGTCTGTGTGCAGGTTTTATCCAGGTGCTCTGATTCTGTGTGGGGTCTGCATGTATTCCCTGTCTGTGTGCAGGTTTTATGTAGGTGCTCTGATTCTGTGTGGGGTCTGCATGTATTCCCTGTCTGTGTGCAGGTTTTATCCAGGTGCTCTGATTCTGTGTGGGGTCTGCATGTATTCCCTGTCTGTGTGCAGGTTTTATGTAGGTGCTCTGATTCTGTGTGTGGGGTCTGCATGTATTCCCTGTCTGTGTGCAGGTTTTATCCAGGTGCTCTGATTCTGTGTGGGGTCTGCATGTATTCCCTGTCTGTGTGCAGGTTTTATGTAGGTGCTCTGATTCTGTGTGGGGTCTGCATGTATTCCCTGTCTGTGTGCAGGTTTTATGTAGGTGCTCTGATTCTGTGTGGGGTCTGCATGTATTCCCTGTCTGTGTGCAGGTTTTATCCAGGTGCTCTGATTCTGTGTGGGGTCTGCATGTATTCCCTGTCTGTGTGCAGGTTTATGTAGGTGCTCTGATTCTGTGTGGGGTCTGCATGTATTCCCTGTCTGTGTGCAGGTTTTATCCAGGTGCTCTGATTCTGTGTGGGGTCTGCATGTATTCCCTGTCTGTGTGCAGGTTTTATGTAGGTGCTCTGATTCTGTGTGGGGTCTGCATGTATTCCCTGTCTGTGTGCAGGTTTTATGTAGGTGCTCTGATTCTGTGTGGGGTCTGCATGTATTCCCTGTCTGTGTGCAGGTTTTATGTAGGTGCTCTGATTCTGTGTGGGGTCTGCATGTATTCCCTGTCTGTGTGCAGGTTTTATGTAGGTGCTCTGATTCTGTGTGGGGTCTGCATGTATTCCCTGTCTGTGTGCAGGTTTTATGTAGGTGCTCTGATTCTGTGTGGGGTCTGCATGTATTCCCTGTCTGTGTGCAGGTTTTATCCAGGTGCTCTGATTCTGTGTGGGGTCTGCATGTATTCCCTGTCTGTGTGCAGGTTTTATGTAGGTGCTCTGATTCTGTGTGGGTCTGCATGTATTCCCTGTCTGTGTGCAGGTTTTATCCAGGTGCTCTGATTCTGTGTGGGGTCTGCATGTATTCCCTGTCTGTGTGCAGGTTTTATGTAGGTGCTCTGATTCTGTGTGGGTCTGCATGTATTCCCTGTCTGTGTGCAGGTTTTATGTAGGTGCTCTGATTCTGTGTGGGGTCTGCATGTATTCCCTGTCTGTGTGCAGGTTTTATGTAGGTGCTCTGATTCTGTGTGGGGTCTGCATGTATTCCCTGTCTGTGTGCAGGTGTTATGTAGGTGCTCTGATTCTGTGTGGGGTCTGCATGTATTCCCTGTCTGTGTGCAGGTTTTATGTAGGTGCTCTGATTCTGTGTGGGGTCTGCATGTATTCCCTGTCTGTGTGCAGGTTTTATCCAGGTGCTCTGATTCTGTGTGGGGTCTGCATGTATTCCCTGTCTGTGTGCAGGTTTTATGTAGGTGCTCTGATTCTGTGTGGGGTCTGCATGTATTCCCTGTCTGTGTGCAGGTTTTATGTAGGTGCTCTGATTCTGTGTGGGGTCTGCATGTATTCCCTGTCTGTGTGCAGGTTTTATGTAGGTGCTCTGATTCTGTGTGGGGTCTGCATGTATTCCCTGTCTGTGTGCAGGTTTTATCCAGGTGCTCTGATTCTGTGTGGGGTCTGCATGTATTCCCTGTCTGTGTGCAGGTTTTATGTAGGTGCTCTGATTCTGTGTGGGGTCTGCATGTATTCCCTGTCTGTGTGCAGGTTTTATCCAGGTGCTCTGATTCTGTGTGGTTTCTACATGTATTCCCTGTCTGTGGGCAGGTTTTATCCAGGTGCTCTGATTCTGTGTGGGTCTGCATGTATTCCCTGTCTGTGTGCAGGTTTTATGTAGGTGCTCTGATTCTGTGTGGGGTCTGCATGTATTCCCTGTCTGTGTGCAGGTTTTATGTAGGTGCTCTGATTCTGTGTGGGGTCTGCATGTATTCCCTGTCTGTGTGCAGGTTTTATCCAGGTGCTCTGATTCTGTGTGGGGTCTGCATGTATTCCCTGTCTGTGTGCAGGTGTTATGTAGGTGCTCTGATTCTGTGTGGGGTCTGCATGTATTCCCTGTCTGTGTGCAGGTTTTATGTAGGTGCTCTGATTCTGTGTGGGGTCTGCATGTATTCCCTGTCTGTGTGCAGGTTTTATGTAGGTGCTCTGATTCTGTGTGGGGTCTGCATGTATTCCCTGTCTGTGTGCAGGTTTTATGTAGGTGCTCTGATTCTGTGTGGGGTCTGCATGTATTCCCTGTCTGTGTGCAGGTTTTATGTAGGTGCTCTGATTCTGTGTGGGGTCTGCATGTATTCCCTGTCTGTGTGCAGGTTTTATGTAGGTGCTCTGATTCTGTGTGGGGTCTGCATGTATTCCCTGTCTGTGTGCAGGTTTTATGTAGGTGCTCTGATTCTGTGTGGGGCTGCATGTATTCCCTGTCTTTGTGCAGGTGTTATGTAGGTGCTCTGATTCTGTGTGGAGTCTGCATGTATTCCCTGTCTGTGTGCAGGTTTTATGTAGGTGCTCTGATTCTGTGTGGGGTCTGCATGTATTCCCTGTCTGTGTGCAGGTTTTATGTAGGTGCTCTGATTCTGTGTGGGGTCTGCATGTATTCCCTGTCTGTGTGCAGGTGTTATGTAGGTGCTCTAATTCTGTGTGGATACTGCATGTATTCCCTGTCTGTGTGCAGGTGTTATGTAGGTGCTCTGATTCTGTGTGGGGTCTGCATGTATTCCCTGTCTGTGTGCAGGTTTTATCCAGGTGCTCTGATTCTGTGTGGGGTCTGCATGTATTCCCTGTCTGTGTGCAGGTTTTATGTAGGTGCTCTGATTCTGTGTGGGGTCTGCATGTATTCCCTGTCTGTGTGCAGGTTTTATGTAGGTGCTCTGATTCTGTGTGGGTCTGCATGTATTCCCTGTCTGTGTGCAGGTTTTATCCAGGTGCTCTGATTCTGTGTGGGGTCTGCATGTATTCCCTGTCTGTGTGCAGGTTTTATGTAGGTGCTCTGATTCTGTGTGGGGTCTGCATGTATTCCCTGTCTGTGTGCAGGTTTTATGTAGGTGCTCTGATTCTGTGTGGGGTCTGCATGTATTCCCTGTCTGTGTGCAGGTGTTATGTAGGTGCTCTGATTCTGTGTGGGGTCTGCATGTATTCCCTGTCTGTGTGCAGGTTTTATGTAGGTGCTCTGATTCTGTGTGGGGTCTGCATGTATTCCCTGTCTGTGTGCAGTTTTTATGTAGGTGCTCTGATTCTGTGAGGGGCTGCATGTATTCCCTGTCTTTGTGCAGGTTTTTTGTAGTTGCTCTGATTCTGTTTGGGGTCTGCATGTATTCCCTGTCTGTGTGCAGGTTTTATGTAGGTGCTCTGATTCTGTGTGGGGTCTGCATGTATTCCCTGTCTGTGTGCAGGTTTTATGTAGGTGCTCTGATTCTGTGTGGGGTCTGCATGTATTCCCTGTCTGTGTGCAGGTTTTATGTAGGTGCTCTGATTCTGTGTGGGGTCTGCATGTATTCCCTGTCTGTGTGCAGGTTTTATGTAGGTGCTCTGATTCTGTGTGGGGTCTGCATGTATTCCCTGTCTGTGTGCAGGTTTTATGTAGGTGCTCTGATTCTGTGTGGGGTCTGCATGTATTCCCTGTCTGTGTGCAGGTGTTATGTAGGTGCTCTGATTCTGTGTGGGGTCTGCATGTATTCCCTGTCTGTGTGCAGGTTTTATCCAGGTGCTCTGATTCTGTGTGGGGTCTGCATGTATTCCCTGTCTGTGTGCAGGTTTTATGTAGGTGCTCTGATTCTGTGTGGGGTCTGCATGTATTCCCTGTCTGTGTGCAGGTTTTATGTAGGTGCTCTGATTCTGTGTGGGGTCTGCATGTATTCCCTGTCTGTGTGCAGGTTTTATGTAGGTGCTCTGATTCTGTGTGGGGTCTGCATGTATTCCCTGTCTGTGTGCAGGTGTTATGTAGGTGCTCTGATTCTGTGTGGGGTCTGCATGTATTCCCTGTCTGTGTGCAGGTTTTATGTAGGTGCTCTGATTCTGTGTGGGGTCTGCATGTATTCCCTGTCTGTGTGCAGGTTTTATGTAGGTGCTCTGATTCTGTGTGGGGTCTGCATGTATTCCCTGTCTGTGTGCAGGTTTTATGTAGGTGCTCTGATTCTGTGTGGGGTCTGCATGTATTCCCTGTCTGTGTGCAGGTTTTATGTAGGTGCTCTGATTCTGTGTGGGGTCTGCATGTATTCCCTGTCTGTGTGCAGGTTTTATGTAGGTGCTCTGATTCTGTGTGGGGTCTGCATGTATTCCCTGTCTGTGTGCAGGTTTTATGTAGGTGCTCTGATTCTGTGTGGGGTCTGCATGTATTCCCTGTCTGTGTGCAGGTTTTATGTAGGTGCTCTGATTCTGTGTGGGGTCTGCATGTATTCCCTGTCTGTGTGCAGGTTTTATCCAGGTGCTCTGATTCTGTGTGGGGTCTGCATGTATTCCCTGTCTGTGTGCAGGTTTTATGTAGGTGCTCTGATTCTGTGTGGGGTCTGCATGTATTCCCTGTCTGTGTGCAGGTTTTATGTAGGTGCTCTGATTCTGTGTGGGGTCTGCATGTATTCCCTGTCTGTGTGCAGGTTTTATGTAGGTGCTCTGATTCTGTGTGGGGTCTGCATGTATTCCCTGTCTGTGTGCAGGTTTATCCAGGTGCTCTGATTCTGTGTGGGGTCTGCATGTATTCCCTGTCTGTGTGCAGGTGTTATGTAGGTGCTCTGATTCTGTGTGGGGTCTGCATGTATTCCCTGTCTGTGTGCAGGTTTTATGTAGGTGCTCTGATTCTGTGTGGGGTCTGCATGTATTCCCTGTCTGTGTGCAGGTTTTAAGTAGGTGCTCTGATTCTGTGTGGGGTCTGCATGTATTCCTTGTCTGTGTGCAGGTTTTATGTAGGTGCTCTGATTCTGTGTGGGGTCTGCATGTATTCCCTGTCTGTGTGCAGGTTTTATGTAGGTGCTCTGATTCTGTGTGGGGTCTGCATGTATTCCCTGTCTGTGTGCAGGTTTTATGTAGGTGCTCTGATTCTGTGTGGGGTCTGCATGTATTCCCTGTCTGTGTGCAGGTTTTATGTAGGTGCTCTGATTCTGTGTGGGGTCTGCATGTATTCCCTGTCTGTGTGCAGGTTTTATGTAGGTGCTCTGATTCTGTGTGGGGTCTGCATGTATTCCCTGTCTGTGTGCAGGTTTTATGTAGGTGCTCTGATTCTGTGTGGGGTCTGCATGTATTCCCTGTCTGTGTGCAGGTTTTATGTAGGTGCTCTGATTCTGTGTGGGGTCTGCATGTATTCCCTGTCTGTGTGCAGGTGTTATGTAGGTGCTCTGATTCTGTGTGGGGTCTGCATGTATTCCCTGTCTGTGTGCAGGTTTTATCCAGGTGCTCTGATTCTGTGTGGGGTCTGCATGTATTCCCTGTCTGTGTGCAGGTTTTATGTAGGTGCTCTGATTCTGTGTGGGGTCTGCATGTATTCCCTGTCTGTGTGCAGGTTTTATGTAGGTGCTCTGATTCTGTGTGGGGTCTGCATGTATTCCCTGTCTGTGTGCAGGTGTTATGTAGGTGCTCTGATTCTGTGTGGGGTCTGCATGTATTCCCTGTCTGTGTGCAGGTTTTATGTAGGTGCTCTGATTCTGTGTGGGGTCTGCATGTATTCCCTGTCTGTGTGCAGGTTTTATGTAGGTGCTCTGATTCTGTGTGGGGTCTGCATGTATTCCCTGTCTGTGTACAGGTTTTATGTAGGTGCTCTGATTCTGTGTGGGGTCTGCATGTATTCCCTGTCTGTGTGCAGGTTTTATGTAGGTGCTCTGATTCTGTGTGGGGTCTGCATGTATTCCCTGTCTGTGTGCAGGTTTTATGTAGGTGCTCTGATTCTGTGTGGGGTCTGCATGTATTCCCTGTCTGTGTACAGGTTTTATGTAGGTGCTCTGATTCTGTGTGGGGTCTGCATGTATTCCCTGTCTGTGTGCAGGTTTTATGTAGGTGCTCTGATTCTGTGTGGGGTCTGCATGTATTCCCTGTCTGTGTGCAGGTTTTATGTAGGTGCTCTGATTCTGTGTGGGGTCTGCATGTATTCCCTGTCTGTGTGCAGGTTTTATGTAGGTGCTCTGATTCTGTGTGGGTCTGCATGTATTCCCTGTCTGTGTGCAGGTTTTATGTAGGTGCTCTGATTCTGTGTGGGGTCTGCATGTATTCCCTGTCTGTGTGCAGGTTTTATGTAGGTGCTCTGATTCTGTGTGGGGTCTGCATGTATTCCCTGTCTGTGTGCAGGTTTTATCCAGGTGCTCTGATTCTGTGTGGGGTCTGCATGTATTCCCTGTCTGTGTGCAGGTTTTATCCAGGTGCTCTGATTCTGTGTGGGGTCTGCATGTATTCCCTGTCTGTGTGCAGGTTTTATCCAGGTGCTCTGATTCTGTGTGGGGTCTGCATGTATTCCCTGTCTGTGTGCAGGTTTTATGTAGGTGCTCTGATTCTGTGTGGGGTCTGCATGTATTCCCTGTCTGTGTGCAGGTTTTATCCAGGTGCTCTGATTCTGTGTGGGGTCTGCATGTATTCCCTGTCTGTGTGCAGGTTTTATCCAGGTGCTCTGATTCTGTGTGGGGTCTGCATGTATTCCCTGTCTGTGTGCAGGTTTTATCCAGGTGCTCTGATTCTGTGTGGGGTCTGCATGTATTCCCTGTCTGTGTGCAGGTGTTATGTAGGTGCTCTGATTCTGTGTGGGGTCTGCATGTATTCCCTGTCTGTGTGCAGGTTTTATGTAGGTGCTCTGATTCTGTGTGGGGTCTGCATGTATTCCCTGTCTGTGTGCAGGTTTTATGTAGGTGCTCTGATTCTGTGTGGGGCTGCATGTATTCCCTGTCTTTGTGCAGGTGTTATGTAGGTGCTCTGATTCTGTGTGGGGTCTGCATGTATTCCCTGTCTGTGTGCAGGTTTTATGTAGGTGCTCTGATTCTGTGTGGGGTCTGCATGTATTCCCTGTCTGTGTGCAGGTTTTATGTAGGTGCTCTGATTCTGTGTGGGGTCTGCATGTATTCCCTGTCTGTGTGCAGGTTTTATCCAGGTGCTCTGATTCTGTGTGGGGTCTGCATGTATTCCCTGTCTCTGTGCATGTGTTATGTAGGTGCTCTAATTCTGTGTGGGGTCTGCATGTATTCCCTGTCTGTGTGCAGGTTTTATGTAGGTGCTCTGATTCTGTGTGGGGTCTGCATGTATTCCCTGTCTGTGTGCAGGTTTTATGTAGGTGCTCTGATTCTGTGTGGGGTCTGCATGTATTCCCTGTCTGTGTGCAGGTTTTATGTAGGTGCTCTGATTCTGTGTGGGGTCTGCATGTATTCCCTGTCTGTGTGCAGGTTTTATGTAGGTGCTCTGATTCTGTGTGGGGTCTGCATGTATTCCCTGTCTGTGTGCAGGTGTTATGTACGTGCTCTAATTCTGTGTGTATGCATGTATTCCCTGTCTGTGTGCAGGTTTTATCCAGGTGCTCTGATTCTGTGTGGGGTCTGCATGTATTCCCTGTCTGTGTGCAGGTTTTATGTAGGTGCTCTGATTCTGTGTGGGGTCTGCATGTATTCCCTGTCTGTGTGCAGGTTTTATGTAGGTGCTCTGATTCTGTGTGGGGTCTGCATGTATTCCCTGTCTGTGTGCAGGTTTTATGTAGGTGCTCTGATTCTGTGTGGGGTCTGCATGTATTCCCTGTCTGTGTGCAGGTGTTATGTAGGTGCTCTGATTCTGTGTGGGGTCTGCATGTATTCCCTGTCTGTGGGCAGGTTTTATCCAGGTGCTCTGATTCTGTGTGGGTCTGCATGTATTCCCTGTCTGTGTGCAGGTTTTATCCAGGTGCTCTGATTCTGTGTGGGTCTGCATGTATTCCCTGTCTGTGTGCAGGTTTTATGTAGGTGCTCTGATTCTGTGTGGGGTCTGCATGTATTCCCTGTCTGTGTGCAGGTTTTATGTAGGTGCTCTGATTCTGTGTGGGGTCTGCATGTATTCCCTGTCTGTGTGCAGGTTTTATGTAGGTGCTCTGATTCTGTGTGGGGTCTGCATGTATTCCCTGTCTGTGTGCAGGTTTTATGTAGGTGCTCTGATTCTGTGTGGGGTCTGCATGTATTCCCTGTCTGTGTGCAGGTTTTATGTAGGTGCTCTGATTCTGTGTGGGGTCTGCATGTATTCCCTGTCTGTGTGCAGGTTTTATGTAGGTGCTCTGATTCTGTGTGGGGTCTGCATGTATTCCCTGTCTGTGTGCAGGTTTTATGTAGGTGCTCTGATTCTTTGTGGGGTATGCATGTATTCCCTGTCTGTGTACAGGTTTTATGTAGGAGCTCTGATTCTGTGTGGGGTCTGCATGTATTCCCTGTCTGTGTGCAGGTTTTATGTAGGTGCTCTGATTCTGTGTGGGGTCTGCATGTATTCCCTGTCTGTGTGCAGGTGTTATGTAGGTGCTCTGATTCTGTGTGGGGTCTGCATGTATTCCCTGTCTGTGTGCAGGTTTTATCCAGGTGCTCTGATTCTGTGTGGAGTCTGCATGTATTCCCTGTCTGTGTGCAGGTTTTATGTAGGTGCTCTGATTCTGTGTGGGGTCTGCATGTATTCCCTGTCTGTGTGCAGGTTTTATGTAGGTGCTCTGATTCTGTGTGGGGTCTGCATGTATTCCCTGTCTGTGTGCAGGTTTTATGTAGGTGCTCTGATTCTGTGTGGGGTCTGCATGTATTCCCTGTCTGTGTGCAGGTTTTATGTAGGTGCTCTGATTCTGTGTGGGGTCTGCATGTATTCCCTGTCTGTGTGCAGGTTTTATGTAGGTGCTCTGATTCTGTGTGGGGTCTGCATGTATTCCCTGTCTGTGTGCAGGTGTTATGTAGGTGCTCTGATTCTGTGTGGGGTCTGCATGTATTCCCTGTCTGTGTGCAGGTTTTATGTAGGTGCTCTGATTCTGTGTGGGGTCTGCATGTATTCCCTGTCTGTGTGCAGGTTTTATGTAGGTGCTCTGATTCTGTGTGGGGTCTGCATGTATTCCCTGTCTGTGTGCAGGTTTTATGTAGGTGCTCTGATTCTGTGTGGGGTCTGCATGTATTCCCTGTCTGTGTGCAGGTTTTATGTAGGTGCTCTGATTCTGTGTGGGGTCTGCATGTATTCCCTGTCTGTGTGCAGGTTTTATGTAGGTGCTCTGATTCTGTGTGGGGTCTGCATGTATTCCCTGTCTGTGTGCAGGTTTTATGTAGGTGCTCTGATTATGTGTGGGGTCTGCATGTATTCCCTGTCTGTATGCAGCTTTTATGTAGGTGCTCTGATTCTGTTAGGGTTCTGCATGTATTCCCTGTCTGTGTGCAGGTTTTATGTAGGTGCTCTGATTCTGTGTGGGGTCTGCATGTATTCCCTGTCTGTGTGCAGGTTTTATGTAGGTGCTCTGATTCTGTGTGGGGTCTGCATGTATTCCCTGTCTGTGTGCAGGTTTTATGTAGGTGCTCTGATTCTGTGTGGGGTCTGCATGTATTCCCTGTCTGTGTGCAGGTTTTATGTAGGTGCTCTGATTCTGTGTGGGGTCTGCATGTATTCCCTGTCTGTGTGCAGGTTTTATGTAGGTGCTCTGATTCTGTGTGGGTCTGCATGTATTCCCTGTCTGTGTGCAGGTTTTATCCAGGTGCTCTGATTCTGTGTGGGGTCTGCATGTATTCCCTGTCTGTGTGCAGGTTCTATTTAGATGCTCTGATTCTGTGTGGGATTGCATGTATTCCCTGTCTGTGTGCAGGTTTTATGTAGGTGCTCTGATTCTGTGTGGGGTCTGCATGTATTCCCTGTCTGTGTGCAGGTTTTATGTAGGTGCTCTGATTCTGTGTGGGGTCTGCATGTATTCCCTGTCTGTGTGCAGGTTTTATGTAGGTGCTCTGATTCTGTGTGGGGTCTGCATGTATTCCCTGTCTGTGTGCAGGTTTTATGTAGGTGCTCTGATTCTGTTTGGTGTCTGCATGTATTCCCTGTCTGTGTGCAGGTGTTATGTAGGTGCTTTGATTCTGTGTGGGGCTGCATGTTTTCCCTGTCTGTGTGCAGGTTTTATGTAGGTGCTCTGATTCTGTGTGGGGTCTGCATGTATTCCCTGTCTGTGTGCAGGTTCTATTTAGATGCTCTGATTCTGTATGGGATCGCATGTATTCCCTGTCTGTGTGCAGGTTTTATGTAGGTGCTCTGATTCTGTGTGGGGTCTGCATGTATTCCCTGTCTGTGTGCAGGTGTTATGTAGGTGCTCTGATTCTGTGTGGGGTCTGCATGTATTCCCTGTCTGTATGCAGCTTTTATGTAGGTGCTCTGATTCTGTTAGGGGTCTGCATGTATTCCCTGTCTGTGTGCAGGTTTTATGTAGGTGCTCTGATTCTGTGTGGGGTCTGCATGTATTCCCTGTCTGTGTGCAGGTTTTATGTAGGTGCTCTGATTCTGTTTGGGTCTGCATGTATTCCCTGTCTGTGTGCAGGTCTTATGTAGGTGCTCTGATTCTGTGTGGGGTCTGCATGTATTCCCTGTCTGTGTGCAGGTTTTATGTAGGTGCTCTGATTCTGTGTGGGTCTGCATGTATTCCCTGTCTGTGTGCAGGTTTTATCCAGGTGCTCTGATTCTGTGTGGGGTCTGCATGTATTCCCTGTCTGTGTGCAGGTTTTATCCAGGTGCTCTGATTCTGTGTGGGTCTGCATGTATTCCCTGTCTGTGTGCAGGTTTTATCCAGGTGCTCTGATTCTGTGTGGGTCTGCATGTATTCCCTGTCTGTGTGCAGGTTTTATCCAGGTGCTCTGATTCTGTGTGGGGTCTGCATGTATTCCCTGTCTGTGTGCAGGTTTTATGTAGGTGCTCTGATTCTGTGTGGGGTCTGCATGTATTCCCTGTCTGTGTGCAGGTTTTATGTAGGTGCTCTGATTCTGTGTGGGGTCTGCATGTATTCCCTGTCTGTGTGCAGGTTTTATGTAGGTGCTCTGATTCTGTGTGGGGTCTGCATGTATTCCCTGTCTGTGTGCAGGTTTTATGTAGGTGCTCTGATTCTGTGTGGGGTCTGCATGTATTCCCTGTCTGTGTGCAGGTTTTATGTAGGTGCTCTGATTCTGTGTGGGGTCTGCATGTATTCCCTGTCTGTGTGCAGGTTTTATGTAGGTGCTCTGATTCTGTGTGGGGTCTGCATGTATTCCCTGTCTGTGTGCAGGTTTTATGTAGGTGCTCTGATTCTGTGTGGGGTCTGCATGTATTCCCTGTCTGTGTGCAGGTTTTATGTAGGTGCTCTGATTCTGTGTGGGGTCTGCATGTATTCCCTGTCTGTGTGCAGGTTTTATGTAGGTGCTCTGATTCTGTGTGGGGTCTGCATGTATTCCCTGTCTGTGTGCAGGTTTTATGTAGGTGCTCTGATTCTGTGTGGGGTCTGCATGTATTCCCTGTCTGTGTGCAGGTGTTATGTAGGTGCTCTGATTCTGTGTGGGGTCTGCATGTATTCCCTGTCTGTGTGCAGGTTTTATGTAGGTGCTCTGATTCTGTGTGGGGTCTGCATGTATTCCCTGTCTGTGTGCAGGTTTTATGTAGGTGCTCTGATTCTGTGTGGGGTCTGCATGTATTCCCTGTCTGTGTGCAGGTTTTATGTAGGTGCTCTGATTCTGTGTGGGGTCTGCATGTATTCCCTGTCTGTGTGCAGGTTTTATGTAGGTGCTCTGATTCTGTGTGGGGTCTGCATGTATTCCCTGTCTGTGTGCAGGTTTTATGTAGGTGCTCTGATTCTGTGTGGGGTCTGCATGTATTCCCTGTCTGTGTGCAGGTTTTATCCAGGTGCTCTGATTCTGTGTGGGGTCTGCATGTATTCCCTGTCTGTGTGCAGGTTTTATGTAGGTGCTCTGATTCTGTGTGGGGTCTGCATGTATTCCCTGTCTGTGTGCAGGTTTTATGTAGGTGCTCTGATTCTGTGTGGGGTCTGCATGTATTCCCTGTCTGTGTGCAGGTTTTATGTAGGTGCTCTGATTCTGTGTGGGGTCTGCATGTATTCCCTGTCTGTGTGCAGGTTTTATGTAGGTGCTCTGATTCTGTGTGGGGTCTGCATGTATTCCCTGTCTGTGTGCAGGTTTTATGTAGGTGCTCTGATTCTGTGTGGGGTCTGCATGTATTCCCTGTCTGTGTGCAGGTTTTATGTAGGTGCTCTGATTCTGTGTGGGGTCTGCATGTATTCCCTGTCTGTGTGCAGGTTTTATGTAGGTGCTCTGATTCTGTGTGGGGTCTGCATGTATTCCCTGTCTGTGTGCAGGTTTTATGTAGGTGCTCTGATTCTGTGTGGGGTCTGCATGTATTCCCTGTCTGTGTGCAGGTTTTATGTAGGTGCTCTGATTCTGTGTGGGGTCTGCATGTATTCCCTGTCTGTGTGCAGGTTTTATGTAGGTGCTCTGATTCTGTGTGGGGTCTGCATGTATTCCCTGTCTGTGTGCAGGTTTTATGTAGGTGCTCTGATTCTGTGTGGGGTCTGCATGTATTCCCTGTCTGTGTGCAGGTTTTATGTAGGTGCTCTGATTCTGTGTGGGGTCTGCATGTATTCCCTGTCTGTGTGCAGGTTTTATGTAGGTGCTCTGATTCTGTGTGGGGTCTGCATGTATTCCCTGTCTGTGTGCAGGTTTTATGTAGGTGCTCTGATTCTGTGTGGGGTCTGCATGTATTCCCTGTCTGTGTGCAGGTTTTATGTAGGTGCTCTGATTCTGTGTGGGGTCTGCATGTATTCCCTGTCTGTGTGCAGGTTTTATGTAGGTGCTCTGATTCTGTGTGGGGTCTGCATGTATTCCCTGTCTGTGTGCAGGTTTTATCCAGGTGCTCTGATTCTGTGTGGGGTCTGCATGTATTCCCTGTCTGTGTGCAGGTTTTATGTAGGTGCTCTGATTCTGTGTGGGGTCTGCATGTATTCCCTGTCTGTGTGCAGGTTTTATGTAGGTGCTCTGATTCTGTGTGGGGTCTGCATGTATTCCCTGTCTGTGTGCAGGTTTTATCCAGGTGCTCTGATTCTGTGTGGGGTCTGCATGTATTCCCTGTCTGTGTGCAGGTTTTATGTAGGTGCTCTGATTCTGTGTGGGGTCTGCATGTATTCCCTGTCTGTGTGCAGGTTTTATGTAGGTGCTCTGATTCTGTGTGGGGTCTGCATGTATTCCCTGTCTGTGTGCAGGTTTTATGTAGGTGCTCTGATTCTGTGTGGGGTCTGCATGTATTCCCTGTCTGTGTGCAGGTTTTATGTAGGTGCTCTGATTCTGTGTGGGGTCTGCATGTATTCCCTGTCTGTGTGCAGGTTTTATGTAGGTGCTCTGATTCTGTGTGGGGTCTGCATGTATTCCCTGTCTGTGTGCAGGTTTTATGTAGGTGCTCTGATTCTGTGTGGGGTCTGCATGTATTCCCTGTCTGTGTGCAGGTTTTATGTAGGTGCTCTGATTCTGTGTGGGGTCTGCATGTATTCCCTGTCTGTGTGCAGGTTTTATGTAGGTGCTCTGATTCTGTGTGGGGTCTGCATGTATTCCCTGTCTGTGTGCAGGTTTTATGTAGGTGCTCTGATTCTGTGTGGGGTCTGCATGTATTCCCTGTCTGTGTGCAGGTTTTATCCAGGTGCTCTGATTCTGTGTGGGGTCTGCATGTATTCCCTGTCTGTGTGCAGGTTTTATGTAGGTGCTCTGATTCTGTGTGGGGTCTGCATGTATTCCCTGTCTGTGTGCAGGTTTTATGTAGGTGCTCTGATTCTGTGTGGGGTCTGCATGTATTCCCTGTCTGTGTGCAGGTTTTATGTAGGTGCTCTGATTCTGTGTGGGGTCTGCATGTATTCCCTGTCTGTGTGCAGGTGTTATGTAGGTGCTCTGATTCTGTGTGGGGTCTGCATGTATTCCCTGTCTGTGTGCAGGTTTTATCCAGGTGCTCTGATTCTGTGTGGGGTCTGCATGTATTCCCTGTCTGTGTGCAGGTGTTATGTAGGTGCTCTAATTCTGTGTGGGGTCTGCATGTATTCCCTGTCTGTGTGCAGGTTTTATGTAGGTGCTCTGATTCTGTGTGGGGTCTGCATGTATTCCCTGTCTGTGTGCAGGTTTTATGTAGGTGCTCTGATTCTGTGTGGGGTCTGCATGTATTCCCTGTCTGTGTGCAGGTTTTATGTAGGTGCTCTGATTCTGTGTGGGGTCTGCATGTATTCCCTGTCTGTGTGCAGGTTTTATGTAGGTGCTCTGATTCTGTTTGGGGTCTGCATGTATTCCCTGTCTGTGTGCAGGTTTTATGTAGGTGCTCTGATTCTGTGTGGGGTCTGCATGTATTCCCTGTCTGTGTGCAGGTTTTATGTAGGTGCTCTGATTCTGTGTGGGGTCTGCATGTATTCCCTGTCTGTGTGCAGGTTTTATCCAGGTGCTCTGATTCTGTGTGGGTCTGCATGTATTCCCTGTCTGTGTGCAGGTTTTATGTAGGTGCTCTGATTCTGTGTGGGGTCTGCATGTATTCCCTGTCTGTGTGCAGGTTTTATGTAGGTGCTCTGATTCTGTGTGGGGTCTGCATGTATTCCCTGTCTGTGTGCAGGTTTTATGTAGGTGCTCTGATTCTGTGTGGGGTCTGCATGTATTCCCTGTCTGTGTGCAGGTTTTATGTAGGTGCTCTGATTCTGTGTGGGGTCTGCATGTATTCCCTGTCTGTGTGCAGGTTTTATGTAGGTGCTCTGATTCTGTGTGGGGTCTGCATGTATTCCCTGTCTGTGTGCAGGTTTTATGTAGGTGCTCTGATTCTGTGTGGGGTCTGCATGTATTCCCTGTCTGTGTGCAGGTTTTATGTAGGTGCTCTGATTCTGTGTGGGGTCTGCATGTATTCCCTGTCTGTGTGCAGGTTTTATGTAGGTGCTCTGATTCTGTGTGGGGTCTGCATGTATTCCCTGTCTGTGTGCAGGTTTTATGTAGGTGCTCTGATTCTGTGTGGGGTCTGCATGTATTCCCTGTCTGTGTGCAGGTTTTATGTAGGTGCTCTGATTCTGTGTGGGGTCTGCATGTATTCCCTGTCTGTGTGCAGGTTTTATGTAGGTGCTCTGATTCTGTGTGGGGTCTGCATGTATTCCCTGTCTGTGTGCAGGTTTTATGTAGGTGCTCTGATTCTGTGTGGGGTCTGCATGTATTCCCTGTCTGTGTGCAGGTTTTATGTAGGTGCTCTGATTCTGTGTGGGGTCTGCATGTATTCCCTGTCTGTGTGCAGGTTTTATGTAGGTGCTCTGATTCTGTGTGGGGTCTGCATGTATTCCCTGTCTGTGTGCAGGTTTTATCCAGGTGCTCTGATTCTGTGTGGGGTCTGCATGTATTCCCTGTCTGTGTGCAGGTTTTATGTAGGTGCTCTGATTCTGTGTGGGGTCTGCATGTATTCCCTGTCTGTGTGCAGGTTTTATCCAGGTGCTCTGATTCTGTGTGGGGTCTGCATGTATTCCCTGTCTGTGTGCAGGTTTTATGTAGGTGCTCTGATTCTGTGTGGGGTCTGCATGTATTCCCTGTCTGTGTGCAGGTTTTATCCAGGTGCTCTGATTCTGTGTGGGGTCTGCATGTATTCCCTGTCTGTGTGCAGGTTTTATGTAGGTGCTCTGATTCTGTGTGGGTCTGCATGTATTCCCTGTCTGTGTGCAGGTTTTATGTAGGTGCTCTGATTCTGTGTGGGGTCTGCATGTATTCCCTGTCTGTGTGCAGGTTTTATGTAGGTGCTCTGATTCTGTGTGGGGTCTGCATGTATTCCCTGTCTGTGTGCAGGTTTTATCCAGGTGCTCTGATTCTGTGTGGGGTCTGCATGTATTCCCTGTCTGTGTGCAGGTTTTATGTAGGTGCTCTGATTCTGTGTGGGGTCTGCATGTATTCCCTGTCTGTGTGCAGGTTTTATCCAGGTGCTCTGATTCTGTGTGGGGTCTGCATGTATTCCCTGTCTGTGTGCAGGTGTTATGTAGGTGCTCTAATTCTGTGTGGAGTCTGCATGTATTCCCTGTCTGTGTGCAGGTTTTATGTAGGTGCTCTGATTCTGTGTGGGGTCTGCATGTATTCCCTGTCTGTGTGCAGGTTTTATGTAGGTGCTCTGATTCTGTGTGGGGTCTGCATGTATTCCCTGTCTGTGTGCAGGTTTTATGTAGGTGCTCTGATTCTGTGTGGGGTCTGCATGTATTCCCTGTCTGTGTGCAGGTTTTATGTAGGTGCTCTGATTCTGTGTGGGGTCTGCATGTATTCCCTGTCTGTGTGCAGGTTTTATGTAGGTGCTCTGATTCTGTGTGGGGTCTGCATGTATTCCCTGTCTGTGTGCAGGTTTTATCCAGGTGCTCTGATTCTGTGTGGGGTCTGCATGTATTCCCTGTCTGTGTGCAGGTTTATGTAGGTGCTCTGATTCTGTGTGGGGTCTGCATGTATTCCCTGTCTGTGTGCAGGTTTTATCCAGGTGCTCTGATTCTGTGTGGGGTCTGCATGTATTCCCTGTCTGT